>NC_059431.1:30823647-31123647 GCF_021028975.2 Sphaerodactylus townsendi | reverse complement strand
GCAGGAGTCTTCCAGGGAGAATCCACTCCATCTCTCGGGATTAGGTTGGTTTCCTTCTGTTGCCAGGCCATGGGCTGGCCGGACATGGCGAGACTGGGATCCCCTGGGGACCTGTAGGGAGAAGGATTGAAGCATACCCCCTTCCCCAGGTTATGAGGGGGGCCGGGCCCCTTAAACTTGGTCTTAAGCTGGTGAGTGGTAAGAGTGGACCCATAAAATGTGGGAGGAGAGGCTCTGGTTGCCTGAAGTGCCTCTCCATGAGGGACAGTTTTAATTTAAGCGAGTTCAGCAAGGGGGGCCACCCCAAGGGGGGAGCCACCCTAATTCCCCACCACCTACTAGGCTAGTTTGTTTGGGCATGGGTGGGAAGCTTACACAGAAGACGGAAAGACAACTCCTATGGGGGGAGTTAACTGGAAAACGTCATCAAAATGCGCCAAGGCGACGGTCCGAGCCCCCGGGGAGGGGGGGTGAGCGGACCGTCGAGGAATTGTGGGTATGCATACTAATTTGCAGGGCAAAGGAACTTTGGGAGCGTGCTCAGAGAAGGGGATGCATCAGGAAAACATGACGATCACATACTTGGGGGTTGGTCTTTGGGGCAAAGGACTGGAGGAAGTTCCAACCGAGGGTGGATGTACTTACCGTGGCTGCAAAGGTTAAGGCAAACCTGGCGTCTAGAGGTAGGACCGCACCTGAGTATCTTGGGGAAATGCCGCCTGCCGAAACCACTCCTTAAGGGGCGGTTTCGGTTAAGCGCCTGGCCTGGCATGTGGTACTAAGAAAGTTGGCAGTGCGCTGGGCAAGCTGCCATGCACTGGGCAACCGCAATCCAAACAGGTTGTGAGTAAAGATTACAGATAAGCTGACATGCCCCCTTTTACTAACTAAGGACCTGTCCTGGCAGTGCTGCGGTACCAAGACGGGCCCAGATTTTAATTCAGGGAGGGCCAGTCAGCCAATTGGCCCTCCCACCTTTACTGGTTGAAAAATTAGAAAGGGAGAAAGAAGAGAGGAGGGAGCCTCCGAGCAGGAGTTTTGGGGCTGAGATGGGGAACACAGTCGGGGTTGGGAGGTGGAGATCTCAATGTGACTGGCTGCTATCTGTTCTTCTTCTGGGCAGCGGCCATCACTTCATTCAATGGCGGTCTTGGTGATCCGTGTGTGGGGGGAAAGCAGTGGGAGTGGGTCTATCCATCCCAGACTAAGGTCGTCTTGACCTGGCTCATCAAATCCCTTCCCCACAAGTTAACGTGGATGTCCAAGACGATGGGGGGGACTGTGAGCTGGCGCTCAGAGCCACAGACTGCGGACCGTGAGCGGGCGGGTGCCTGATCTCGGGGTCTGCTTTTCCCCCACCCCCCAGATCTTGCGCCGGCAAGCCTCCTGGTAGCCACTAGTCCAGACACTCGGCTGCTCTGATGACGGTTACGTCGGCGCCGGTGTCCACAAGCCCCTTGAACGGACACCCTTCTATGGTGAGCTCCAGGTACGGATGGGAGCTACCGATGGGTGTCTGCACTGCCACCACTGTGGCGCCGGCTGCACCTCGATGGCTACTCGGGCTCGTGGCTTTTATTGAATCGGCTGACAGCGAGGCATGCAGCGTGGGGCAGGGGAGGGATGGCTGTGCTTGGCTGGTCCCATGGGCAATTCCTGCGGGATGTTTGTCCACCACCCTGAATGTAGAATGGCTCCCTGGTGTGTGTGGAGTGTGACTCCTGGGACAACAAACAACCCCTGCTCTCATTGGCCGGAGGGCTTTGGGCAAGACTAACTTCGGCTGACCTCCCGAGGAATGGGATAAGCTGTACTGGGTTGGAACACTTGAGGATCTCATGGGGGAACTTAGGGAGGAGAGAGAAGGTTGGAGTGCAGGTGAGAGAGATACCCAGGGAAGGAGGTGGTTTGGATCACGAGACCTTGGTTCTTGGGATGCGACTCAGAGTATTCTCCTCCTTGGTCCTGGGCTGGGGAGAGGCCTGGGTAAGAGTATCCCGACAGGCACTTTTCGCTTCTCCAGTGAAAGCCCTCTCGACACTGGGGGCATCTGGTCCTAAGGGTTTTCCCAGGGGCCTTGCGCCTCCTGGGGGAGGATCCTCCTCCCGTCAGGGTTGTAAGCCCGCCCACAGGGCAACCCCAATCCCTCCGGAAGTGTCCTTTCCACTTGCCGCAGTTGAGGCTTACTACGTCTTAGGGCTGTCCCAGGTGGTGGAAAGTGCAGCAGCTAGGAGAGGCTAACCTGATGGGAAGAAGATCAGATATCCTAGCAAGCCTTAAGCATATCGACCAGCTTCGGGGTTCTTCCCTAAACCCGTGTCCGCCCTGTGACACTTGGCGGAGGCGTTCTCATTGGCAAGGCACATGAGGAGCTTCGTGCTGGAGCTACGTCGTTGTCGACCTGTCTCTGCAGGGCCTCACAAGAGCCTGTTCAGGGAATTCCAGCATATGGGGCTCCCTGAGGCTTCTGCCAGGAGGACGTTGGAGAAGCTTTGAGTTGGTTGTCCGGCAGCTGGCACTCTCAAAAACGCCTTGTAGAGGCGCAGTTGGAAGGCGACCTTAAGGGTGGCCTCTGGCAGAACGATCTACTGCGTGTTGGGAAGGGTGAAACCATCGCAGCCATGAAACTGCTTGCCTTGACCTAGAGCACCACCAGAGGCTGCTCCTCTAGCTTATGCCATTGTTGGCTGAACTCACTCCCAGAGACAACATGTTGCACTTGGGGTTCAAGAGCATGTGGAAAGTGGTCTTCCAGTCCCTCCGGAACCATTACGTGATTCCGCATAACTACCTCCAACATGCACCTCTCACGCCCAGGGGCTGGTGATTTACGTCCCATTATAGCCTTGCAGAGCTCCAATTGAGAACGTTATAACCTATGGGAGATACTACGACAACTTTTCGCTGGATGACGCCTTATTATCCCCCACGTGGCTTGGGGTGAAGTGGGAGGCGGGGCACACAGCGGGGAGGAGTCAGCATGCGTCTTCCGTCCAGGGTTTCCTTCCTCCATGAATGGTGGTCAAAGGCGGCTCTGCTAGAGTTTCCTGAAACTTCAGCGCCATTCACGTGGCATTGGCCAGGTGTGGTGGCTTGAGGAAGCGGGAGGGAGGCCCGGAGCAGAAGGCGGCGAGGAAGCGAAAGAGGAAGAGCGGCAGGGCTGCAAGAGGGCAAGCGGAAGAAGTTTGAATGAGGCAAAGAAGCGGAATTGAAGCGGGAGGAGGACAGGCATCCTGCTTAGTGCGGATAGAGAAAATTCCGGACTTGAAATTGTAGGTGAAAGATCAAAAGCGAGGAGATCCATGGCAAAGACAATTCATGGACCTTGCAGGCTGATGGCGACATTAACATTGTCTCCACGGGCCAGTAGCAGCTTACATTGTAGCGCGCCATGAGGCTCTCTGTGCAGAATGCGCCCGATGTTTTCCCAGTCCTTAGAGATTGAATGTCCCCCTCTCTGGGTACCATGGACATTGCCTATCCAATCTCCTCATCCAATTCACGCAGATCCCTTCTCTCTTTACCACTGGGACTCTCTGCCGCGTTTTGTTAGTGCCTTACAAACCTTCACTAAATGTTGCTTGTCATAAGCCGTTGCTTTTGCAAAGCGCTTCCATACTTACCGGGTGGTTCTGTCAGATGAGAGAGTGTCTCTAGAACGCGGGTTCCGAGGATGCGCCTCGATCCAGCCGGACGGTCGGTACCGGTACCGAGAAGCTCTCCTTCCCAGAAGCGCTGACGGTAAGCAGGGTAGAGGTTCGAGGATTCCCGGGTTTCGGCACCAGCTTGTAGTCTTGCCCACGAGGCCCCAAGGAAGAGACGAGATGCGGAGATTTCATCTGGTGGAGAGAGCCAGTAGCAGGAAGCGCGGGATCCTGTGATCCTGGCAACTCTGCGCAGTGTACTTCGCCCTTGCATCTTTTATTAGGGTTTCACTGCAGGGGCGTGTAAAAGGGTGAGACGCTTGGCGAGGCGGGGAGAAGCGGGAGAAGCAGGGAGATCATCATGTGAGTACATGATCTCATCCAGGGCTGCCTTACGATGCAGGAGGAAGCATCCAGCGTCTGGGTCTGAAATATCCTCACCCTGAGGGTTAAGAGCCCTTTGCTTACGCCTTTGCTAGCCTGGGGACAACCTGGTGACCAGCGAGTCCAAGGCAGTTCATGACCCGTGGACTCTACGGGGAGAGCGGAAGTTGTGGGGAGCGTGTAATGCCCATGAAGGTATCGTAGAAGGCCGGCACCCGGCATTCCAAGCGCTATGCCTTCTATGGTTCTGCCGCAACAGGTTCAAGGGCTCCGCCCTACCTGGAAGTCTCCTTTACGCCACAGGAGAGAGTGTGGGGTATAAATCCAAACTCTTCTTCTTCTTATCCTGTAAATTTGTACACAGATGCAGCTCGGTTACCTGAGCATGGATATTTAGTTTTGCCTACACAGACATCATGTTACACAGTACTTAGAATGTCATTTTGATAAGGATTGTCATCATTAGCATTTTGTTTCATATTGAGCAAAAGTCTAGTTAACAAGAAAGCAAATTTCATCAGATTTGAGAATCAAATCCTTAATCCTTCTAATGTGTGCTGAATACCTCTGGTTTCAAACAAAGAGGTTGCAAATAACAGAAAAAAAAGGTTTCAGAAAGAAATTCCTGTTTCAGCAAAACTATCAGAAAAAAATATCCATTTTATCTTGAAATCCAGATTGTAAAGGCTGTACAGTAGCTACACAGATGGTTTGGGGGTAAGGGCAAAAAGATTCACTAAAGTAATGATCTTCCTGGTACCGGCACAGCAGGAAGAGCTGTTTGTCCTTATGTCCAAAAATATTAATAAGCCAATGAATTTTTCTTGGATTTAAATTTTGTAAATTAAGCATTCCTCTTCCCTCTTTTTTCCCTTCCCATGTTGCTAAATAAGCTACTTCTATACTGTTGGGCTTGGGTCACAATAGAGAAAGACATTGTACGCAATTTCATTCTATTCACTATCTTTCTGCCTCTTTTCATTCAGTGCACATAACAGATAGCTATATGGGAACAGATGTTAAGAATGCATGGGCAGTCATAAGCATGCCATTTCCTTCGGTTAGATATGCTTGCCTCTGCAATGTATCATTCTTATAATTTATTTAGTATGTGAAACATCTAGTTTCTTCTGCTCTGTTTATCTTGAGCCCAAACCTTTACTGCCATCTTTATTTTCTACCTGCTCTCATCTCATACATTCTTGCTTAGTAAAGAATATCATCATGTCAAGCCTGGATCTGGTGCGCTCTCTCTCTCTCTCTCTCTCTCTCTCTCTCTCTCACACACACACACACACACACACACACACACACACACACACACACACATATGATCTCACACAAAAATCCTTTATGGCATAAAATGTGTAGAAAAAATAGATTCATCATGTCAGAGAATCAACCAACAAGAGAGAAAATATAAAATACAATAAAATTAAAATTGATTAAAAAAATCCGCTTAAATCTTTTTGTGGCATAATTTTATATTTGGCGCCCTGGGGCTGAAGTATTAATTCTTCCATAAACTCATCAGATCACCAGCTATGCTGTGGTAGGAATTATGGTGGATGCTGTTTGTAAAATAGCTCTGGTAGTTCTATAGTTCTAGTTCTAAAATAGTTCTCAAATGCGCTTGTTGGGTTTAGAATAAGGCAAACTTGAATCGATTCCTGTAGCTGTCTTTTGCCACACCACACATTTCTGTAGGAGCCATTCCTGTTTGTGATCATTATTGCCCTTTTCATAAATAACTACATCATTATTTAAAATTTTGCTGTATTAGGCTCCACCTATAACTGCTTTTTTTGGTGTGTGCCAAGAAGCCAGTTCACCCTCAGTAGGAAACTGTGCCTGCAAAGGGTGTGTATGCTTCCAATAAATAATATCAGTTGCAAAACTAATTTGCCTGCTACTCATCTGTGTCTTCAGTGAAATAGCAGACAAATTTTAATGAAAAGACATTAGTTGTGTGATCAGTCTAGTCCGGAGTTATTTAAATGCTTATAATTGCAATATTTAAACTCCCTTGTCACATTAATTTATGGGCTGTCTGGTGGAATAGATTCTTAGACAGGAAAAAAAGGAAGGGGCTATCTTAGAACTCAAATGACATTGGTGCCAGGCAAAATGTTCCAGGAACTGTTCAGCAAATTGAAAATGGGACTTAGAAGCATTTAGTTTAGAGTTCACCCTAGGTGTTCTGGAATGCAGGCAGGATAATGTTGTTGCACTTATCTTGTTTGCGGTTTCTAGAGGCACTTGGTTGGCCACTGTGTGAACAGATGGATGGACCTGATGGACACTGATCAATGGCTTTTCTTATGTTCTTATGACATCTGACCTGTGGGCTTGGAACTTTACAGGTAGAGACAGTTTTGTTCAGAGGTGGGTGACAAATTCTGCCACAAAAAGATTTAAGTGGATTTTTATCAATTTTATTATTGTATTTTATATTTTCTCTCTTGTTGGTTGATTCTCTGACATGATGAATCTATTTTTTCTACACATTGTTATGAGTGAGTCCATCAAGTAGGCAGGAACAAAAACTCTAACTTTCTCTCTCCTGTTTCTCTGTTCCTACTACCGAGCCATCCTTTCTCTCATGGAGGCCTTTACGCCAAAGGAGTCATTTGCCCTACAGGGAGCTAGTACTGCAATCCTTCCTTGTAATTCCTCTTCGCCTACCATTATTGCCCCGCCTCACTCTCCCCACACCCCCAATTCTGCCATTGATCTTTTGGAATCCTTAGCACCACACTCCTATTCCAGTGGTAGGAAACCCAGGGTTGCAGCGGCATACTTGCTATGATCTAATGGAGGTTGTCTGGAGATATGTGCTGCTGTGTTACCAATGTGCAGATAACACACATCTCTACCCCTCTCTTCTTGATAAGGCAGTTGAGGGCTGAATCGTATTTAAACTCACTGAGGGACTGGTTGAGGATATAGTACTCAAATGTATGAGATGTTGGGAGTTCTGAGTACTTAGCTCCCTTGCTTGTTTCTTGAAAAATCAGGGACCTGATTTGTATTGACATGCTGGTGTGAGGGGAGGAGGGAGCTCAAGTCTTTCCCCCGACTTGAACTGGACCTAGAAAGTTGCAATTTGCATTGTTGCATTGTTGAAGCCATCAAGTACTGATTTACTTGCCACTACATGAAAAACTAGCAGCTTCCTGGGGCCAGTTCAGGTTTGGAAAATAAAATGGCAGAAGCCTGAAGCCTCCTTCCTTCTAGTGATCCCGATCAGGGTGTTGCATGCCTCATTTTTCATGAGGAAAAAAAAAAGTTGGAAGTCCTGTTTATGTAACTTGCGATGGCTTCTGTCTTTGAGCCCTGAGCAGTAAATAATAACAGTACAGAAATCCTATTGAATGGGAAGTGATCTGATTTTGCTATATATGTTTGAGTGGGATTCAATTCCCCAGTAAGATTCAGGATCACTGTTTGTTTGTGATTTTGATATCAGCACTGCTCCTGGACACAGCTAAGAGTGATTTCACCAATTAAAAACTGGTCTTTCAACTGCACCCTTTTCTGAAGATACCGTACCTTAGCTGCATGTTTTAGTAACATGTAAATGAGATTGTTTTGATACACTCTAAATTGAGCTGCCTGTAAAAATGGTTTGAAACGGCTTTATATTCAAAATGTACCTGCCATAATTTTGACTGGAATGGGCTGCATGGGCTGTAAACAACTTCTTTGCTGGCTCTCAGATACTTCCTGGACTCTATTCAAAGTACCAAAGAGTATGATACAGCCAAGTCTGTCTGCCTTCTACATGTGAACATATATGAAGTATGTGAATATATATGAAGTTTTACATTATCCTCTGAGCCTCCTTTGCATCTGAAGTGTGCTGACTGGTCATGATGGGTCTCCTCTTCATTGGCATCAAAATGGTGGTGCTTCCTTCCCAAGGAATTCTGGCTGTCTCCCCTATTAAAAGACCTTCAAGTGGCAAGGGAAGACAATCATTTACCAGAATGCACCGGGGCACAGTACAGTCCAAAACTTTGTGAGAAACTATTCTTATTTGTTTATATTCAAAGCTACAGTGGTTTTTTACTGAATTATTGTGTGTGCTTGTTTCTGTCCTGTATTTGAATTATTAAGATTGTGTTCTATTGCTTTTTATTGTGTTCTATTGCTTTTTATTGTGTTCTATTGCTTACTGCCCTCACAGAAGGGCAGGATTGCGCTACTCTAAGAAACATATAGAGGATTGTAATAAATTACCGAATTCGATTACAGTATTTAACTGCAGCCGCTACACTGTCAGAATGGTTACACAGTCTTGCAGTTTTGTGGGAAATGTCTTTCACAGCATCATATATATCATAGGATTTCACAGCATTATGCAACTTGCCTGTAGGACTTAACTGTACCACACATAGTACTGTTCTTTCCCAATTGTTCATGAATGTCTAACCTTCTTGGCAAATTCTCAGCACTGCTCTGTAGTGAACAATGTATTTGTATTAATTACATTGACAGCTGGTTCAAACAAGCTAAAAACAGTAAAGAGTGGCATGCAGATTCTTTGGTCCATTATGATAACACCATTTTAGCCAACACTGTCTAAGGTGTCAGTGCATTATTACAATGTAAAAAATATTGAATTTCAGCTCTATGTCCTTTGGGTAGCAAGGATACTATCTGTTCTGGAAAGTGCTATAAAGGCAAGATATATGAAGTCTGGTGCTCCTTTGGATAGATAGATAGATTGATTTGGTGAGAAGAATATTACGTGTATTAGAGGGCAAGAATGATGATTGGAAGACATTCCCAGTTTCTGGTATCAACAGTTAAAGGATTTTCAACAGCAAGTATTAGGTAAGACTGTTCTCTGCTGGACAGTCTGAAGGGCTGCAGACTGCAATAGTCAAGCTGAGCTAGATGGACTGTGAATCTAGCATGGTATAAGACAGCTTTATATGTAAACTGAGGGATTCTGGGGGAAAGTGCATTGATCTTCACACTATTTTCTTACGGAAAGCAAGTCTGAAGTCTGATGGGGAATTGTTTTGGGAAACATATAGGAAATATATTTGCCAGTGGAGGGGAATTGTTTTGGGAAACATATAGGAAATATATTTGCCAGTGGACTGGATGGATCTGGGCTTTGTAGGACCAAAATTGGGTGTAGGTTATGGGAAAGAACAGCATAGGAACTATGTTACAACTAGAAAGAAGTGCAAAGCAGAAATTCACTGTTGTTGTTCTTTGCTCAGCACTCGGGGATGCATAAATCAATTTTAATAGTACTACCAATCTTTAATATAGCTGACTAATGCTAGATCGGTGGTAGTTGAAATAACTCTCTGACATGATGTAATTTTAAAGGAGACTGCTGACTTTGTGTGCATTTCTGGTGCCAGAATGGATTGTACTGGATGGCCAAGAAAATACAGTGAATGTTCAGGGCCCACAAGCACATATTTGATAACAAGTTGATAACAAGAATGATGTTTTGTGATGTGGTGCAAGCAAAGGCTGCTATCTTGGTGGTTTTGATATGTATTTGACCTTTCATTAAAAAAAGAAAAAAAGTTCAGAAAAAAACAATTCAAAAATAGCTGCCATTAATAACTATAATGCTATCACATTGTGTTGCAGGTAAAACACACAACATGTCAGATTAGTTCTATAGAGAAAGTGTTGAGTACTCTCATATAAGGCCCCTCTCTCTACTTAGTGTTTGCATTGAAAGACTGGGATAACGTGGAACAGATCTTTCAGAGATCTCCACTATTTGGAGGGGGTGGAGTGAGCGTTTAAAAATAAAAAAATATTCTGAAGGAAGAAGGAAGAGACGGAGGGTTGGATTTATACTCTGCCTTTCTCTTCTGTGAGGAGTCTCAAAGAGGTTTACAAACTTCTTCCCTTCCTCTCCTCGTAACCAGCACTTTGGGAGGTAGGTGGAGCTGAGAGAGTTTTGCGAGAACTGTGACCAACTCAAGACCCCCTAGCAGGCTTCATGCAGAGGAGCACGGAAACCATTCCAGTCCACCCTGTGGAGGAGTGGGGAATCAAACTGAGTTCCCCAGATTATAGTCCACCTCTCTAAACCACTTCACCACGCTAGCACTGCACTCTATAGAAAAAGCAAGAACTGTCCAGAGTCTCCTTTGAACTCAAACCTGATTTTTACACTTTATTGTAACTTTCCCTTCTATAGTTTCCTTCAGAGGGTCTAGAAAGCAGCAGAGGTGTTCATCCCATTGGGCAAAGTGGGCAGTTGCCCTGGGCGCAGCCCTGTGGGGGGCACAAAAACTGCAGGTTCGTTTGTGGGATTTTTTGTATTTTCAGTGTTTTTCCATTTTTGGCCTGCAGAGGGCGCAGTTTTTAGGTTAGCAGCACCACAATTTCAGGGATGTTTCGGGAGACTCTCCTGATGCTGTCTCCCAGGTTTGGTGAGGTTTGGTTCTGGGAGTCCAATGTTATGGACTCCCAAAGGGGGTGCCCCATCCCCCATTGTTTCCAATGGGAGCTAATAGGAAGATGAGGCTACACCTTTGAGGGTTGATAACTTTGGACTCCCTGAACCAAACTTCACCACACCTGGGAGGTATCATCAGGAGAATCTTTTACTGATACCATCCAGGTTTTGTGAAGTTAGGTCCAGGGGGTCCAAAGCTATGGACTCCCAAAGGGGGTGCCCCATCATCCATTGTTTCCAATGGGAGCTATCAGAAGATGGGGGCTACACCTTTGAGGGTCCATAACTTTGGACCCCCTGAACCAAAATTCACCAAACCTGGGTGGTATCATTAGGAGAGACTCTTAAAGATACCCTGAAAGTTTGGTGCTGCTAGCTTAACAATTGCACCCCTGACAGCAGGCACCTCCCAAATTTCCCCAGATTTTCCTTTTAAATCCCCCTGCCTTTGACATGGATTTAAAGGGAGAATCTGAGGTCCCCAGTTAAAACATTGAAAGTGATGCTGTTTCAGGGTGGGGGATAATCAACCCCAAAATAGCATCACTTTCAATGTTGTTTAAACTGGGAACCCCAGATTCTCCCTTTAATGTGGATTTAAAAGGAGAATCTGGGCTCCCTAGTTTAAACACCATTGAAAATGATGCTGTTTGGGGGTGGATTCCAGCATCACTTATTTAAACCAGGGAGCCCAGATTCTCCTTTGAAACATTGAAAGTGATGCTGTTTCCCCCAATTGGGGGGACTGGATACAACACCATAAAATGTTTTCATAGCAGTAATAAAACATTTTGAAAGCATTTTGAAAATGTTTTCAAAAATTATTTCTGCTGTGTGGCATGGCTTATTGCTGTGCTCAGATTCGTGAGTTGGGGCATGTTCTATAATGTGATGATGACTTTGAAACAACCTGGTGTAAAAAATCATTGCTTGGTCACAGTGGGGGAGGGTGGCTGCCCATGGGAAGTGCCAAACTCCAGTTATCCTAGATACGCCACTGGGCGTAGCTACAGGGGGGAGGGTGCGTGTTGCATTGGGCACGTGCTTGGGGGGGCATCAAACTCAGGTTTTGCCCAGGGCTCCAGTTTGCCTAGTTACGCCACTGGAAAGCAGGCTATGGGAAATGATGGAAAAAATATTGCAGCCTTGAAAGTAAGCACACAGAAGTTACTAAATTGCAAAAATGTTGTCAGAGCAATTTTCCCATATACATCATTTGTGGCTTTGAACAATCCAATACTTCTGATTGAGTTTTATTCCTTTTAGAAAATGCCCAAGCACATTAGCATTTAAGGTAATGATTACCCCACCTATGGGCAGTGCATTCTTCTTTGGCTGCTTTTAAACTGCAAGTTTATTTTAAAAGAACAAGTCATTCAGACTGTTTCCCTGACTTCTGTTTACATGAATGTCCTTCCTTTTTAGTGACAATGTTATCTGATGAGGACGTGCCAGTTATAGAGAGCCAGCAGAGATGTAGCTCCAAGGGGACGGGGGGTGACGCTCCAGGTGCGCGCCCCTGTGGGGGTGTGTCGAGGGTGTTCCGGGGCATGACAGGGGCATTCCGGGGCGGGGCAGGGGCAAAGGACACACCAGTGCACCAGGTGCTTTCCCCCCTTGCTACACTTCTGAGAGCCAGTATGGTATAATAGTTAAGAGTATTGGGCTAGTATCTGGAAGACCCAGATTTGAATCCTCATTTGTACCATGGAAGCTTACTGGGTGACCTTGGACCAGTCACATACTTTCATCCTAGCCTACCTCACAGGGTTGGTGTGAGTATAAAATAGAAGAGAGGAGAATGATTTAAGCTGTTTGGGTATCTGTTGGAGAGAAAGGTGGGGTATAAATGAATTAAATAAATATTGATATCTGCTCGAATATTTTGCTTTACTTTACATCTTTACTTGTATCTCATTCCAAACGTTTCTGTGTTGCTTGTTTCTTTTATACAGATTTTAATTTTTCCCCCATAAAAGCCTTTATTAGCGGTAACAAGACTCATTTAACTTGCTGTGCCAGTTGGTGTTTAACTTTGCTGCCATATCCTAACATTGAATCCAATTATATCTACCAAGGGTGGAGAGCCTTCAGGCTGTGCTGCAGAGAGACACAATCTCCACTTTCATTTCTAATCAGTTACTTGTGCTAATCTCTGAAGGGATTAATGTGTGGGACAAACGTGGGTTGGTAAGGCTGATTGCCTGTTAGCTCAGCAAGCAAAACGTTGCCATAATTAAGTATGATAATGCATGTATTCGTACTAAATCAAAATACATCCATTATATCAAGGAATTTTGTTTGGGTCTTTGTAAATGCCAACACTTAATCTTATTAACAGGCATCTACACATCTGCTTTTTGGTGGCAAGTGCTCCTAGCTTACAGATAACACCAGAAATCTCCACATCTTGCATGTGTTGTTTTCAGGGGGAGGCATTTTTTTCTCTTACTTGTGCTGTGGTGTGAAGAAGGTAAGAAACAGTATGAGAAAGTGTTTTTTACATAACCATGTCAATGAAATATATCCCTGATTCTCCCTGGAGGCCCTCTACACCTGCCATTTGGATTGGAAGGAGGAGCTTGAAAGCAAACATAAATCAAGGATGCCTAGTAAGCCAAGCCTATGTTGTGTATCCTTGCTTCTTATTAATTGTGAATTATACCCCTGATATCAACACTGATCAATGGCCGCAAAAGAAAGACACCGAAATCAAACTGCACATACCTTCCTACAATATCCCATTACTTTTCATAACTCCTGGTACTCAAGGGTGATCGCAGGCCTTGACCTAAAGTGAAGAACCTCCCACAATAGAAAATCCTCTGCCATTTTCATTCATCAAGATATGAACATCTTCACTGAAATTTTAGCTCAAAGCCAAGGACGTAGGTAACGGGGGGTTCCCAGGTTCAACCCCCATTACATGTCCAAAGCCCCACCCCCTGCTACCACCGCCCCCTTTGCCCACTGCCCCCCACCACACGCCCCCCCCACCATCTGGGGTCCCAGCCAGCAGTCCCTTTTGCTCTCCCGTCCAGGAGAAGAGACTGCAGTCCACGGCCTCGGAGAGCTGCTTTTATAAGGCCGAGAGTGGGGCTAAGGGGGCAAGGCCGTGCCCCCACCCACCCTGGATGCATGACTTTGCCTCCACAAGCCCCACCCCCTGGCCTCAGTGCTTATAAAAGCAGCTCTCTGAGGCTGGGGACAGCAGTCTCTTGTGGCCTCCCCGGAGGGGATGGCAGAGGGGACTGCCAGCTGCCGGTTTAGAGTGTGGGGGTGGAGCAGGGGACTGGCACAGCCCTCCAGGTGGGGGTTGGCAGGGGCAGAGCTGAGGGGGCAGGCCTTGTGGAGGTGTGGCCACGTCCCCAGGGGTGGGGGGCACCCCTCCAACCCACCCGATTTAAAATTTATACCTACGTCACTGCTCAAAGCCCAAAATTGATTGCAGTGCTTTTTCTAATAGTGATGGGCTCATGTCCACAGACCGGTTGGAGAAATGGAGGGCTGGGGGAAGGGGGGCTTCATATCCAGAACATGCTGTCAGATTTCTGGGCATATGTGTTGAGCTGCAGGTCTTTCCCACAATTGATAACGTAGTGATTACTAATCTAGATGGCAAAATAAACGAGAAGCCCAGTGTACTCTTTGGTTCAGAGCAGTTGCTCAAGAATGCTGTCAAGAAGACTAGCTTCTGGAGCAGCAACAGGAGATATCTACAGCTCTTTCACAAAGCATGCAGATGTGACTATCTCCATCTTGACTAGTGCTGGAGGCCGTGGTCCACTGAGAAGAGCAAGCTAAAACTGAATCCACACAATGCTTGTTGGGAGATGTTCAGAACTGAAATTAAATGGCTACTCTATGCAATTACATGGGAGAGCTCTTCTTCCAAACACACAGGGCTAGACGAAGGGAACTGACTCCAGGAAGAAGATGCAGGTTCTATAGAAGCATCTCTGGGCCAAGGACAGTGGCAGGTGAAACTGAACAGAAAGTGGTTCTGGTGGGTTTTCTGGACTGTGTGGCCGTGGTCTGGTGGATCTTGTTCCTAATGTTTCGTCTGCATCTGTGGCATCCACAGATGCCAGCCACAGATACAGGTGAAACGTTTGGAACAAGATCCACCAGACCATGGCCACACAGCCCGGAAAACCCACCAGAACCAGTTGAATCCGGCCGTGAAAGCCTTCGACAATACATTGAATAGAAAGTGACTACCACTGCAAGCTAAGCCTGGCAAAAACTTGCTTGTTCATGAGACTATAAGGGCAACTGTGCTAGACAACTGAGAAGAGGAGGGGAAGGGGCAAAAATCCAGACAAGGAGGAGAAAGCATGACAAGGTCTACCCTGTGTATCATTGCCCACCACCTCAACCCCTTCCATTAATTTGAAGAACCTTCTGCTTCTTGCTGCATTTTTTGTTGCAGTTTTTGGCTGGAAGCTTCAGATCCATCCTTTCATCAAATTCTTTTTGATACTAAATAGAATAGAAATTCACTTTGGATATTGCTGTGTCTGAGATCTTGCTTTTTGAATGGATGGTCTTTCTTGTAGACATGTTACCATAAATATAGCATAGTAAGGATACACATTTAAAAGTAATACAATTGCCGAAAATGGAAAGTAATGGATGCCACCCCTATTAAAATTTTAGGGTTGTAAAAGGCTTCCGTGCTGGGGACAGTGTCACGTCTGACAGTATTAGAAACTGCTTCTATATGCAACAAGTGTGTTTTTTAAAGCACACAGACTTTCCCTTTCCTACATCTTAAATTCAGGAAAACGTACATACTTTCAAATCAATATAATACAGCAGGTTTTGTTTGAATGTAAATGCTTTCTTCTGAATAAAGCATTTTATGTTATAGCGCTAAATCAGTCAGCTTAACAACAAAGGACAACATGTGGATGAATTATGTATGGTATCTGAATTTCCTGCCTGTTGATAACTGACAGAAATTTCACTTTCCACCGATTTCTTCTAATTGTGAAACACACATCAGACTTAACATCTAGTACTTTTTGCAGTACTTTTCATGCTTTCCGCAAATGATTTCATATTTATTTAGAGTTTAGTAGGTTTTACCCTTCCATTCCCAAGTTGGTTTTACCCCTTTGAATTAGTAAGACCACGGCACACTCTACAGTCTGCTATTAAGTAAGGCAGTATTTTGTAATTTGGTTGCCAACTTTATAGGAAATGAACGTATTACTATCTAGAACAGTTTGTAATCACTTAAAAAAGCTTATTTGCAGAGCTGTTAACAAATCACAGATTTAAATCTCTAATGCTAAAAATTGTTACTACATTGAAACAGGCAATTTCAGTTAACTAGCTATCGTGTTGCTGGAGCAAGAGTTATGTTTAAGGGTTTCTTCATAAGGAAAGGAATATTTAATATTGCTACTTAAAGTAACACACTGCTATAATGGTGTGTTACTTCTCGTTATTGTGGGGGACCTGATATAAAGAAAATATGTAAAGATGGACATCATCTGAATTGTTAAAAACTTGAACAAGGCCACCACTGGCCGATTTTTCATGGCAAAATTGCTCCTCTGTTGGCACGGGGAATGCGTTCTGATTTTATCATAAAACAAAATACTGAAATTGAGCAGGGGAAATGGGATGAGATTCAACCAATCAGAGTGCAGGAAATGGAGGCTGCCCATGCATGCATGGAAGAGACTGCAGAAGAGCTCGCAGTGCTTATGGGAAAGCCCCGGCCTTGTGGGGAACCAGTTGAGGCTTCTGGTGCCGGCCCTGACTTGACAGCCGGTCAGCTGTGGGGAGCTACAAGCAGGGTGAGAAGCCCCACAGCAGGTACACTCCCCGGATATGCCACGGGGCATTTCACGGTGAAAAATCGGCCATTGACTAGCCTATATGTTCCTGCAGACCAAATAGAAAAACTAGAGTTTCAGAAAATGTTTTTGAGGGGGTTCATTTCCCAATAGTAACATTGCATATGTGGAGACATTGCAAACAAAAAACCCAAAAAACCTGACATTTGAATTGCATCTTGGGGTGCTGTGAAGCAGCCCCAAATGGCACCTGATTTTTGCAGCTTTTCTTTTCACACAAGGAAGTGAGTGAGGAGAATGGGGGGGGGGGAGCAGAAGAGGGGGAAAAGCAAAGCCCACAAAGGGCTGTAAAAAGGAAACAAAAGTAGGTGTGAGGCAGAAAGTGGCAACCAAAATGTGAGGTAGAAAATGGCAACCAAAGAAAGGGGAGGGGGAGTAAGAAGCAGAGCTTGCTAGAGCAAAGGAGGAGAAGAAGGGGGGTTGGATTTATATCCCACCTTTCTTTCCTGTAAGGAAATTCAAAGTGGCTTACAAGCTCCTTTCCCTTCCTCTCCCCACAACAGACACCTTGTGAGGTAGGTGAGGCTGAGAGAGTTCCGAAGAACTGTGACTAGCCCAAGTTCATCCAGCAGGAATGTAGGAGTGCAGAAACACGTCTGATTCACCAGATAAGCCTCTGCCACTCAGGTGGAGGAGTGGGAAATCAAACCCAGTTCTCCAAATTAGAATCTACCTGCTCTTAACCACTACACCACACTGGTTCTCAGAAGGAGAGCTGAAGTCGGTAGAGTAGGAGGCAGTAGGAGGCAGGGAGAAATGGGATCCAGCAATGAAAGGGAAGCCAAGCTAGTAAAGAGGAGGAAATGAGACTGCTCCTGCAGCCTCTAGTCTTCTTCGGCTTTTGTTAGCTTACCAATTTACCAGGTAAGGTGAAAGAGAAAACTTTTCAACTGTGATTAAAGATCTAGTTGATCAAACACATTCACTTATTGATCTAAGCTTATAGATTTAAAGATCCTCACAGTGGCTATTTTTTAGTAACAACAAACCTAATGGACAGCAACAAACCTAATGGAGAAGGCTGAAAAACTGTGGGTTAGGATGAATAATCATTTGGGGTTGTCTGCACAAGCACACACACACACATAAAATCACCCTCATTCTACAGCATACTTAAAAAAATATACATAAAACTGTGGCTATGAATAGTTAATTCCTGACCAATTCCCAATTTTTTTCCCCACATGAAAACTTAAATTTAGAAGTCATCACTGGATTCTGTGAAATGTTGTATCCAATAAAGTCTTTGATCGTAGTTAAATATTCTGCCAGTGTACTTGGCTTGCTCCAGTTTCATCATACATGTAAGAATTTGCATTTTCAGATTGACATTGACATTGAAAGCATTTCCTAGAACTGTTAATGCGTGTGTGGGTTTTATTCCTTAACCAGACTGGAATATAGTACCAACTCCACAAAATGCTGGGAAATGTTTCTTTTAATGACACACATAAAAGTAGGTAAGCTTTACATGTAAAACGCCAACAGTCTTCCGTGAGGTCTACTCACAGAAACCTTATTTCTATATTCTAAGTGTATACATCTTAGAAAGTTGCAGCCACTAATGCTATTGTAACCAACATCAATGTACAGTGGAACCTTGGTTTTCATTGGTAATCCGTCCGAAAAGAATCAATGAAAATCGAAACCGATGAAAACCGAGGCAAATTTTTCCATAGGAATCAATGTAAATCCAATTAATCCGTTCTAGGCACTCCAAAAAACATACCAAAAACACATTTTTGGTGAATAAACATAGTGTTTAATGCTGAAAACAGTAACAAACAATAACATTAGGACCAGCTTCAGAGCCAGTGGACCAATGTCTCACCAGAAAGCTGTCCAAAGTGGTCTGTTTCTGGCGCTTCTTTAAGATTTGTCTGAAATGGGGCAAGACATTGTCATTAAACAAGTTGCAGACATGACCTGCAACAGCTTTGTCCGGGTGATTTTTCTCCAGAAACCCCTGCACCTTACTGCAAATCAATGAAAACCGAGGCAAATCGATGAATACCGAGACAAATTTTTCACTAAAAAAATTGATGAAAACCAAAACTGATGAAAACCAAAGGCAATGAAAACCGAGGTTCTACTGTATGTGCCTGCTTTCTACCCTGCTCCACCTCTTCCCATGATACACATTGCATATGCTTTTCCTCATTCATTGGCATCCTACCATTGGCTGTGATATAACTATCAATATCCCATACTCAGAGAGTTCCAGAAGGCATCCCAGCAGAATTAAGTATTAATAACCTGGACTGGTGGGTGCCTTTTTTGGTTAATCTGTTTACCCAAGTGAATTCTACTGGTGTGGCCCCCCTTCCTGAATGGAAGTTCCAGTAAATTGTTCCTATCTATAAATCTGAGATAATGATAACCCTAAGAATTTTCATCCTATTAGTTTGTTGTCAATAGCTGATCAGATTTATGCAGCATTTTTGTTGAGCAGGCTTCCATTGTGAATGGCCAACTCCTAGATCATTGGCCCAGAACAAGTGGGATTTTCATAAGCAATATAGCACATTCATTCATTCATTCATTCATTCATTCATTCATTCATTCATTCATTCATTCATTCCCCGCTGTACACAAAGGTCCCAGGGTGGCTTACATAATGGGGTTAAAAGCCCTGTTAGAAAATAAAACATTAAAAACCACCATAAAAACATCCTTTAAAACAGTCAATAAAAATCCATTAAAAATCCCCACCCCTCCCACCCTTCAGCTGACTTCGATACTTGATCACTGTCATGGGTTATCCCACTTGATTAGCAAGTATGCCATCTCAAGGAAGGGCTTTTTATATGCAGCTTTTCTAGATCGTTCTTATGCATGTCTAGAACCCAACTATGGGCTACACTGAAACAGACCACAATTGATAAGAGCTTGATGTATTCAAGTAAAAATCTTTATACTGATTCTTCAGCCTAAGTGTGGTATAACAGTGGGTGTTATTTAATTACCCCTGTTCCCATTGTCCAGAGGGTTACATGGGGGAGGGGGCTTTTAATGTAATCTCTATTTAATTTATATCTGTCTGATTTTTTAATGATCCTTCTTTTCATTCACTTAAATTACTGGATATTTCCGTCCCTCTAACTTTATGTAGATGACTCAGATTTACTTTACTGAACCTAAGCTGGTCTTCTTTGGACTCTGAAAATGTTTCATATTTATTGTTTGTATGAAGAATTATCTATCAATTTTACTAAAACTAAAATTAAATTTTCTTCTTGCTCTTCAAAGAGAAATATGAACAAATTAATGGGTGGAAGATTTCTCAGGTTTGCTCATTTAGGTATCTGGGTATCTGATTTCATTCCATCTTGTCTTGGAGATGTCATGAACAAATTTCTGATTAGAAGTCTACGGCTACTATGAAGGAAATTATGCATTTCCCCCCCTTTTCAAATGGGGCACATTATGTTTCGGCAGCTATTAGAGACTTTTACTCAGTTATTTCACAACTTTTGTACAGTGCCTTGATATGAATTTCTGCTGTAGACAACTCTATAAACAGAGTGCAGTCTTTGTTCCTTTGAGCAACTGGGAGGGGGTGGGGGTGGACTTGCATTTCATCATCGACCCTTCGATATTACTTTGGTCTTGGCTCAACAGAAGCTTGTGCCTGGGAACGTGCCTTTAAATTCTGGTTCCATCTATTCTTTGTGGCCCCAGAGACAAGCTTGGTAAGCTTAACCCTCAGGGATTCTTATAAGGCTCCTTGATTCTAGTTTTTTGAACATGTTATCACTTGCAAACCTGAGGGTGGAAGACCTGTTCTCTTTTCCTGTAGATCAGTGTAAACAACATGTGGTTTAATTGAGCCATGCTAGAGTTAAGAGTTACACTCATTTTGATGCTCAGAGGGCATGTTCTCTGCTGCCCTGGGCCTTCTATTCAAGGGTAATCTTCCTATTTGGATTCTCTGGTTAATTTAAAGTTATGTAGAACCTTTATGCAAACAAGATTGACTTGCTCCTTTTCAATGGTTGTGCTGGGTTATCCACTAAAGATCCCTTTTTCAGACAGGCTATGTCCCTGAAGTTAGTGGACTACTTGGGTACATATCCTTTTGCAAAGCCCTTATGTGTCCCAACTGAGGGTAAACTGGATTGTGCGATGTTTGCATAAATGGTCCATGTCTTCTCGAGCAAAAAAGTTCAGTTCCTTTCAAAGGACTCTGACCCTCATCATACTTATGTTGTTGCTCATTTTTTAGAGGCTGCAGAGAAGAGTTCAAGGGAAGTGTTATTATATTTGGGTTGTATTTAGGTTTTAAGGTTTTATTGTTGGAGACCTCAGTCTAAAAACAGGGGAAAATAAAGAAAGAAAGATCCACCTACAATCATATTCAAACTATGTATAATTCCACATTCATTCTCTCTGATGACAAGTCTGTTGTGGACTTGGATACTTTGGTCTCATCTTTTTCCAATACACCAAGAAAACCCTTTTCAGTTTAAGTTGTTGGGGTCTAGTACTGAGTGATCAAATCCTATTGCTGTAGCAAGGTTCAGCACAAAGGAACGCTGATCCTCTCAGGGGTCTGCAACCAATTGGCCATGCTGGCAGGGGCTGATTAGAATTGTAATCCATGAACATCTGGAGAGCCGCAGGTTGCAGACCCCTGCTCCAGATGAAGCTTGAGCAAGCAGGTAGGGGTTTTACATGATAATAAGACTGTCACCTGGCATCTTTTTTCCTTTTTTGGTTTGGTCCCTGTTGGATCATCACAGAATCATAAAGTTGGATGGGGCCATACAGTCCATCTAGTTGCAACTTTCTGCTCAATGCAGCAGCAGCTTAAAGCATCCTGACCTGCAGGAAAGCAAAACAGAGACACCTTGCAGAATGGAAACTGGGCACAAGCACCGTGCTGAGCACAGCTAGGTCTGTGGTGCCCTGGTAATGCCCACTATCCCAGGTCCTAGGGGAGGGAATTCACCTCTATGCCCCTTGAGGCAGATGCTGGTATCCATACTAGACTCACCTGTCCTGTGTCAAAATGCTCAGCGGCTGCTAATGATCCATCCACTGCAGCACCTGCAGCTGCTTCCAAAGGCTCTGATCCTGCAAGGGAATTTGTGCAAGGGTCACCTGGCAAGTTGCTCCAGCAAGTAGAGTTGGGTGCAGACAGACCCCCTCCAGCCACTGGTGATCTCTGTGCTGAAGAGGGGAGGGCTCCAGGCAAAAGAATCAGCTGACAGCCCAATGTGGGAGACAGTACCCCCGCCCCCAAGGCAGTTCACCTGGGAATCTTTCCTGGGATCTTTTCCCATTGCTTGACAGGGACCATGGTGTCAGGAAACATTGCTTATGTGGCCCACACATGAATGGAATGCTGGACTTGAGTGTGGGAAGCAGGATGCTGGTGTGAGCTGGGGAAGTGGTTAGGATTCTGCAATGAGATATGTTAGCCACACATTATGGTCTTTGCTCTCCCCCTTGGGTGTGAGGTTTAAACATTCACCTGGTAAAGCTAGGTTGTGGGGGAGACTTTCCTCTCAAAGATATGTTGCTTGTCAGTTTGACCAGAGATTTACCACTCAGAAATGTACTCTGGTATTACCCTTTTTCTTGTGAGCAGTCATATTCTTTCGATTCCAAAATAGAAGAAAGACAAGTAGATTTGATGGTGGTATCAATCTAAGAGGAGACATATGTATTCAAGTTAATTTTAGCAGGGGCATAAATGACAAAATTCTAGGATGGAAACTGTAGTTGTTCATGTTCCAGAGCAATATTCTAACAAGAGAGTTATCAAGATTCCTAATAAGAACCTGCCAAAATTGGATATCATTTAGAACCAGAAATGGATATTACTATGAATAATAAATTCTGCTAGATTAATCCTATTCCCTTTTTGTCAGGTCACTAGCTTCCTGGATTATGGCAATGTCGATCTCAGCAAGGTGTTTGACAAAATCCCCCGTGATATTTTAGTTAGTAAAGTGGTTAAATGCAGGCTAGATTCTAGGTCAGGTTTATCAAAGATACGTCTTTGGGGGAATTTTCAAATATGGTTATGCAAAACTCTTTACTGAACCCAGTGTTCTTCAACATTTTAAAAATCAATTATTTGGAGGGAAAGAGTATCAGAATTTTAAATAACAAAATGGGAAGGATAGAAGACAGACCACAGATAAAATATAAAAAAGACCTTGATAGTTTCCAATCTAACAAAATTAAATCAATGGGGGGAAAATTCAAAGTTCTGTATTTACAAACAACAGTAATACATGTGAAATAGATCTTGGAACTGTGTTTGATCAAAGCTGATCATGACTTTGTAGTGTGTTATCAGTGCAAACTAAAAAGGCTAATATGATTTTAGGCTCCATTAATTGAGGCATTGTTCCCAGACTGACTGTGGTGAGGTAAGGGAACCCTGTTTGGAGGACAGTGGTATCTCTACCCATCTCAAGCCAACTTTAGCAATGCAGTGCCAAAATGGGGAACCCATCCCTTGCATTGGCTAAGTGTTCCCTAGGGGTGTACCACCCACAGGGACAGGGGGTTTCACATGTCCCTGGGCGCACACCATCTAATCATGGGGGGGGGGTGCCAGGCCTGGGCCCAGAGGCGTAGCAAGGGGGGAAAGTGCCCAGTACACCAGTGCATCATCCACCCCTGTCCCGCCCCGTCCCACCCCAGAACGCCCTTGCCACACTCCCACAGGCGCGCATGCCCGGTGCATCATGCACCCCCCCCCCTTGGAGCTATGTCTGCCTGGGCCACACTTGCTGGCTCTGGGCAGTAGACCTGGGAGCTGCCGCTGTCTCTGGGCAGTAGACCTGGGTGCCTCACCAGCTTTGGGCAGTTGACCTGGTGCCATTGCCAACCTGGCACTCCTCCGTGAGATCAGCAGATGGATTCATCTCTCTCTCCCCCCCACCTCCACCCCCATATCTAGGAAAAATAGAGCCCGGGCGGGGCAGAAAGCTCAGATTTTGACCCAGGCTCCATTTTCCCTAGATACACCTCTGATGTGCCCACAAGGAAATAGAACTATGTCTGGAATTGTCCCCTTCCAAATCAGCCTTGCCTAATGCTTCTCTCACACCCTTTCAGTTATTTTATTTTATTTTTTGCAGTAA
The DNA here is from genome assembly GCF_021028975.2 of Sphaerodactylus townsendi. Classification (NCBI taxonomy): domain Eukaryota; kingdom Metazoa; phylum Chordata; class Lepidosauria; order Squamata; family Sphaerodactylidae; genus Sphaerodactylus; species Sphaerodactylus townsendi. Next base: position 31,100,201 of record NC_059431.1, on the reverse strand, counting down.
GATGGCTCTGTATCAGGGAACTCATTTCAGAAGGTAAGTGTGAATTAGTTAAATTTCTATAGTGGGGAAAGCTATTAACTTGTCAAAATACATTAAAGTGGACTGAATCCTCAACACATTAATTTTATGTTCAATTTGAGAATTATTTCCTTAAGGGTATTCTGGCACAGTTTTAAGAGGATGCTTACTTACAAACAGATTTATGACTATAATACTTCAGTCCAGAATTTTTAATAATTTGGATGCAGCATGCACCATTGCAAATAAAGAATTTCTTTTGATTTTCAGGTACCATTCATGTTTTCAGAAAATGCATCACTATGGTAGAAGACTTTCCATAAATACTGAGTTGCACTATTTTTCCATGTCTAAATGACTGCTAAAAAGTAGAAGATTCAAAAATCATACCTTTAGATTACTCTTGTGTATAATTGGCAGTTTTAGACTTTGACTTCCTGTAAAGTTCATATTTAATGCTGCCTTAAACTATTTTTTTCCATTGGGGCAGTACTATTGAAAAAAGAAACTTTTAATCCCAAAGGAGTTTTCGTCAGCATCAACCTGCGCACAGTATTCAGAAGTAAAGCTCATGTGTTAACATTGTTTGTGATACAAACATCAAAGTGAGATGAATCCAGCTTTGTTTTTTAAGCTCATTCAGTCTTCTTGTGTACCATTAGTTTAAGGACATTTGCCACCCCTCAAACCCTTACATAAATTGTATTGTCGAAGGCTTTCACGGCCGGATTCAACTGGTTCTGGTGGGTTTTCCGGGCTGTGTGGCCGTGGTCTGGTGGATTTTGTTCCTAACGTTTCGCCTGCATCTGTGGCTGGCATCTTCAGAGGTGAAGATGTTACACAGTGTGTAACAGACTTCCCTCTGTGATACACCTCTGAAGATGCCAGCCACAGATGCAGGCGAAACGTTAGGAATAAGATCCACCAGACCACGGCCACACAGCCCGGAAAACCCACAAGAACGTACATAAAATGTTTGCCTACATGGAAGCAAAATACTCTGTTTTGAATGTCACTAGAAAGGGACTGGGTTGCTCTTGACTGACCAGATGCAGTTTCTTCTCTGTTACACACATGGTATTTCAGAACTTTTGAAATGGCTATAATGGAGAAGCTGGTTTTCTGTAGGCACTCAGCCCTGTGATTGGTAAGCCTCAAGTTTCTTTCGTAAATGGCAACTGGTTCTAAATGTTATTGAAATGGATTCCAGGGGCCTGTAGATATCAAATATTCATTTTCCCTCAATTAACTATCTAGTGCAACCTTATTCTTACTCAGTATGCTATGTCTTATCATACATCAGTAGAATGGTTTTGGTTTTGTGCCAATGCTCTAATATTGTGACAAGTAATATGTCATGTTGTAGCAGAAATTACTCATAGTAAGATCCCAAGTAATTCAGTTACAGTTCTCTTAGGATATCTTAGCAATGTTAGAAAGGCAAAAAGATTATAATGAATCTGATAACAAAAAATTTGGTAGCACAATAGTGGAAGCAGGAGAAACTACTCGGTGTGAAGGAACAGTTTAACAAAAGATGGCATATTATATACATGGAAAAATAACAGCTCATAGTCAAACTTGGGATATAAGCAATTTGCACAAGGTAATTTCAGTAATTTATTGAGCTGGAACAAAGCTACATTTGAAAAATATTTAAATAAGGAAGAAATTTTATATTATATCTAGATATGTTGTGTTATATGATTGTTATAAACTATTTATATTATATTATTATATTTTTAAACGCTTAAAAACTAATTAATTTATTGTGGAATAGGCTTTTTTGAGTCCATTTTGTTGGTTGTATGAAGTATTTCACTCAGTTGGCAGAGAGATTTATAAAGAAATCTACCAAAAAAAGGGAGAACAGTAGGAAAAGGAGGAGAGATGGAACTCTGGGTATAAACAAAACATTCCAATCATTTGATGAAGTGCACTTTGGTGCATGAAAGCTTATTCCACAATAAACGTGCTAGTTACAGGATTCATAGTTATTCTGGCTACGATAGACTAACATGACTATCCTGCTTGCGCTAAATGGCTAGGAAACAAAGTGACCCAAACAACCTCATATAAGCCATATCAGTCAGAACATATTCTTGCCCCTGCTTTCTTAGGTTAGGTAGGTGGGCACTGGAGAAAAGACATCTCCTATACTAGCAACCTGATTATGGAATACCCTTCCCAGAGAGGTTCCTCTAGTTCAGGGGTAGGGAACCTGCGGCTTTCCAGATGTTCAGGAACTACAATTGGGTGGGGGGGGGGGGGGGTGGGGGGGGGGGGGGGTGGGGGGGGGGGGGGGTGGGGGGGGGGGGGGGTGGGGGGGGGGGGGGGTGGGGGGGGGGGGGGGTGGGGGGGGGGGGGGGTGGGGGGGGGGGGGGGTGGGGGGGGGGGGGGGTGGGGGGGGGGGGGGGTGGGGGGGGGGGGGGGTGGGGGGGGGGGGGGGTGGGGGGGGGGGGGGGTGGGGGGGGGGGGGGGTGGGGGGGGGGGGGGGTGGGGGGGGGGGGGGGTGGGGGGGGGGGGGGGTGGGGGGGGGGGGGGGTGGGGGGGGGGGGGGGTGGGGGGGGGGGGGGGTGGGGGGGGGGGGGGGTGGGGGGGGGGGGGGGTGGGGGGGGGGGGGGGTGGGGGGGGGGGGGGGTGGGGGGGGGGGGGGGTGGGGGGGGGGGGGGGTGGGGGGGGGGGGGGGTGGGGGGGGGGGGGGGTGGGGGGGGGGGGGGGTGGGGGGGGGGGGGGGTGGGGGGGGGGGGGGGTGGGGGGGGGGGGGGGTGGGGGGGGGGGGGGGTGGGGGGGGGGGGGGGTGGGGGGGGGGGGGGGTGGGGGGGGGGGGGGGTGGGGGGGGGGGGGGGTGGGGGGGGGGGGGGGTGGGGGGGGGGGGGGGTGGGGGGGGGGGGGGGTGGGGGGGGGGGGGGGTGGGGGGGGGGGGGGGTGGGGGGGGGGGGGGGTGGGGGGGGGGGGGGGTGGGGGGGGGGGGGGGTGGGGGGGGGGGGGGGTGGGGGGGGGGGGGGGTGGGGGGGGGGGGGGGTGGGGGGGGGGGGGGGTGGGGGGGGGGGGGGGTGGGGGGGGGGGGGGGTGGGGGGGGGGGGGGGTGGGGGGGGGGGGGGGTGGGGGGGGGGGGGGGTGGGGGGGGGGGGGGGTGGGGGGGGGGGGGGGTGGGGGGGGGGGGGGGTGGGGGGGGGGGGGGGTGGGGGGGGGGGGGGGTGGGGGGGGGGGGGGGTGGGGGGGGGGGGGGGTGGGGGGGGGGGGGGGTGGGGGGGGGGGGGGGTGGGGGGGGGGGGGGGTGGGGGGGGGGGGGGGTGGGGGGGGGGGGGGGTGGGGGGGGGGGGGGGTGGGGGGGGGGGGGGGTGGGGGGGGGGGGGGGTGGGGGGGGGGGGGGGTGGGGGGGGGGGGGGGTGGGGGGGGGGGGGGGTGGGGGGGGGGGGGGGTGGGGGGGGGGGGGGGTGGGGGGGGGGGGGGGTGGGGGGGGGGGGGGGTGGGGGGGGGGGGGGGTGGGGGGGGGGGGGGGTGGGGGGGGGGGGGGGTGGGGGGGGGGGGGGGTGGGGGGGGGGGGGGGTGGGGGGGGGGGGGGGTGGGGGGGGGGGGGGGTGGGGGGGGGGGGGGGTGGGGGGGGGGGGGGGTGGGGGGGGGGGGGGGTGGGGGGGGGGGGGGGTGGGGGGGGGGGGGGGTGGGGGGGGGGGGGGGTGGGGGGGGGGGGGGGTGGGGGGGGGGGGGGGTGGGGGGGGGGGGGGGTGGGGGGGGGGGGGGGTGGGGGGGGGGGGGGGTGGGGGGGGGGGGGGGTGGGGGGGGGGGGGGGTGGGGGGGGGGGGGGGTGGGGGGGGGGGGGGGTGGGGGGGGGGGGGGGTGGGGGGGGGGGGGGGTGGGGGGGGGGGGGGGTGGGGGGGGGGGGGGGTGGGGGGGGGGGGGGGTGGGGGGGGGGGGGGGTGGGGGGGGGGGGGGGTGGGGGGGGGGGGGGGTGGGGGGGGGGGGGGGTGGGGGGGGGGGGGGGTGGGGGGGGGGGGGGGTGGGGGGGGGGGGGGGTGGGGGGGGGGGGGGGTGGGGGGGGGGGGGGGTGGGGGGGGGGGGGGGTGGGGGGGGGGGGGGGTGGGGGGGGGGGGGGGTGGGGGGGGGGGGGGGTGGGGGGGGGGGGGGGTGGGGGGGGGGGGGGGTGGGGGGGGGGGGGGGTGGGGGGGGGGGGGGGTGGGGGGGGGGGGGGGTGGGGGGGGGGGGGGGTGGGGGGGGGGGGGGGTGGGGGGGGGGGGGGGTGGGGGGGGGGGGGGGTGGGGGGGGGGGGGGGTGGGGGGGGGGGGGGGTGGGGGGGGGGGGGGGTGGGGGGGGGGGGGGGTGGGGGGGGGGGGGGGTGGGGGGGGGGGGGGGTGGGGGGGGGGGGGGGTGGGGGGGGGGGGGGGTGGGGGGGGGGGGGGGTGGGGGGGGGGGGGGGTGGGGGGGGGGGGGGGTGGGGGGGGGGGGGGGTGGGGGGGGGGGGGGGTGGGGGGGGGGGGGGGTGGGGGGGGGGGGGGGTGGGGGGGGGGGGGGGTGGGGGGGGGGGGGGGTGGGGGGGGGGGGGGGTGGGGGGGGGGGGGGGTGGGGGGGGGGGGGGGTGGGGGGGGGGGGGGGTGGGGGGGGGGGGGGGTGGGGGGGGGGGGGGGTGGGGGGGGGGGGGGGTGGGGGGGGGGGGGGGTGGGGGGGGGGGGGGGTGGGGGGGGGGGGGGGTGGGGGGGGGGGGGGGTGGGGGGGGGGGGGGGTGGGGGGGGGGGGGGGTGGGGGGGGGGGGGGGTGGGGGGGGGGGGGGGTGGGGGGGGGGGGGGGTGGGGGGGGGGGGGGGTGGGGGGGGGGGGGGGTGGGGGGGGGGGGGGGTGGGGGGGGGGGGGGGTGGGGGGGGGGGGGGGTGGGGGGGGGGGGGGGTGGGGGGGGGGGGGGGTGGGGGGGGGGGGGGGTGGGGGGGGGGGGGGGTGGGGGGGGGGGGGGGTGGGGGGGGGGGGGGGTGGGGGGGGGGGGGGGTGGGGGGGGGGGGGGGTGGGGGGGGGGGGGGGTGGGGGGGGGGGGGGGTGGGGGGGGGGGGGGGTGGGGGGGGGGGGGGGTGGGGGGGGGGGGGGGTGGGGGGGGGGGGGGGTGGGGGGGGGGGGGGGTGGGGGGGGGGGGGGGTGGGGGGGGGGGGGGGTGGGGGGGGGGGGGGGTGGGGGGGGGGGGGGGTGGGGGGGGGGGGGGGTGGGGGGGGGGGGGGGTGGGGGGGGGGGGGGGTGGGGGGGGGGGGGGGTGGGGGGGGGGGGGGGTGGGGGGGGGGGGGGGTGGGGGGGGGGGGGGGTGGGGGGGGGGGGGGGTGGGGGGGGGGGGGGGTGGGGGGGGGGGGGGGTGGGGGGGGGGGGGGGTGGGGGGGGGGGGGGGTGGGGGGGGGGGGGGGTGGGGGGGGGGGGGGGTGGGGGGGGGGGGGGGTGGGGGGGGGGGGGGGTGGGGGGGGGGGGGGGTGGGGGGGGGGGGGGGTGGGGGGGGGGGGGGGTGGGGGGGGGGGGGGGTGGGGGGGGGGGGGGGTGGGGGGGGGGGGGGGTGGGGGGGGGGGGGGGTGGGGGGGGGGGGGGGTGGGGGGGGGGGGGGGTGGGGGGGGGGGGGGGTGGGGGGGGGGGGGGGTGGGGGGGGGGGGGGGTGGGGGGGGGGGGGGGTGGGGGGGGGGGGGGGTGGGGGGGGGGGGGGGTGGGGGGGGGGGGGGGTGGGGGGGGGGGGGGGTGGGGGGGGGGGGGGGTGGGGGGGGGGGGGGGTGGGGGGGGGGGGGGGTGGGGGGGGGGGGGGGTGGGGGGGGGGGGGGGTGGGGGGGGGGGGGGGTGGGGGGGGGGGGGGGTGGGGGGGGGGGGGGGTGGGGGGGGGGGGGGGTGGGGGGGGGGGGGGGTGGGGGGGGGGGGGGGTGGGGGGGGGGGGGGGTGGGGGGGGGGGGGGGTGGGGGGGGGGGGGGGTGGGGGGGGGGGGGGGTGGGGGGGGGGGGGGGTGGGGGGGGGGGGGGGTGGGGGGGGGGGGGGGTGGGGGGGGGGGGGGGTGGGGGGGGGGGGGGGTGGGGGGGGGGGGGGGTGGGGGGGGGGGGGGGTGGGGGGGGGGGGGGGTGGGGGGGGGGGGGGGTGGGGGGGGGGGGGGGTGGGGGGGGGGGGGGGTGGGGGGGGGGGGGGGTGGGGGGGGGGGGGGGTGGGGGGGGGGGGGGGTGGGGGGGGGGGGGGGTGGGGGGGGGGGGGGGTGGGGGGGGGGGGGGGTGGGGGGGGGGGGGGGTGGGGGGGGGGGGGGGTGGGGGGGGGGGGGGGTGGGGGGGGGGGGGGGTGGGGGGGGGGGGGGGTGGGGGGGGGGGGGGGTGGGGGGGGGGGGGGGTGGGGGGGGGGGGGGGTGGGGGGGGGGGGGGGTGGGGGGGGGGGGGGGTGGGGGGGGGGGGGGGTGGGGGGGGGGGGGGGTGGGGGGGGGGGGGGGTGGGGGGGGGGGGGGGTGGGGGGGGGGGGGGGTGGGGGGGGGGGGGGGTGGGGGGGGGGGGGGGTGGGGGGGGGGGGGGGTGGGGGGGGGGGGGGGTGGGGGGGGGGGGGGGTGGGGGGGGGGGGGGGTGGGGGGGGGGGGGGGTGGGGGGGGGGGGGGGTGGGGGGGGGGGGGGGTGGGGGGGGGGGGGGGTGGGGGGGGGGGGGGGTGGGGGGGGGGGGGGGTGGGGGGGGGGGGGGGTGGGGGGGGGGGGGGGTGGGGGGGGGGGGGGGTGGGGGGGGGGGGGGGTGGGGGGGGGGGGGGGTGGGGGGGGGGGGGGGTGGGGGGGGGGGGGGGTGGGGGGGGGGGGGGGTGGGGGGGGGGGGGGGTGGGGGGGGGGGGGGGTGGGGGGGGGGGGGGGTGGGGGGGGGGGGGGGTGGGGGGGGGGGGGGGTGGGGGGGGGGGGGGGTGGGGGGGGGGGGGGGTGGGGGGGGGGGGGGGTGGGGGGGGGGGGGGGTGGGGGGGGGGGGGGGTGGGGGGGGGGGGGGGTGGGGGGGGGGGGGGGTGGGGGGGGGGGGGGGTGGGGGGGGGGGGGGGTGGGGGGGGGGGGGGGTGGGGGGGGGGGGGGGTGGGGGGGGGGGGGGGTGGGGGGGGGGGGGGGTGGGGGGGGGGGGGGGTGGGGGGGGGGGGGGGTGGGGGGGGGGGGGGGTGGGGGGGGGGGGGGGTGGGGGGGGGGGGGGGTGGGGGGGGGGGGGGGTGGGGGGGGGGGGGGGTGGGGGGGGGGGGGGGTGGGGGGGGGGGGGGGTGGGGGGGGGGGGGGGTGGGGGGGGGGGGGGGGGGGGGGGGGGGGGGGTGGGATGTACAGCAAGATTTGAGTCCAGCAGCACCATCAAGGCAAACAAGATTTCCAGAGTCTGAGCTTTCAGAATCAAAGCTTCTTGGAAAGCAGAGGCATAGCTGGGCCAAACTGCACCCGGTGCACAGTCTATATTTTCTGGGGGGGGGGGAGGGCCCGCAGGGATCATATCATGTGATGCAGAAAGATCTGCACTGGTTGCCCATTTGTTTCTGGGACCAAGTGGAAGTATTGGTTCTTACCTTTAAGCCCTAAATGGCTTGGGGCCAGGATACTTGAAGGGCCACCTCCTCCAATATTGTCCAGTCCATTAGTTCAGATCTGTCTCACAAGCTGCTCTTGGTGCCCTTGTCTTCAGAGATAACAAGGGTGACAACCAGAAGTGGGGCTTTTTTAGTAGTGGCACATCAGTTTTAGAAGGCCATAACCCTTGAGGCTCACCTCCACTTGCACCCCTTATTTTGAGATGCCAGGCCACAATGTCTCTGCTCATTCAAGCTTTTATTGAAAGGGCCGGTCTTTTAATGCTATTTTAGTGTATAAATGTATTTTCGGATGGCAGTGGGAGTGGTCTGGTTTTTATGGTCTAGGTTTTTATGCTGGGTTGGGTTTTCAGTACTGGATTTTAATCAGTTTTAACCTTATGATGTTTTGTTTTCTTCTTTTTTATTTGTATTCCTGGAGAGGCAGAATAAACATTTTCTGAATAAATAAAATAAGTAATAATGGAGGTTCTGCCTGCATCCTCATTTGCTTGTATGACTTACACTTGTGAATGAATGCTTGCCGATGAGAGTATGTGTCAGAGCTGAGCAATTCCCATCTACTCTTTACCATAGAACCATCATGCCTCTTACATGGATGAGTGGAAAACTCCTCTTTTTGGTGTGTGTCTTGAAAAAGAGAGTGATTGACTCACTTCACTCCTTGATTTTGCTTTAGGGGGAGGAGAAGATGAAGATCTGTCCAGCACTGCTGATTCAGCCTTGAGGGAGAACAGGTGCAGAACTTTGCAGGGTTTGGCCAAGACATTAATATGCCACCCTTGCTGCAGGCCGCATACTGGAGTGATTCATTTGGGTGGAGATGTCAAGCAGGAGACTTCTTTTTTCTTGAGGGGGGAAAGGCAGTGAATCTGAGTGTGAGAGTGAAAGCAAGAAGAAAGTACATGGATTTGGGAACTGGGGCTATTATCTTTCACAGACGAAGAACACAGAGGAAGAACTGAGGAGGGCCAAGCCATTTTGCCTCCTCAAATGCCTGCCCCCTGTAATGCTTTGAAATGTCATGCGTTATGCTGGTGTGCTGTTTTTAAGTGTCCCTAATAATATTGGTATCTTAGGTAAATAGCAGTAAGGAGGAATATTTTTAAAAGAGCATTAGATTTGCATATTGCACACTGCGAGATAGAAAGTACAAATAGGGGTAAAGAAACTCAATGGCTGACATTTCATAAGAAAAGGGCAGTCTAATCCAGAGAGAGGAGGCCGAAGCATGAAGCATGCAAGGCCACACTAATGCATTTGCCTACCCAACTGGCATTAGGACACCCATGTCAGCAGGAGAGCAAACATACTGGTGGGCGAATGCCGTGGAGTTCTGTGGTGCCCAACCCAGAAGAACCTGCCCCTGCAGAGCTGTGCTGGCTTAAACCTGGATGCCCATGCAGCTGGGGCAGGCTGAGGGCTTTTCCAGGGATGAAGCTGACCTTAGTCGGCTTCCATTGGGCTTTTGGGCCAGGAATGCCCCTGGGGTAAGTCCATTTTCACCAGTAGGGGCTTTTCAGGAAGCTGGGGATTCTCCGGTTGTATTTGCAGTTTGAGGTGTCAATAACTAGAAGAAACGTTCCCACACTTCTTTAATTCTGCAAACTACGCAAAATATTTTTGTAAGAGCATTTTTATAAAGCTACTAGGGAAAGGGACTGCAGTCTATGCCAGTCTATGCTATTCCATCATGATCTTACAGCATTGTTGTCATTTTTTGTGATTTCATTTTCTGCATTGCTTAACATAATATATCTGATACTTTTTGGCACTTTTTGAATTTTTGTAATCCTAGTCCTGTTACATTGCTTTATACCATGTAATCCACCTTGAATCTCAAGTAGAAATTGGGTCTTTAAATATAGTAAACAGTGATGGATTGCCCTCTGATATACTCATTTCCCTCCCCCAAGAAAATGTTTCTGGTTACTGGGCTGTAGGGCTATAACAGCACAATCCAAAGGGGAGGGGTGTGCAGTGGGTGGGGACAGCATAATTTGACTTCGTGCTCTCCTCTTCCCCTGAATTGCATAGTAAGACATACTTCTCATAGAATCTTTTTTTAATTAATGGGATGTGGGGGAAAATATTCTCTCCTAAGCACACATTTTAGAAAATCAAAACTCATCTTGCAGATTCCTAGTCAAAGAGATTCATGCACAACTGTAGTGTTTTTAGTAATTACCCAAAGCTGTTGCTATGTTTCTTTATCATACAGGACTAACTCTCTGGTGTTATTAATTTTGGTGGGAAACCTCTGTGGAGCGTATTTCCCAGGAGCTTTTTGAATCTATTTTCCCCCTGTGAATTGTGTTATATTTGAAACACCCTAAATGTAACACTCCATCAAATGATTTCACTAGATGTGAGAGAAAACACCTTATTTTATTGGAGGGGAGGCAAATTCCCAGATTTATTGAAGTGGAATACATGCACCTGTGTGAAGGTGATTGATAGATTGATTTTTGCCACTTTTCTGTCTCCCTCATAGGGATTTTTATGTGGCTTTTTCCTCCTCTACCACTCAAAAAAAATCCCAAGATAGCTAATTGTATATCAATGGAATATAATAATTACCTTATTTGTTTATAATTAGTAACATTTAGTTCACACTGTTATCAGATAGCATTCATATTTGACTGAAAACACTGGTCCTTTCTGCTGCTGCTTCTGATTATGTACTTTTCAAACTAGAATTAGACTAAACAATTTATTCAAGAATATCTTTCATTAATATTTCCATATTTCTACAAAACATCCAAAAAAGGACGTGCAGAAACCATGAGTTTCTAGTGGATGCTATATTCTCTGTTGCAAGAAGCATCTAACTTGCACAAATGTGTGTGTATGCGTTTTCCAGTTTCCTTTATAACATGCCAGTATGCTGTTGGCAACTTCCCGACACTTCACTTTCAGCTGGGAAATTCTCTGCAAAGCTCTTGACAGTATTACTACCTACATCATTATGTGGATGGGCCTTCAAAGGGAGGGTTTGAAAACTCACTGGCCTACGCTTGCCCTTAGAGAATAAGCACATTGCTTCTACTGTTTATTTTGGCATCTAAGATTATCTGCTAGAGAGTTGCATTGTGGCAAAATAGGCGTATTGCAATAATACAGTTGCAGAGCTTGTTCTGTAATTCATGCTGAATCCAGAATTGTTTGAGGTTTAACTGAAAATATAACGAGTCACAACGTAAATTAACAAGCAGAAAGCTTGACATGAAAAGCACATGAAGGGCTCCTTTTTCCAGACTGAATCATCCTTGCAGAATGTTCTAAAAAATCATATTTATTCTGCTATGAAAACAGCTGCGCTTCACTCAGCCGCTTTGCTTCTCTATGGGGAGAAACAGATCTTGACAGACTGTTGTGTTATCTCATGGTAATGGGCCCCATTCCTCATTCTCTGTTTTGCATTTGAGAGCCTCAAAGCTGGAGATGCTTCAGTCAGATCAGTCAAGGCATCACCGGCTTCTGTCTTTTTATTTTTAATAAGGCAGTGAAGTTTTTGCTTGAGTTATTTCACTTTATTTAGTATATGTTTCCATTTTGATGAGGAGAACGTATTGTTGAATGCAGAAGAGGAGGGTGGTTATGAAATAGGATTCACAGTTTAGCTCTTCAGAGACGTTCTACATTAGTCCTGTATGTTTATATGATCTTGAGTCTGCCTACCTTTTGGAGGTAAGTGCCAATGGTATTATGAGGAAGGGTTTTGTTTATTAGCTCTGGAAACCTTGTGTTCCTTTTCCTTCATTTTCTTCATGCCAAGTTTGCTGCTAGAAAGTGAAAGACCACATAAAGAGAGAAGGTAGGATCAAGTGATGAAGCAGAACACGCTTTGTTGAGCTTCAGGGTGGCTGGGCCCGTGGGTTCTTACTTGTTGGGAACAGGATTAGATTGTTTCTATATTTATTTATTTATTTAGATTTTTATACTGCCCTATCCCCGAGGGGCTCCGGGCGGTATACAACAAAACTAATACAAATCAAGTTCAGGAGCAAACTATACCAATAAGTCTGTACATTTCCTGCAATATTCTTTCAGTGGCATATCCTCACGGGGTCTCCTTGGCGAGCACACATCCAGCCAGTTTTCCACCAGCTGCATTGGCTCAGGGGGAGTATCAGGTCAGGTTCCAGGTTCTGGTGTTAACTTTCAAACTCATAAATGGTCTAGAGCCATTGTATCTGCCAGACCACCTCTCCCCATGCATCCCCCAAATAGCAAATGACAACTTACTGGTGGTTCCTGGACCCAACATTGTCCAGTTGTCCTTGATCACCACTGGTTCCAAGTGGGTTGAACACTCTGTCAAGTGAGATTAAGGTCCTGTAAGATTTATTACAGTTTTGCAGGGCCTGTAAGACAGAGCTGTGCCACTAGGCACATGGTTGTGGACAGAAATGATTCCCTCTTGCTGGCCTCCCTTTCCCCTTCTCCTTTCCCTCCTTCCTTTCCCACCCCTGGTAATCTTACACTGTATATTAGTACGAGGGATAGTGCAGAGTACTTATCCCTCAAATTTTCAGAGGTGCCAGTATTTGGTCTCCTTTCTATGCATGTATTAGGGGGCATACCCAGAAGTTCTCAGAATGTGATTCTTTGACATGCCTTTATTTCAATTTGCCAGTTTGAATTGGCACACTAAGTATCTGAGCTAAATCAAATATGAGGTAATTAAGATTAATTTCTAAGACTAACCGACAAATTAACAAATCAGAAGGGCCAGACAGTACACACACCCAAAAATCCTTAAGGAGTTCAAACGTATAATCTGCAAGTTGTCACTAAAACCAGCTTATTTATCAGAGGATTGGAAGATGACTAACACTGAAATGACTTATAAAAAGATATTGGGGTACTGGGGAATTATATGCTCAGTATCCTAAAGTCTCTCCTGGACAAATTGTTGAAAACAATTATCAAAGGCAGAATTAAAAACATACAAAAATGTTGTGGGTGCTATAGCCCCCAGGAGGAACCATGCCTGTACCAGAAGCATCATTGCTTCTACAGCCCCATGGTTCAGGCATTCTGGGATCACCGGAGCATCCTAACAGACCAAGGTCAAGTTCCCAGGCAAAATCTGGGATGTACAAATTTTTGCAGCACCTGGCCTCAATTGCCTGTTAACCAAAGGGTGGCTGCTGGGTCAGTCAACCAGGAAAGGAAGCCAGACCAGCAGGCAGGGTTACTCAGTCCTAATGGATGTCCTTACATTCATGCCAGGTGACTGTGGATATCCCCTCCTCCCTTATTTGCAGATACCCTATCCTGGGGAAGACCTGCCAAGACTGCATGGTCTGCAACCAAGTCCACCACCAGACATGTACAGTCATCAACTGAGCATTTGAACAGCTTAAGATGCAGTTTTGTTGCCTCCACATACAAGAGGGCACCACGCAATGCATGCCCTGGCAGTTACAGCTGTTCACCATCTGTGCTATGTTCCATAACTTGACCATTCACCAATGGCTGCTTCCACTGCTCATAGGGGGCTTTGAAGAGGGTCCCTGGGTCAGGGCTGAGGAAGAAACACAGTCAGAGGAAGGCGTAGCAAGGCAAGATGTCAGGGAGCACATTGAGTGTGAGCAGGGATGGGAACACAACTGGCACAGGAGGTACCCTGCTGCTCAGGATTTATGTGAAGGAATGGGGAAACAAACCAGATTAGTATCCACCGCTCTTAACCACTACACCACCTCCACATTGACAGAACAGGGATTCCAAGGTCCAATCCATACATGGAGCACCTTCATCGTGTCTCCCCAGTCAACTGGAAATGTTGGCCAACCTTCAATCTTTAGTTAAGAGATTCTACCAGAACTATCCCCATAAACAGAGGATAGTTCTGGTGGAATATAGGATATAGATCTCAGCTACCCCTTCTCACAAACATCACTCCGAAGCTAATTTCCCCTACTGAAAGTGAAGACTGCCTATTTGGAGTAACAGTAGAGACAGTGAGAAAACCACACTCCACCTATTTCCTCTGGGAAAATAGGTGTGACTCTCCTGGGGTGGCTTCCAGATGGGGTGGGGAACCAAGAGCGGCATTCAGCTGCATACAATTGATGCATTCTAAGGGCAGGTTTGTTCTACAGCCAGGGCTTAGTGTGGCACGGGGTGGGGGGTAATATCAGTGGTTGGAGGCAGAGCTCTCTGTGCTGCAATTCCACCTGTGCAATAGGAAACCACAGACACATGCATCCACAACATAGGGCTGAGAGATTCTTGATAGGGATGTGCATTCAGCAAAGCCAAGCCAAACTAAGCCCCTCCCGCAAAAAATCTGAAAAAGACCTTATTGGTATTATTCAGCCTGCTTTAGTCTCGCTGCCATTTTTTTTTAAAAAAACTCCCCTCCTCTCCCACTCACTCACCTGTTGGCTGAGTTTGGGAGGCAGCAGCTGGCACAGAGCTGAATGCTGAGAATGTTCGGGTTTGGGTTAAATAGACTTAAAAAAATCAAATTCCTGAATTTGGCACTCATGTCAGCACCAAAAGCACTAGTGGGATCCTCTTTGGCATGTGATCCATGGCAGTCCTTTCCTGCAAGGGAATAAGTTCAGAGATGATGTGGTTATCCACTCCGCTCAGCATGGTGGGGCTCTGCCCCCTCTTGTACCCTGTCCGAGAAGGAACTCAGCAAATTTCTGTGTTGACCGTTCAGTGCAGAGCCAACAACTGGGGTCTTTCCCAGCAACCGTTCTGGCCCAGTCCCCATGAACCACAATCCCACTGGCTGTCGGGCTTGGGCATGGGAGGTGACCTTGCTGGGGCTTGGATACAAAGGAAGAAAATGGGGGGGAAGGAGGTTTGGAGAACAGTCCACTGCTTACCTGCCAGAGCATGCCCATCCCTTTCGGTCCTAGTTGAGCAGATGGGGTACCTGTAAAGGTTCAGAATTTGGAGAGGTCAGCCATAAAGTGTGAACTTTGCCATCCCTGTTGGGTGCTCGACCAGCAGTGCTAATTACCCTCTCTGTGCTTTTCCCACCACCCAGATTAAACGCCACTCATTCTAAGTCCATACAGCAGGGAGCTATCAGCAGTTTGGAGACTCATGGGCATGGTTGCAGAGGTGGGGGCATTTTAAATTTACCTTTAATGGGTGTGCCACCATTTTCATGACACAACTTTGCACCTGTTCAAGGGCTTGAGGTGCAGACTAATGCCCACCATGCTCCCTGAATTATCCACATTAATGTCAGGGCAATGCCCTGCACTTGAGGTCCCCTGGTATGCAGCTGCAGCAGAGCTGCGTTATCACCCAAAAGCAGTGCAGCAACACTGGGGGGTCTTCAAGATATGGTGGTGTAGGGATCAGTCCATTCTCTTTGCCTATTCCCCCACCTTCTGGCCTTAGGATTGTGCTGTAAATCATCTAGTGTGATTGGTGAGTAGTGAAAGCCACAATTTCAGATGCCACCACATTACTGAGAATGGTGAAATCCTAAACAGATTGTGAAGAGCTCCAGAAGGACTTCATCGAACTGACTGTATGGAGCAAGAAAATGCTAAATAAGATTATGCATAAGTAATGTCAAATGGTGTTCACAAGGTAAAGCATCCTAATTTTCATACCTATGGGAAGTGAATTGGCTTTGACAGCACAGAGGGCTTGTAGCTCTGTGAAACTATTTCATTTATTTATTTCTGTAAATTTATATCACACACACCCCTCAGTGGGGTGCAATCATAAAAGCACAATTAAAAATACAAATATGTTAAATACTATTATAAAATTATATAAAATACAAATATAAAAATATCTAAAAATCATCAGAAATCTGGTACAGATCCCCCCCAAAAAACAACAAGGGAGTATAAGGGTGGGAGGGAGAGAAAGGGGATACACCACCCAGAAGGGGTCAGCTACATGCCTGTGTATGAAGGGTGGTCTTAGACGGCACCTGAACTCCTGCAGAGTCGCTTCCTGTCTGGTCGCAGTGTAAAGGGCAAATCCCATGTTAAGGACTGTTACATGTAAAAATAATAATACTCATTGTCATAACTCTAGATAAATCTGTAGTGCAGCATTTCAAATATTTTGCCCAGTGCTTATCATCTCAAAAAAGAATATTATAGGCTAAAGAAAGCGCAGAAAAGGACAAGTAAACAATCAAGGGCTGGAGTTCCTCCTTGAAGAAAGGCTAGAATAGTTTGGAAATTTGTAGTGTACAGAAATCTCTCACCTGGATGGCCCAGGTGGATCTCAGAAGCTAAGTTCAAGGCCGGTACTTGGATAGGAGACCACCAATGAAGCCTAGGGTTGCTGTACAGAGGAAGGCAATGTTACTCTCTGACCTTGCAAACCCATGAAGGATCACCATAAGTCAACTGGGACTTGACTGCACTTCAGACACACAAACACACAGTGTACAAAAGAGGGGGGGGGGACAACAAAAGGAAGATAGTGGAGATTTATGAAATCATCAACAGTATGGGGAAAGTGGATGGTGAAACTTTTCATTTTCCTGTAATAAAACTTCATTATAACCTCATAAAACCAAATTGATGAGTAGATCCAGAAGACATCATATAGATAGAAAGCATAATTGATGTATGGAATGAGCTGGCACAAGATAAAAAGAGGATCAAATCTGAAACAAGACGCCCTAACTTAAATATTAGAGAAATTCACTGAAGAAAGATGTATGAATCACCTTCAGCCACAAAAACAAAACTGAACTTCCAAGGAAAGAGGCAGTGTATCTAGAAATAAGAACATAAGATCTTGGGGTACTGAAGTTAGCATTTTGATAACGAAGAAGCAAACCCTGAGATTTTCTGGAACACATTTTTAATTTTGGAGATTCCTGGCTTTGAAGGCAACTCCCCCTGGTGGTTTAGAAAAATAATCAGCCTCTAGAGAACAAAGCAAAATGATTATCAAGCTTTTTTGTCGTTGTCGCTGATTTCTGGTACTGAATTGCTTCAGCAGACAAAAATATAAGATAACTTATTTTGTACATTGTTTTTAAAAAAGCAACCCTTCGTGTGATGTTGCACTATCGTTACTGAATGTGATATTGCACTATCATTACTGAATGTTGAAAATCCTTTAAGTTGCTGCTTGCATACTTGGAAGAGAATCACAGTGGAACGTCATTGTGTGTAAGCATGTTTGGATCACAGTTGGTGTTTTAGCGTGATAAGGAGTGACAAATGCAGCATGCTGTATTTCATAGCTGACAGATGCTCACCAGTTGCTTCATAATACATAGGGAATGCATTGTGTTGGAATTAATCTCTTTAAAAAAACTTGGGCATGTGACCCACTGGTACCAGATCAGTCATTTCTTGCTGAGTCAAAAGATATTTCACTTACTATCACTTCTTCTATGGTGTCTGGTTATACTTATATCTCTAGGTCTTTAAAAATGGCGTTTTGGCCCCATGGGATGCATATGTCAAAATACTTTGATCATAGTTAAAGCAAACCACTTTATAGTGATGGGGAAATTTTTCTGATCAATTTGAGACACTGCACAAGGTACAGTTGCCAGCAAGTACCTTGACTACCCTTTAATGTACTTGCATTTCAATATTACAGTTGCTAACTTTTCTCCTGCACCAGCTGTATCTCAATGTGACAAGAAAAACTACACTATTTGGAACTTTGCAGACAAACCATCGACTTGCTTGGGCATAACACTATGCATAGGCTTGCAATATAAATATATGCAACTGACTACAATCTTCAGAGTTGATGCACAATGAAGCTATGAGTTCTGCCGTTTACAGGGAGTAGGACAGTGACAGAAAAAGATGTTCCTAAGATAATTGGATTTGTCCCTCAAATAGCATCTTGGATATCTCATTCTTTAACCAGCCAGACAACTCTTGAAATGTGAAAATAAACTGAAATAGAAAAATGGACAATATTATCTCCCAAGAAAGAGGTTCTTCCAGAAGAGGAAGAGTGAGTTTTGCCTATCCTCCCCATTACCACAACAACTTTCACTTAACGCCTAGCACTGTTGCTGTCCGAGGGTGGATCTCTTTTGTGTGAGGCCCTTCACCAATAATGCACACTACTCAATTGCGGGGGTAATAAATTGGCCATCGCCATTTTATTGAACAGAAGCGTGAGGCTAAGCATGGGTCTGGGTCTGGTCATACGGGTGACATGCGACAGCTCAGCAGGGCGGGTGCCCCGTCCCGAGCTTCGTTCTACTGTGGAGCTCTGCCGGGCGGACGCTCCTGGCCAGAGATGTTCCCCTTGGGCCTGGTTTCCGAAGGGAAGGCGTAGCTCCTTAGCTCCCTTCCCCTTGCCCTTCCAGAACCATACCCATGCACCAAACTGCCAAGAACTAAGCTATGACAAAATAAGCATGCATTAACATAGAAAAATAGGGAGAGGCGGGTGGGCAACTTGTCAGCCGGCCCAGACAAAGGAGAGCGAGCCCCTTTAAGGTATCGGCTCACCCCTCCTTTCTTCCGGTGACACTAGCCCTTTTCTAGCATGGCTCTCCCTCCTCTTCCGCCCATACCGGGGCGGTATCAGCTGGTCCCGCTTTTCCCTCCCCCGAGCAGCAACAGCGCCTCGTGGTGATTCACAGGTGTCTTTACTGGGGGAAAAAGCCAGGAGGCATTTTTGAGGGGTGAGAGAAAAGGAAGAATGGCCTGTTCCTTTAGCTGACCTCTGCTCATGATACTTTGGAACCAATCCTCTGTGTCTGTCTGTTTATGTAAAAACAGATTCGCCCCATAGTTAAGCTATTTTACTGACGTATTTGGCAGAGAACCTGTACCTACTCTATAGTAGAGTTCAATGGTAGAACATTTATTTTGTATGTGGAAAATCCCTCATTCAATCCCCAGCACCTCCAATTTAAAAAGGATCAGGTAATATGTGATGTGAAAGGCCTCTGCTTGAAACCATGAAATGCGCTGCCAGTCAATATTTACTTGTGTTCAGAACGGGACAACTTTGTGTGCCTCACAGAATCTGCTCCGATTGACAAGAATACTTATAATTCTGAAAGCTTCAAAAGTGGCCACTAGCTACCGCCAGATTTGCAACCAGATTTTTAACCAAATCAAGATCAACAGCCTGAGTAGTTCAGTTTCTGCAGTGATCAAAGACTGGGGTGGGTGGGGGGAGGGATGATTATCTCCACAATCAGAAATCCTATTAAAAAATCTATCTGAACATTAGTATCTTTCAAAAAATGATGATGCAGAAACACCGATTTCATAGCTCTGGTGCAGCAAACATCACTTGGAGCTATTTATTTTAAATTTTAAATTTAAATATTGGGATTGCAAGGAAAATCATAGAAAGTCCATTGCTTGAAAAGTGTGGCATTGTGGTTAGAGTGTCAGGTGAGCATCTGTGAGACCCAGGTCCAAATGCCCACTCTGCCATGGAAGCTAGCTTGGTAACTTAGGAACAATCACACACTCTTAGCCAAACCAAGTTGTTGTGAGATAAAATGGGAAAGAGAAGAGAACAATGTGGGTCACTTTGGGTCTCCATTGCAGAGAAAGGCAGGATATAAATGATGTTAAATAATAAATTATTAGTCTACTTTCTTCTCTTAACAATGCTATTAAAATATGGGAGGGCATGATCATTCTGAGAAGTGAGACAGGAAGGAAGAAAACAATAGAATGTAACCACTATTGCTAAACTGTACTATGATCAAGCATTTGTTTGATCAATGCTTTTTCCCTGTAAAATTTCTTGGTCCTTATCCAAAACTGCATAACACGTTTCTTAGCAGTCAGTAAATCAATTGATTATAAATCTTTGGAAAGTTCTGTCCGGTAGTCAGTAAATCAATTGGTCGTTAACTTCCACAGTCAAAAGGAATTAGTACAACAGTACAGTAGTCTTCCTCTTGCCTTGCTGTTGCCTCACCAACATAAACTCAATCTGCCTCTCCTCCTCCATGGGCATAGCTCCGGTTTTTATCCGGATCATCTCATGTATTGATGAGTACAATCACCTCTCTGAGGCATTCTTCAGTTATCTCACCTCTAGCCATAACTCTACTTCCTACCAATATAATTCACCTGACCAATCCCATTAGTCAGATCATGGGTCATGGGTTACCCCACAGATCCCTTCAGAGACTTCTGTCCCATTTTTGTGTCTTTATCACAATGTGTACTGCAGGTGCCCAGTCCACGAACAGCTTGTTGGCCCCCCCACTAGGGCAAGGGCCTTCTCAGTGGCTGCCCCTGCCTTCTGAAACCAGCTCCTTCAATAGGCTTGTGTCCTTCGGGGTTTCACTGGACATGCAAAGCTGCCTTGTTTTGTGTGGCATTTAATTAACCAAGATAATGGGTAAGCTGGCTGGCTGTCCAGATTTGTGCCAGAACAGATGGCCAACTGAATTTTAATTAGAATCTGTCTTATTGTATTGTATTCATTTGTATTTATAGGTTCATTATCTGTTTACATTTTAATACTATGTTGTATGTGCTGTGAACTGCCCTGAGTCTACTGTTGAGGAGAGGGTGCAGGTTATAAATCAAATAAATAAATAGCTAAACAGCCAAATTTTAAATATGGCTAACTAACTGCATATGCTGACATTCACTTCTTTGTTCATCTGTGACTATTTTCCATTGTCTATTTTAGATTGTAAGTTCCTTGGGGCAGGGAGCTGTTTTTGCCTACAAAACTGTGGAACATTGTACACTGGTTGTGCTGTAGCAATGGTTCTTTAGCAACCCAAGTATCCCCCTCCCATTTTGATTTAATTTTTTTCATGATATACCTTCCTTGCCAAATGCCAGACAGTCCCTCTCCTCTTAAAAAAAACCCCTTTGTTCTCTTGTGTCTTCAAAATGGCACAATGACATCTATATCAATTATACTTTAAAAGAAAAAGCCCTCCTGGTGGTCCCATAGCCTTCCAAGATTTGGGGAATTGGGGCTGCCCAGAGGGCCTTCTTTGTGGTAGCCCCAGAGCTTTGGAACAGTCTCATCCCCAGAGGTTTGGGAGTTTAGGTGCTTGGCTAAACTACTGTCTGTACCCAGGCATATGGCTGACCCTTCTGGGGGGTGCCTCCTCCTCCCCCCCACTCCCTTTTTGTTTTTTGGGAACCTGAAACAGTTCTCTCCTGATGTTTAGATATTTTATAATAGTATTTTATATAATGGTATTTTTTAAATTGTGTTATGATTGTATCCTGCCCAGAGACTCTGGTAATGGGTGGATAACAAATTTAATGGAATAAACAAATAAGTTTAAGTAAAAAGTATGTATTGTTCATACAAGAGCTATGAAGTTGGGTCCTGGAAGGCAGCTGATTCTATAGGGCTCTACCTTAAAAGTCTCCGGACCAAGTTCTAATCAACTACTGGCTATTATTTTCTCTGGACATTGTCAAATTCTATCATGGTACCAATTCAGGAGGGTTTCAGTTCTTCCTCCCAATATCACATTTTTAAACTGAGAGTTTGGGTCAGTCTGCCCTAAACCTGATTGCTTTATAACACAGGGAAAGTGGGGTTTCCAGAGGGTGGAAAAAATAAACAGCCCCCCCCCCATCCCCCGTTCATCTGAAACACCCACTGGATTCCAGACTTCTGCATATTATGGACAAAATTGCAGCTCTGGTCTGATCTATCATCCTGACCATAAACAACTGAAATTCTCCATGTGTGTCTTCAGTTTTGAATTAGAAGAATTTCTTCTGGGAGGGAGGATTTATAGAGGAGAGAAAGAATTTTATTTCCTTTCCTGCTTTCCTTTTGTAATAAAAATGACTTGTGGTGGAAAATTAAATTATAATATGGGGGTGAGGGAGAGTGAGAAATGCTGTGCTGGCTGTCAATCCCAGACTCTGGGAGCTATATTCAGAAACTGAAACATGGATGAGAGAACTCCTGCACTTAAAGAAGAGTTCAAAGTGTTAGTCTAGGTAATTGTGTAGTGCTGGGCACTGTGGCATAATAACACTTTCCTCCTGTGTTGTTTCCCTCCTTAAAGCCTCCCTGCCTCTTTTAGTCTCGCTAGGAAAAAGTGCCGACATCCTGGCTTTGCACACCTACAGGGACTAAAAGCACTCCTTGGGAGGCACAATTTTGTCTGGAGAAAGAGAAAGGTGAATACTTTTCCTAGAGCCTTAGCCTTCTTGGCACTTTTCAAAGATAAACCACATGGGGGAATTCTGATTATGGATCCCCAAAATCATATGTAGTTTCAGCATCTCTCCAGAAAGCTGCCAATATGTACCTTGCTATGGATAGATTCCTGGTTCCTGCTACTTTTTGAGTATAGGGTCTTTTTTTGAAATGGGGGTCTTTTATATGTGTAGACGTTTGTTGTGAACTCAGTCACCTTCTGTGGCAAGACGAGCCACTATTTTGCCCTCACTTTTACTGTTGCCACCACTACCTCAGGTAGATCCAGTCCCTCTTTCTCTCATGGGCCACCTGAGGCTGATGCCACAGGGTGTATTATTGTACCATGCCAAGTAGCCAAGGCAGGTGAGGGAGGACATGGGCAGACTCTCTCTAATTAAACAATTTTATTTTTACAAGTCACAGATACAGGGTACTACGGGAACAGATCTAAGTACACGAAGCAAAATACAAAACAGGCAAGTTATTAACTAGGTACTGACTATGTCAGGTTTTTGATACTTGCATGATGTCACCCCCACACCCTGCACTGTGCATCTGCAACTATCTTTAACATCATTCACCTCTGCCATCCTCCGTGGCAAAATAGAGACAGTTCCCTTGACAAATGCCAAGAGCACACTCACAAACACTCCCCCAGACAAAGGAAGAGCATTCCTTTTCATGTACTCCAGGGAACCTCAGCCAACCTGTGTGTCAATTCCTGGTCTCAAACATGTGAGAACCTGGACCCTCCAATCAAGAGGTAACACATGACAGACTAGCATGTTTTTCCCTGTCAGTTGGAAAGGATGCTCCCTATCCAGTGGAGAACACCTTTTCCGCATCCTCCCGGTCAAGAGATGCCAGCATCCCTTTCCATCACTATAATTGTCACAGAGTCTCCTGCCCCGCACCTCTCGTCCATCACAACAGTAAAGTGAACGTGGAAGTATTTATGAGAGAAAATCCAAGATGGTAGTCAGCAAGAGATGAGTGGTGACAGTAAAAAAAGGGAGGCTGTCCAAATGCCGATTGGTATTAAAGAGCATTAAAATTGCCACAGAAGTACAGAGATTGGTAATGTTTGCTGTTATTAGTAAACAAACCCTCAGATACTCCTACTTGTGTAGGTTTTGGTCTGTGATTTGTCGGTGACAGCTTCTCAAGATGCTCATGCACCTGTGAAGCTTGGGAACACATTCTGTGAGAACTGCCTTGAACCACACTGATTTCTCAATGTTAGGATTCATTCCTCATGTAAATGCACCTACCCAGTTATGTGCAGAAAATTACAGCTTGACTCCTTGTGTAGGCTACTTAAGAGTTATACCTTAAGGCTGTGTTGGTAGAGTTTGCACTGCACCTGTCAGACTTGTTTGCAAATACCATTTAAAAACAAGCTACAGCAAATTTCCAGATGCTTTCCTCGAGCAATAGCAAACTGCAAATTCACGGTGTGAATGCACCAGTTTGTGATATGGTCACATTCAAATTCATTGCGCTTCCCCACTCCAAGCCTTTCCTTGTTTATTTTTGTTGCTGTCCTAATTTGTCAGCATATTGGCAGTATAAAACTCTTCTTCTGACCCATTGATTTATTTCCCCACATTTGTTTTCGCGTCGATATGAAAGCGGATTTGCTGGAATGAGCTTCCTTGAGTAACTGAATTAGACTGTGGAAATCACACTTCAGTGACTGAAGGACTTTATCCAATTTCGTAGGACCTGTAAGAGATGTTCCTCCATTCTTACTACTATGAATCCTTGAACAGATTTCAAGTCTGCATTGAAGCCACATGTGTAGACCCTCTGGACAGTTTCACACATACCAAATAATGCACTTTCAATCCACTTAGCAGCTGGATTTTATTGTGTGAAATGGTAAAATCCACTTGCAAATGATTGCTAAAGTGCATTGAAAGTGGATTGAAAGTGCATTATTCAGTATGTGTGAAAATATCCTCTGTCAATTGGGAAATGAGGTACATCCCCATTGTCCGCACACTCACAGAGATCGCATTATCCTCTTCTGAAAACAGCCAGGAGAGAGTTCTGTTATCAACATCTCAATGTCTCGATCTTGCCCCATTGATCCATGCTCCTGAAATCATAAGCCTAAATCACGAGAATGTGTTATGTGTGAGGCTTCTACCTGGTACAGTCTCAGCACACTGTTTTGCTTATCGGGTGGTAGAAAACAGGAACCCCACTACCTCTGCTATGTCTGCCACTTACTTTCTTCAAGCTGGTTTCTAAGCAAAAGAATGTACCCTGCATGTTATTTATTTGGAGAAAAAGAGTCTTTTTTCATATTTACATCAAATTAGAATAATGGCTTGGAGCCAGCCAGCTTTTCTGCTGGTGGAAAAGGAGCAAGGTCTTGACCGTCAAGAAGATTATGCTGAGGGTTACTGGACTTGCAAGCACAAAAGCCACACAGAATGAGAAACACTGTAGTAAGGAGAACTCTATGTGGAAAAGCTGACTAGCTCCAGTTGTATACTTTGAATTTCTTTTTATACAAAATACTGTTTTTAAAAAAGCTTTGCATGAACCCATGGTTGAGTAATGCAGACAAGGATGTCAGAAGATACCATGCGGTACTTTTTTTGTTGAGTGAGACGTTGCTTTTGAACGCCATATGTGCTCATACTTTCATTTGCTTCCCATACGATCTTTGAGATAGTGGCTTTGTGTAACCCAAAAACAATATTCTGGAATATCTATCAGCAAGTGTCCTATGATGAAGCTGCTGGCGTGACTCCTAAAAGCACAAGCTGTGGCTGTCAAAATTGTCAAATGAATCTAGGACCCAAATCTGTGTGCCTATTCAGGTGTTTGAAAAGTCTAGCTCTGGATTCAGACAGTTACTTTTTGTCAGAGCTGTCAAAACACAGAGAAATAAATATATATTATTCCCTGGAAGGAACATATTTCAGCTGACTATGGTATGTTAATGGATGCGTTGCTATTGACCTGTAATATATTGAGACCTTCAAATTCTGCCACTTTATTTCATTTTATTAGGGCTGTGCAAATCTGAAGAATAAGCTTACTTCTATACACTTTTAATAATCAGCAGCATTAGATGGTTGTGTTGAACCCAAAAGTTGTTCTTGATAAAAAAAAAAGTTGACACCCCCACTGCCTTTGGTGGAGTGGGTGGGGTGGGGGGGACAGATTTTGCATGCTTGTCAACTGGCAGCTCTGTAGCATATAAGAAACCTCCTCCATCTTGACAAGCAAGCTAGTGGGTATGTACACCACTGCAGAATCTCAGCTGCATATCTAACTCTGCCAAACCTAATTGAGAGGAATTTTAATTATTTTGTAGGGTTTGAGTGCAGGGGGGTAAGACCAGGAGGTAGAAGAATGGGTTGTCAGCAAGATAGCTGGAGGGAATTGGAATACATATTACCTAAGGGAGTGGTATCCTCCATCTTCATCTACTTTAATTTCCTCACCAGACACATCAAACAATAATGCTGTAGGGCTTGAAAAAATTGGGGCAAGGAAGCAGGGGCAGTGGGTGGCAAATGATGACAGCTTGTCTATTTTCTGAGTGGCAGACTACTGGAGGGAAACCACTTTGCTGCATGACTACTGTAAGGAAAGTGTGTCTGGTAATTTATTTGGGGGCGGTTAATGGGAGGGAAATATTGATACTGGGACAAAGGGGTCACCTAGTTGGCGCAAGAGTTTAGTGAATGTTGGTGATTGTTCACCTATGATAATTAGCATAAAATACTGTGGACCAATTCATGCACAAGGAGTGGTTATCCGCAGGCCAGGACTGAACATATTCAGGGCGTGTGAACAGGAGCTAGTAGGCCTGTAGCGTGGATTCCTGCAGAAAGCTGCACAGGAATGTGAATTTTTTTTTTGCCAACAGCCAAGCCTCCCTCTTAGGCTATGTTCAGAGATGATAAAGGCTCGGAGAAGAATCTGCTCCTCATGCAATCTAGAAAGAAATCCTAGAGTGTGAGAAAAGTGTTTATGTCTTTCACACTCACCCCAGTGGCCTGTGCAGATGTTTTGCCTTCAAGTATGCCAAAATTATTAGCTATCAATAAAATCATGATATCGATCTTGGTGGATCGAAGCTTCCTTTATTTTGTTCCTCTGAAGTCCATCCTGGGTAAAGACTGCGCTATGTGTACAGTTGTTATAGTTTCCCCATTTGTAGCAATTGAGGTAGAGGTCATCTGTGTTCTCCCAAGAAACAACAGCTGTTGCAATGTAAGAAGATCCACTGGCTAACTGTGGGTTGGTGGCTATGGGGCTACAGAAACAGCTGCTTTCCATTAGCTTACAGTTCATGCAGGGAAGAAGACAGCCACTGTGCTTTGCTGAAACCTAGCCTGATGGCCTTTGCGTTTCGACTGCACAGCCCTAGCAACTTTGATTTCAGAATGAGAAGAAAGGTTCTGCTGGGCAGTTGGTGGTTTCCTGCACCCAGCCTCAGCTGTTTGTACTCATCAGGTAGGAAAATCAGTCCCATAATGCTGCTTTTCCTACAGCACCTGTCATTTCTATTTCATATGTTGATGGAAGTGAGCGTTGGCTTTTCTGTGTGCAACGTGCCTGGATTTTCCTCAATAAAACATATCGTGCTTTAACATGTATGCATGTAATCTCCTCCATATTAAAAGTTTAGGGTCGCTGATGCACAGTTTAAAATTCTAGCTTTGCTCTGACCATCACTGTATTTTTCAGGTATGCAAAGGGAGTTACCATAGTAAGTCATGCATGCCCCACCTGGCCAATGTAGCACAGTGTGCAGATGATATTACTATTTTTAAAAAGGATAAAGTTAGTCCCGTGTGCAAGCACCTGGTCATTACTGACCCATGGGGTGACATTGCATCGTGACTTTTACAAGGCAGACTTTGTTTACAGGGTGGTTTGTCATTGCCTGAAACCAACTTCTGTTATGATTGAACTCAAATCATGAGCAGAGCTTTGACTGCAGTACTACAGCTTACCACTCTGTGTCACAGGGTTCCTACTATTATTAAAAGGGCCTGCTATGAAAGGTGTTGGAGTTTAGTCCTGGCAACATGTGTTAAGATTTTTTAACTGTAGTGAGCTCAGCTCTGATCTAAAATGGTAAAGGAATAAGAGAAAAGAAGATGGCTGCTAAATTTCTCCTGGTCACATAGTCATCAGAAGCATAGGAGATGTCTTCTGAGAGGAACTGTCAGCTTTAATTACTACTTCCAGGTCAGCACTCTAGAAGTTAGTTGAAGTTTTTCAGGGTTGTGTTTTGGCATGCACCATTCTCCATCCTGCCATTGTGGTGGTATGATTGATGTTGATTAATTTGTGTTCAGTCAAAAACCATTTGCATCTCAGGCAGTCTCTCTAGCTCTGAGCAAAGATAATAGCTCATCGGTGTACTTTTCCATTCCCTAAATGCCATTTTATTACAAAGGTGATCTATAGAATACTTTAAAAAGACACATATTATGCCTTTCCAGAGGGATTTGCAATGACAGCTTAGTAACAATATGAACCCAAAACATAATAATGAAATAACAATTTAATCTAGGGTGACCAACCTCCAGGGATGGACTTCATGGCATTATACCTTCTGAGTTCCACCTCCAAAATTCCTGGAATTTTCCAACTTGGAATTGACCCCCTAACTGAATCAGAAAGCTGTGATAGCCTGATAATGCATAAGGGAATTATAATCCTCTTCATTTGAATGACATCATTACAGAATCTGAATTATTTTCATGCAGGTCTCAGAGGCCCCCTCCTCAAACACCCTGTACTTTCCCCCTCATCTGTCTACACAATAAGTCATTCAGATAACCTTCAGTGTTTGGATATGTGATGCAGTTCACCTTAAGAAGAGTTGCGGCCAAAGAGGGCTTGAGAGGAACAAAACAGTGCATTATCGTTGTTTCGAATCTTTTGGAGTTTTAAAAATCCTTGAAACAAAGCAAACAGTAGTGCAGCTGCTCAAACAAGAATCAAATCAAATGATTACCTCCCAAATATAGAAAACCTAATTTCATGAGAATGATATATCATTGCACAGATTTTTCTTAAATTCTTGCACTTGAACAAGAATGCTGGGGGACAACAGGCTATTCTTACGCTAACCAAAAGGGCGAGCACGTGCAGCCAATTTTTCTAACAAGCTCTTTCAAGACTCATTAACAATCTGCATTGCTGCAGAGCTATACAGTCCAAAATCTGTGCTGACTGGGAAAATAAATTCTTTGTTTCGTCAACCTCTTAGGAGTTTTTGTGTGAATTATTTATGTTTAATAAAATACTTTTGATTCTGCTAGTAAAATAAAATATGCATTCGAGTTTCACAAGGTCTTTCTACTTGGGACTAACATTGCTTGTTTCTGTCCTATCATAATTTGTGGATTTTTTGCTTATTGAGGGTCTTTCCATAGGCCAAGATTTACTGGTATCCTTCTGTTGTGTCACAAATGTCTTTCATGTGTGCCCCACATATACACTGACCATGTAAAGAGATTGGTATCTACCTCTGCCTTCACTCAAATGTCCTTGTAGCGTTGGTATGGCTACTTCTCTACATGAATTGAGTGGAGAGATCTGTACTTGTGTAGACCTTTCACTGAATGTTCTTAGACCAGAAGTCATATTCCCCCTCTACAAATGTTCCTCTTATGAGCTTGAAAGTTTGAACTTTCCAAACTATACATTAGCCCTGGCTTAGGTAACTTTGCTTCCTCTGCTAACATATGAGCCTGTTAACTTGCCTATGTAAAAGAAATAAGACTTATGAAGCAGGGCCTAGCACGAAATCTTTTGAAGCAATTATTGATGTGGAAGGACTTCCCAAAAAAGAGTATTTATTTTACCACTGAGTCATCACACCCCAGACTTACATAACTAACAGTGCAATCCTAAGAAAAAGATACCTATTGATTTCAATGGTCTTAGGCTGGAGTAATCTGTTTAGGACTGCCCTGTAAATCTGAAGAGAGAGCAGCCCTCCTACTCAGACTTCAACTTCTTGGATCCTTCTGAAATTAACGGTGTAGTTTTGGCACCCATCAGCCTTATCATTCTGTTTTTGACAGGTTGCATAGAATGAAGGACAGCCAGATACATTCACACTGAAAGGCAGCAATGTAAGTCCTGATTTTATGATCTGCATGGGGAGGGCACTATTAATCCTATGCAAAACTGAAAAACCTTTAAGGTTTCTTTTCCCTTGGATGAGAAGCTGGGAACAGGGAAATTACTGATGCTCTGAGTTCTAATTTTTCCTCTCCCTGAAATCCAGTTTTCATGCTCCTTTGAGAACTTGATCTCTAAGGCATATTCACAAAGTGGTGATCGGCTTTTTATAAAGAGAAGCCTAGCATTTTGACAATTCTCCTGGGAATATGATGAAGTTATACTGTATTTTAAAAAACAACAACGGGGCCATGGTGTTTCCATTTGAAACTGGCATTCAGAAAGTACTGTGAGACTCCTGGATTCTCCTCCCTCCGCCCTCCCCCCCATTCCAGCATCTCTCACAAAAGTGGCCTTAGGTGGCTGTGAAACTTTCTCAGGCTTTGGAATACCTGCCTTGCCCGCCTTTGTGATATCGGTGCAGTCCATGGCCTTGCAGTATTTGCAGCAGTGGCTTCATTTCTACACATCATTAATCTATATTAAAAAGCACCATTGATTTTTGTCAGGATTTATAAAGGCTGGACTGGGCAGAGGATTGCAGGCTCTAAGGCAGTGGTTCTTAGCCCAGGGGCTGAAACTTCCAGGTAGGTTACAAGCCCCTGTACCTTTTTAAAACGTGCTTTTTGGAAGAATTTGTAGCTAATATACGCATGGAGAGGGAGGGACTTTGCCACCAGTCTCTTTGTGTGCAAACAGAGAACCAGTAGGGTGACAAGGTGAGGTCACTCAGCAGTGGAGAGGATTCCTCCATGGCTTTAACTTGTAGTATACTGCTCCTGACTGTCCGTCTCCTGGAGATTAGATTGCTTGTCTTGGTCACTGTTCTCTTGCTCTGCTGTCATTCTCCTGACCTTAAAACTGGAGAGATCAAAACTCTGGGGTCCCCCCTTTCCTGTCATAAGACTGTGGTATCACATGCTTACAGCCTAGTGGATTCCAAGGTGCCATTTAAAAGTTAAAGATGGGCCCTCCTAGGTGTGGAAAGCCACTGCTCTAACATACCCAAAACACTACTGGACTCCCAAAATATTACAGATAATGGGTTCAAAATCCTAGGGCATCCTTTCCCACAGCAATTTCCTCATTCATTCCAGTTGAAACGGCAGCCTCGTGCATGCTTTTTCTTGAGTGTGTGAAAATGAGCCTTCCATTGAAATCAATGAAAATTATAGGATTGTTTTATGTATGATGTATTCACAGGGCAAACAATCTTGCTGGTTTTTTTCATTACCTCTTCAAGTTTGAGCTGGGGGAGGGCCCGGACACTCACACCGCAGTTTAAAAAATAATCACAATTGTAGCAACTGTCAAAAAACAAAGGCAAATCTTCACAAGCCACGTGTAAGCCTTTAAACAGTGCAGTCCTGTGTAGTTCAAGCCCACAGAAATCAATAGGTTTGCACCAGAGTATCAGTGGTTAGGACTGAACTACAAGTCTCGTACTTCTAACCTACAGCACAAGCAAACTTGAATTGCAAACAGGAGTAACTCCTGCTGCACTGATATAGAGTTTGAAAATTAATCTGAAAAATCCTGAAATGAGCCTTCTCCAACCCTTCCATTAACTCAGAAATTGGATTCACCCTTCGGCTGATTTGCCTCCAATAGTAACCTCATTTTTGTGGCTGTTAAAAACAGATAAACAAGCCTAAAATCTACCCGTTCATTCCCCCTCTTTTTCAATAAAGTGCTCATATATTGATCTGTTCACTTGATCTGTTTACAAGCCTGTGCTGCCCCCTCCCTCCCTCCCTCCCTCCCCATCAGTAATTTAGGAAGCTGCTTTTCCTGTTCAGTTAAATACTTTAAAAGTGATTCCCTACAATGTAACACAACAGGCAGATGTTATACTTCACAGGTTTTTGGGAGAGGTGTTCCTTGAACTCAGTATTAGACCTTGGCCAGCACCCCAATTAGGCTCAGGAGATTCAAAAGGAGATGGGAACACAGTACTGGCTGGAGGTAAGAAATGGAAGCCACTGATGGGCTGAAGTCACACAGGGGTTGTCCATACTTTAGAAAGCCTGAATTTAGGGAATGGAACCTTATGGGGAAAGTAGTCCTTTCACCAGTTTTGATGGGTAATAAATTCTTCACATAGACTCTAAATCTATTTTTTCCTTTGGGAAGGCTTTCCAGACCATCTTTATTGGCCAGATTATATGAGCACCTGGTGATCAAAGCTTCTTCACCTGCTCCATCGGTTCAGCAGCCCAGAAGACATCTCTTGATGTTGGCCCCCCCTTCACTAAGTTCAAACAGGGATGGCATGCAGGTAAATCTTCTCCAGGATGTCCATTTGGAATGCCTTTTCAACAAAAGTCTAACGACAACAACATGCTGTATTTTAGAAATGATGGAACACTGCTTCAGTAATCTTTTGTCTTCAACGAGTTAACAGGGTATCAACCACACACAGTCTGTCTGTCTGTCTGTCTGTCTGTCTGTCTGCCTGCCTGCCTGCCTGACTGTGTCTGTCTGCCTGCCTGCCTGCCTGCCTGCCTGCCTGTCTGTCTATCATCTATTTATTGGCTGCCAAGTCACAGCTGATATATGGTGGTCCCATAGGATTTTTAAGACCAGGCAAGAGATTGTTTGGAGATGGTTTGCCATTGCCTGCCTCTGCATCACAGCCCTGGTACTCCTTGGAGGTCTCCAATCCAAATACTAGTCAGGGTCAGGGCTGAGAGTGTGTGACTGGCCCAAGGTCACCCAACAAGATTCCATAAAGCAAGTAGATAATTGAATATCAGTTTCCCAGGTCCTAGTTCAACTCCTTAACCACCACACTACATGGGCTCTATGGCACACCCATACACAAGCTTTTTCAAAAGTCTGTCTTGATTACCATTTGAAAATGGTAAGACGGACATGGATCCTGGCTTAGAATAGTAATGAAAACATGGTAGGATTGCTTGATTCCAGTGCAAGTCTTGACACAATTTTTTATTTAATCATGGCCTGTCTTTCTCAAGGCAGATTACAGGGTGTAAAACATTGCACTTAAATAGCATGAAAGATCTAATAAGCAATGCAATATGACTAGGATTACAAAAACCAGGGACAGTGCAAAGAAGCATCAAGCATAATATATCAATGATACAGAAAATGGAACAAGTCTTTTGATGCAAAAACCTGTTGGCAGGATCATCTGCTGGAATAGATCTGCTCAAATGCTTCCAGCAAATTAATGCAAAGAATTTCCTGCATGGCTGGTTTGTTAAATACACTCAAAAATCCATGTTCACCTTTTTTCTGCAGATGTGGTAACATGAAGGGGTGGTGGTGGAGATTTTCACAGCTGAAACTATTTCAGCCCAGAGATTGAAATGACAATTGTTTCACATCCTCACCAGCTACTTTAATTCAGAGAAGTGGACTGTGTCATCCTGCTAATTTACATCAGCACCAATAAACTTTGTTTAAATGTGTAAAAAAATGGGTGGAGCAGGTAAACTGCAAGCAGGAGTTCATAGCAGTGGTGTATCACCCATGGGGACATGTGGGGTCTCATGTCCCTAGGCAGAGGTCATTTGGTCACGTGGGGAGCGGGGCAGAAAATCGTCTCCACATGCCAACACCCCTCACATGCCACACAGGAGCGGGATGGAGCCAGTCGAACTCCAGGAGCCGCTTGTGCTAGCCAAGTGGGGCTGCTTGGTGCTCGCCAAGTCGGAACCTTGTAGGGTGGACCAAGTCGGGCGAGGCTTCTCCCGGCCTACCATGCAGGGTTGCACTGACAGTGACAAGTCGGGAGGGCTTCCCCTCCCTGCAGGGACTGGCAGATCCAGGGGAGCCAATGGGGAGCCCATGCTGCCTTCGCTGGCTCCCCCCAAACTGGCCCACGCCAAGTCCCTCTCCCTGAAGTGGCGTCCGCCCCAGACCCAATGGCACCAGCCGAACTGGCTGGGCCAGGTGCTTCCCTGGAGAGCCAGGGACAGGGCAAAATCTAGCGGAAATGGAGCCCGGGGGGGCGGGGGTAGAAAACTCAGATTTTGCCCCAGGCTCCATATGTCCTAGATACGCCTCTGGCTCATAGAACAGACCTCTTCCTCTGCAACCTCTTTTGTTCCTGCCAAAGCTGCTAAAAGTTGGGTTGCCCTCAGCCACACAGCAGCTTTCAGTGCAGTAACTACAGCAAGGAGAAACAGAAATTACTCCCTTCCTTGTCTTGTGAAATTTCTCGCTTTCTTTAAGAAGAGCTCTGTGCTGCAGGTGCATGATATTCATCTGGAAATACTAATTGACAACGGGACAGCTGAGAGTGTTGGTTAAGAATGAGGGTGAGAGAGTAGAGAGTGAAAGATCAGAGAGGATCCTGAAATATGCAAGTAGAACTGGTAGTTTTTCCCTGAGGGAACCAGCTCCAGAGTGGAGCGATCCTTGTCTGCTGTTAAAGATGGAAAATTGGGACCGGGATGCATATTCCTGCCTCCACAGACTTCAGCAATTTTGTGCCAGCTAAGCTTGTGCATGTTTATATAATAGCATTTTGCAATGAACTATGTGTTATATGTAGTTATACAACAGTTTCCCCAATTCCTGTTGCTATTTTGCCTGCCAACATTAAAACTGAAACTTCCCTGACGGTCTGATATTACCATTTCAACACTGATAAAATAAAAGTTTATGTGAATTCATATCAGCCACACATGTGCCATATGCAGACACGTACCAATGAAAGGTTATCCGTTCCTCTGCATCCCAGGCTGAGTATATCGCTATACATTTTAACCTCTGGGGAAACAGACAGGCGGAAAAAGGAAAAAATGGAGACACTTGGCAAAGTGAGGGGCGGGGGCGTGGCGTGAATCAGAGGCCCTTTCTGCACAAATCCCCCCAAAAAGTTTCTGAAACATTTTCAATCTCCCCCTTTTACAACAATGTATGTTGCACTCTCCCCCTCAAGATGATTTCTGGCTGCCATTGTGTGATTATTTTTTTTAGCATGTTGTCGAATCAATGCTTCAGATGCTTTATGTTGCCCTTGTATACTCGATGCATCAAAGATTCCCCTCCTCCTAATTAAAAAAAAATCTCACTGAAATGCTAAAAAAAAAAAAAAACAGGCGAGGAGAAACAGAGAGTGAGCTCAGAAAATGGTGCCAAGGAGGAGGTTCTGGGGAAGGCAGAGAGGCATGGAAAACACCACACAGGCAAATGAGGTGGTTTTGAAAACCTTTCAATTAAAGCATTGTTTTTTTAAAAGGCATTCATTTAAAATGTTTTGAGGCTGCAAATAAAACATTTTGGGAACCAAAGAGGGTAAAAACAATGCAGGACTCCATGGAGGAAACATTTTATTTCCTACCTCAAAATGTTTTAAAAGGTTTGTGCAGAAAGGACCAGAGGCCCACATGAGATGGGTGGAAATTTCTCCTCAATTTCTCCTCAGACTGCATCCCCTTGCATGGCATCCGACTCTCTTTCCTAGAGTTTCTCCTTTGGGACCAAGTTTTCAGGGGACTGCAGAGAGGAGGAGAAGGGGAGGAGAAATCTATTCTGTTAAAAACTTCATTTACAGTTAATTGGATCCAGTCCACTGCTGTGTTTGTACATTATGTTATTCACAACATTTACCCAGCGTTGATTTATAGCCCATGGCCAGTATGCATGCTGGGCTACCATGTGTCCAGATATTGTTTGCTAATGATAAGTAAGACATTATACTGGATGCCAGTTGTAACTTTACATGAAGAAATTGAACAGGATTAAAGGTAGCTGTTTGGTGCTATTAAGGAAGAAAAGTACCTTTTCAGTTTTAGTTAAGAAGATCTGGTTCTGGATTAAGGGCCTTAACAATACAAATGATTAATGAGTCAATATATGCTCTGGAAGATTTACAATGCTGATTACACAGAAAATTCGTGGTCCATGATATATGTGGAAATAGGAAAAAAATAATATCTATGGAATTAATATATGAATGTGTACTCGAAAGTTGGAATAAACATATATACACTCTATCCTGCTGTATGTGCCCCATTTCCTTGATCAGTGAGACATTCCGGGATAGTGCTTTACCTGGATTCGTCTCCTTTAGAGGAGGGAGTGCTGGGGACTCCAGATAACCTTTTAATATTTTCTTGATTAATATGCAGAGCACAGTATTGTTTTCTTACTTTGTAATCCAATCTTATTCCAATGGTTGTCTCATGCTGTCCATATTGCATTGCTAACATTTGCAAACTGCCTTGAGTCTCAGGAAGAAAAGATGTAAATAAAGTAAATAAACCATGTGAGAAGGCAACAATGGTCTTTCTGTCAGGCATCTGATCCGTCATCCCCCATCACAGCTATCCAAGGTCCTTCAGCTGTCTCTAGCAGTTTGCCTTTTTCACACAGACATCAGCTTGCTTCTTCCCCTCAGCCTTTTTTTTTGTGGGGTGGGGGGAGGGAGAGAAGTGGAGGTCACCTCCTTCAAGTCTTGACTGATGTTTGAACATAGAGCCATTTTCTGATACTTGAAATCCATTAAGGGTATCTGAAGTTGTTAAGGCACATTACTGTTCTTTTGTCATGGCAAATAGATGGGGAAATCTGTTACGTTACTGGAATGGTATTTGACTCCTTATAAACCAAATATGCTATGGTGACAGCAGTGGAAGTAGCAATTAGAGGCAACTCTCTGCATTATTGAGCACAAAAATCTATACAATAAAGTTCAGTGCTATTTTAGATCCAAAAGTTTCACATGCTTGTGTTTCTGACAAAAAAAGTCCCAAACAAACAAGAAATGTTAGTTGCAATACTGTCATTTCTGGCAAAATACTGGTAAACGTAGGATGAGAAAATGGCCTGTAGAATTGTGATTTCACAGTAATGGAGAATATCCCTCCTTACATTTATTTAAAGAGAAAGATATTTTAAAATTTATTGTTAATTGTTTATACCCTGCCTTTCTTCCCAGTGGGACCTAGAGCAGCTTAAAACCATTCTCCTCTCCTCCATTTTTTCCTCATGATCCTACGAGGAAGGTTAGCCTCAGTGTACATGACTGGACCAAAACCACTCCTTTATTATTAAATGTTTAACTTCCAAAGAAAATATTTAAAAATTAATTTAAAAAGGAGCAACACCTTTTTGTCAGGGTTAGATTAACCTCCAAAATATCCTGGCCGTTCCTCTCTATTGTAACTTATCTGTTAATAAGCTGGGCTCTTGTCAGTCAAAGGGTGACTGTCACTTTAATCACACCCATGAGAACTGTGAGGCAGAAGTGTGAGGCACTTTTTGATACCCACACACACACAAGAATGGCTTCATTTTGATAACGAGGCGATTTTATGGGCGGGAAAGTGGAAATTTCTGCTGAGGGAAGATGAAGCTGGTCGTTTAAAATGAGCAGTCATTTCTGCTTAGCAGATAGACTAATGACTTCCTTTTTTTTGCCATCACATCACAGCTGGTATGGCAACCCCTTAGGGTTTTCCGGGCAAGAGACTTTTTGCGGTGATTTACCACTGTCTGCCTCTGCATTGTGAACTTGGTATTCCTTGGAAGTCTCCCATCCAAATACCAGTCCAGGGTCAAGATTGAATATGTGTGACTGACCCAAGGTCACCCTGGAAGCTTCCATGGCACAAATGGGAATTTGAACATGGGTTTCCCAGGTTCTAGAGTCTGACACCTTGACCACTCCACACACACCTCCTCCGCAGTAACTCTTTCAAAACCACAGCTCATTCCATTTACTGAATTGTTTTTATTTTGTCAGTTTCTTTGCAATTTTTCCAAATAAATAAAATATGGAATAAGCCATTGT
The DNA here is from genome assembly GCF_021028975.2 of Sphaerodactylus townsendi. Lineage (NCBI taxonomy): Eukaryota > Metazoa > Chordata > Lepidosauria > Squamata > Sphaerodactylidae > Sphaerodactylus > Sphaerodactylus townsendi. The sequence continues at coordinate 31,063,627 of NC_059431.1, read as the reverse complement.
GAAGAGACTTATCTTGTTTATTATGGAAAAACTCAATAAAGAATTTTATCTTTAAACTGAGTTTAATAAGAGGTACCAAAGAACATCTCACTGACTCTGGGCCAACATGGGTTAATGATGCCTCGTGATTGCGTTTAGTGGAGTAGAAAGGAGCAACAGAGATATTCTGCAAATGTTATTTGCTAGCACTGCAATTTAATATTTCCCCTAACAGCTTTGCAGAACTTGCACTGCCATTCATTTTACAGCCTCAAAGCCTTGTGGAACGGAACAGCCCAACCTATAAAGTCATCTGCCAGTGGAAACCCAGTAGCCGGTTGTGAATCCAAAACTATCTGCAGAAAAGAAATTGTTAACATGCCTGAGAGAAAAGAGTCCAACATTAAATGAGAAATGGCTGATCTTGCTATTTTCCAAACCAGAATACTTTGTTGCTTCTAACAAACATCTGGACCTTTACTTATTGGTGCCAATATTCTGAATTACAAGTTGTTATTCTTTACTGAGAGCATCACATCCGTTCAAAGTGGCATACATTTGAAATTCTCATCTGGTAAGCTTACGTACTTTATCAAAACAGCTGTGCATATACAATCCCCTTTTGAAATAAGTCCCTCTCGTTTCTTGATCTTCTACTGCAGCCCCACAGAAAGGCCCTCCGTGCTATGAATTTTAAGATAATAATAGAGTGCATAATTTTTCGAGCACCAGTCAGGATTAGCGTGAATTTATTAATGGTTGTCTATATGCCTGACATGCTTCTAGCCATTCTTATCCAGGGTTTCTCTTGGCAGTTTGTCCTTGCAACTGGTCCAATATTCATTCCGCAGGGCCTGGATCATTCTGTGTTCTGCATTTAAAGTTACTGTCCTGTACACATGATAGGGGATGCTGAAAAAGTTCAGAGAGAGCAAGAAATAAGCAAAAGGAAGATGTGCGTTCAAGCTATCAAGGACAATGAAAAATATTAGCAAAAAGGGGCACAAGTGGCATCAGGGCAGTCAGATAATATTGCCAAAATGCCAAGCAGGAGTTTGCTATAACCTCTTAGACTATATCCTACCGTATCTCATGGGCTTTGAATGCCTAACGCATGTAGAAATAGCAGAAAGCATGCAAAAAAAAATACATTGCAGTGGTTCCCATGGTCACTGGCAGAAGCTCATCCATAAACTCTGCAACCAAGAACTCAGCCTCCTGTCTTGGAGCTTCATGTCCATACATGCAGAGAAATAACAGAAGAAATGCAGTTTCCAGGAAAGATGTTAGTTATTTTCAGTCCCAATGGGCTGGCTGCCTGGCCATGGCAGCAATGGCCTGGAAGGAGCCAACTAGTGTTGGTTCTTCCCCTGGCCATGCCCTCAGACTGCTCCTGTTATGCCAGTAGCAGACACAAGAACACAGAGACGCTGATGCTGGGACAGGTGCCTTGGGGAAGGCAAATCTACGGCTCCACTGGGGGGGCACCATGGGGAGGGAGGGGCCCGGGCGCCATTCTCCACCCCCACACCACAGGTGTGTGTGTGTGTAATATTCACCAGCATTGTCAGTCTTGGCCTCATAGACTTGACTGCAATATGCTCAATGTGTATTTAAAAGGGAACCAGCCAGATTGAACCTAACCAGCTTTTCCACTGGTGAAAAAGGGACAAAAGTGTCCCTTTGGACCACCATAAAGTCAGTGCAGGGTACCACAGGACTTACATGGACAAAGGCAAGAACAGCTACTTCTGTGGACTGTTTTTCTCATCCACGTCCTGGACTTACTGTTCAAGCCTCAAAGTGGTTTTGTTTATCAGGTTTGCTCGTGGCCACATTGATTACAGTAGCTGAGTATCTAAGACTTTAGACACAAAGAGAAGCTGATAGTAGGCTGTATAGAAGAATCAATGTATTTCAAAACCTTTTCAGTAATATGATCAATAACAAATCTGAAGTGATTTTGGGTCTGTCTCATCATGGTCATCCAATACCACTAACTAGCTTTCAGGCTTAGGACAATATCAACTTTAGTTATTGCTCAGAAAGCAATCCATAGTGCTAGAAATATGTCTAAGCACCTCTGAGCAGAGTGCCTCCAGATACATTAAAGAAAGAATAAGAATCATGTAACAATAGCCCCCATGACTAAGCCATAGCCCAATAAGTTTCATTTTTCATACACTATCCTATTTCAAGACATCATGGGCAGAGGTGTAGTTGAACCAGAGTGCGCCCAGTGGGCACTCTGTGCCCCCTCACATGCCTCTGCTCCCCATCCCTTCCATGCAGGCAGGTTGGAGAAGAGGTTCTGCTCTCTTCCAGGTTGAAAAATCAAGCCTGATGGGAACTACACTTCCCATGAGACCCTGGGGCTTGCAAGGTCTCCTGGAAAGTATAGTTTCTACCAGGGCGTTTTCAGCCTGAAGGGAACAGGCTTCTTCTCCAGCCTGCACTGATTCACAAAGGTAAGGGGGGGGGTGCCGGGCAGGAGGGGAGCTTGCGCCATGGGAGCGGTTTTCTGCCCTCAGGCGCACCCCTGCTCCCCTGGTAGCTCCGCCTCTGATCATGTGTACTCACATAAATTACATTTTTATACTGGTGAAGTTTTCAGTATGGTTAGACCTCTATTCATACACCAGTTGAAAATGAACTGAGGAAGGGAAGGGAATAAAACAAGACTTTCAAACTGTTAATATGGCAACTGCAATGTTACCAAATGCTGCTACACTTTATTCTGTCAGCTTGGAACCGAAAAGTCTGAAAAACCATGTATGTAACCAGATACTTTTCATTGTCTATGGAACATCATGTAAGAATCTGAACTATTTAAGTCACGGGAGATAGATGCAATCAAAATGCTGTCAATTGTTTATCTTGTACTTTTTCAGAGTGCTCAAGGGAAACAACAATCCCTCTACATCAGAGTGCCATTCAATAGCTGGATTGAGCAACCTTAGGTCAGGTGATTTCAGTGAGTGAGATGTTAAGAAGAGGCTACAGTGCAGCTAAATTTGGTCATATGAAAGCAGACACCCAGAAGTGGCATACTTCAATAGTGTTCCTTTACAGAATGCAGCCAACAGAGGTTTCCTGGGAGTAAGAACATCCATCAATGTCCCAGATCATCATGCCCTTCACGTTTAACCAGTGATCAAATTGCTTACCTCATCATAGACTCAGCATGCTTGTTGTCCTGTGAATCATCCATATTTTTACAGAGTATCCGTTCTTCAAGAGATGTGTTCCGGAGGCAGCCCAATCCAGATGGGGGGAGGGGCACAGAACGGCTACTGGTGTCATCATGGGCTCGCACCAGTACATTTGTCCTGCTGGCCAGCTTCCGGTTGCTGATTCCAGAGTAATGCTGGCGTAATGTGGAAGTTGGTGCAGCAGGGGGCAATCCAGGGGCGTTCCCAGAGGCAGAGTTGACATTGTCTCCCATCAAGCTTTGGCCTTGGGAATACACATGGCAAGGGAATCGGACTTACGCCACCCTTTCAGGCAGCCTTTCAGGTGACGTATGTTTAGCCCTAAAGAGTGCTTTCAGGTGGCTGGAAGATTGTGAGTTTTTTGTGCCTCCCTGTGCCACCTGAAAGCCTTCTGAAGGAAGTGGGGTGGCACAGTAGCAGCGCTGTCATGGCCCCTCCTGCTGGAGCTGACAGCTCATCTGAGGAAGTTAATGGAGCCTAGCAGAGAGATGCCAGCTGAATCAGCAGAGCCTGAACCAGGCCAGGCTTCTGGCGCAAAGCTGATTAGCAGGGCTAAGGGAAATTATCTAGCACAGGGGTAGGGAACCTGCGGCTCTCCAGATGTTCAGGAACTACAATTCCCATCAGCCCCTACCAGCATGGCCAATTGGTTCCCTACCCCTGATCTAGCAGCTCTGGGTCCCTACCCCTGATCTAGCAGCTCTGGGTCTCCAGATGTAAGTCAGCATTGCAGACAGAGATTGAGAGTGGCCTTAAAGGAGAGGCGCCGCTCAGCAAGACTGCAGGCTAAGCATTACCCAGAGTCTTAGGAGGAGTCCCAGGCATGTAGATCTGGAAAATAAAAAATCTTTGGCAGGAACTGCAGTTGTGGTTGCTAAGTGGATTCTACCTGACCTTGTCTACACACCAATGCTGTCTCCAGACCTGACTGATAACGGGCTGGCTTCTGACCTTGATTCCTGGATTCTCCTGATTGCTATATGTATTCCTGGCAATTAACTCCTGGCCTGATTGACTTCTCTTTGGACTCTCCCACAGACTTGGTAACCTTGGACTGTATTCTTTGCTGAACTGCCAGCAGACCAGCCCCAGCTCTGAGCCTCCTCAGTACTGCGTGTTGCTGTGGCAGCACACCCGCCTTGCCCAGCCAGCACAGGGGACCATTCCACCCACTTAGCTGTCAGGATTGGGCAGTTAATCTTCTCCTCAGTTCATTATTCTCTGTCAACAGTTCATCCAGCTTCCTTTTCAAAATGTTGGGCTATCTGGGGTATGGTAATAGTGCTTGGCCTAAAAGAGATGGTGCACATCTATACACTGGTGGAAACTCACCCCAAACCTCTGGATGACCTCTCCCAAAGACTTTATATAGATGTTGAAAACCACAGAGGACAAGACTTAACCTTCCAAGAATCTTGCAGGACCTCAGAGCCTAAAGGGCACAGCAGCAGTCCTCCAGCACCATACCCTGAAACCTACCTTTGAGGTAGGACCAAAACCAATGCAAAACAGTCCCTCCCAATCACAACTCAAAAAGGCCAGAAAAACACCATGAGCAATGTTATCAAATGCTGCCTAAAGATCCATGAGAACTTAAAGGGTTGCACTTAATTTTCATATGAAATAAACACATACTGCCGCATAGCTCTTTACTTTCTCTCTCTCCCTACTGTGCTTTTTGATCTAATTAAGCAGGATGTCAACCCGACTTGTAAATATTTCAGTTCTGATGAAGATAGTTTTACAGTTTTGTCAGAGTACAGTTTTGTGTGTTAATCAAGATAATTTCTGGAGCTATTTTGCTGATCAGTAAGTTAACAAAAAGCAGGCACCTGTTTACTGGGAACAGGGCTAACAGATTTTAATGAATGGCTTCTATTCAAAAACCATAACGTTGTGACAACAGCTGAAGAAAATTATTATTTTCTAAGTGTAAGTGATGCAATAGATCTAGCCAGATGCTCCGAGACCTTATTGGCAGAGGTGGGCAGATAACTGAAAATGCTTTTATATTTTCACATTTTCAAACTGCTATTGCAACTCAATCAAATTAACAATTAAATCTTAGCACATACATTCTATCTAAAATTATATTCAACACCATGCTTCAGCATTCTGATTTATAACTGCTCCTTCTTTAGTTTTCATGGAAGATTTAGCCTGCATAGTAGATTTTATGAGTGGGCTACAATTTTTTCCTTCAAGCAATGGTTTATTTTCTGCATTTAGACAGCAATCCTAAGCAGGCCTACTCAGAATCCTACTCATCTTTGTTTAATGGGGCTTACTCCCAGGAAAGAGTAATTAAGATGGCACTGGTCTCCAAAGAGTCTACACAAGGGGCTTTTGACAGTATCTGTTTACATGCCTACCATAAGCCTGTCCTTTGCATAATACTCTACAGTGGCATTTATTTCTGAAGAAAAGCTACACTGTATTGTCGAAGGCTTTCACAGCCGGAATCACTAGGATGTTTTGGGGTTTCCGGGTTGTATGGCCGTGTTCCAGTAGTATTTTGTGCTGACGTTTCGTCTGCATCTGTGGCTGGCATCTTCAGAGGATCCTCTGAAGATCCTAAAAGCTACCTTGCTCTGCTTCACCCCCTTGGACGTTCTCAAGTGAATCTTGTAAATGGTTACTCAGGGTCTACCAAAAGAAACAGAAAACACACATGCATTAAGTCCTTCGTGGAAAAAGAAATCCCCCTATGAATGCTGTGCTAGGTTTTGGCGGATAAACATTATTCTCCCCACTTCCCCATCTTAATTTACTCTAGCAAGTAGAACTTGTGGCTGCTTCTCACACGTCCAAAAGATATTGAAACATAGTCGGAAAGTCATATCTGTGATCTGAGGAGGCATAAAATAGAATGCTGTAGCCATGACACACACACATCCCTCAGAAAAGACAGAGTGCATGGATCTTGTTTCTAGGACACTGCATTAATACTCCAATATTATTATGCTTTCCAGCTCGGGTCTGAATCCCAAGAGCACACCCCTGTCTCTCAAACGCAACATGAAAAACGGCCACAGATTTGAATATAAGCACTAACATCATGGCCGCAGCTTTTTTGAGGTAGAGTGTGACAAATAGTAATTGGATGTCCTTTAGACATATGCGGTTTAAAAAAAAAAGGAACAGTCCATGCATGGAATTTGGCTTAAAATATTTCTGTTTTAATGCTCGCTTCAATATTCCTCTGCACACAAGTATTGGCTTACCATAAATTCCACACAGGCACATGCTGAGGCAGTCCACATCCATTAAAATCAGTGGGAATGTTGCAGCAGTTGTCTTCCAAGAAAATATTACATATGTAGACCCTTAGGATTTTGTTTCTTCTTATACTTAATACAGTAGTGACTACAATTAGAGCAGCTTGAGGGAGAGTTTACAAGAGAGTCCAATAATCCATTAAAATAATGGTATTTAATTAATAGCTACAAAACGATATAAGTACAATGAAGAGATAGCTTCCCGTTCAGTAGCCCCTTGGAGCCTAAAAGCTTCTTCAGAGTCAACCCTGATGAAGAGAGCTTTGATTCTTGAAACCTTATACCCCAAAAATCTTGTTGGTCTCTAAGGTGCTACAAAACTTGAATCTAGCTTGCCTATTGCAGATTATCATGGCCACACTCTCATTTCCTGTCCCATCTGAGGTATTTTGCTTACCATTGGTGCAGCTTGTTCATTGAATGCCTGGAGAACGCTCTGCCGAATGAGACCAGGGCCCTGTGGGATCTAGGGTCTGCAAGATGGAACTGTTCTGCCAGGCCTATGGTAGAAGACAGCAATGGTATTTCCATCTTAAGCATGCCTCTCCTTCTTCAGCTCTTCGCAGTTTTCAATTTTTAGCTCTTTTTAAAAAGCAATTTTTAGCTTTTTGGGTTTGTTTGCTTGTGTTGCTTCCTGTTTGGTGTTTTTCGTTATGCTTTGGTTTTGATTGGTAATTGATTATTGATGATTTTGGAAGCAATGCTGTTGTCCCAATCTTTGGTGAAAAGTATTTAGAAGGTTGCTATTTTATAAATTGTTTTGTACAGTGTTTTAATTGTATATTTATGATTGTTCACCGCTCTGAGCCCATTCAAAGGGAGAGCGGTATATAAGCCATCGCTCTGAGCCCATACCAGGGACAGTGGTATATAAGCCAAATAAATAACTAAAATAAATAAAAATTGCTGCTAGACTCTTCCTAGAAAAGAGGGATATCAAATAACCCCCTAGAAAAGAGGGATATCAAATAATCCCACACATTTGGAGTTCTTTCTTGTTTTCTTTGGAGTATTCATTCTCTATAAAATAATGGACTGCTACTAAGAGGCAAGAGGTGACTAAAACCAACCAGCAATCAGACTTTGGTTAACTCAGGGGATTACTGGTAATTAAATCAATGCTCACAATGCTTTTCAGACACAGGGAAAAAAAGATGTTCCAATAAAATGTTTTTGCAGCTTTCTCAGGAATCAGCAAGAATGAAATAACATCACAGGCCATTTTCCTGAATTTTTGCTCTTTGAATGGGACACTCAGGAAGTAAACATATTGACATCTGAAAAGGGAGGGGGAGCTCACCCTTCACTCTACTGTTCCAAGACCACCCAGCAATCTTTCACAATGGCTTCAGTGCTCAAGGAAAAAGGAGGATTGTTGCTGGTATAACATTCACCCTGCTGCCCAGCAGCCTCCTTGCCTGAGGTGGCAGAGGCAGTCTCAGAGGTGGTGATGATGTTCTGGGGGGCTTCAACTACCACACTGAAGATGTCTCTGACAGACCAGCTCAGGACCTCATGGCCACCACCTCATGGGGCTATCTCAATTTGTGTCTGGACAAACCCACGTAGCGGGGCAATCTGGTGTTTGCAACAGGGGGAGTGAAGGTCGATCCGTTGATTGGAGGACTAGTTACTCGCCCATTGTCATGGATGGATCATTACCAAGTGAAGTTTGAACTGTTAGCTGCTCCTTCCCACCACAGGGGTGAGGGCCCTATCACAATGGCCTGCCCCTAGAGAAGAATGATGGATTTCTGAGAGCTCTGGGGAGTTTACAGGCGACTTGGCTGGTGCTCCTGTCGAGGCCCTGGTTTCACAGTGGAATGGTGCAGTAAAGAGGGCCATCAACACAGTCGCTCCCAAGCATCCCCACACAGCCTGTAGAGCCCGCTCAGCACCTTGATTCAATGGGGATTTGTGGGTAATGAAACAGGAGGGGTGACGGCTAGAGAGCAGGTGGTTGAAATCCCACTGGGGGTGTGACCAAACACTGGTTAGAGCCCATTTTCAGGCCTACTGGGGGGTTGTGAGGGAGGCAAAGAACGTCTACGTTTCCTCCCTCATCGCATCCTCAAGTAGTCATCTAACAGAACTGCTCCGAGTGGTGAATGGCTTGCATGACTGGGATACCCCTGGAGATCTGGTGTGACACTTTTGCTGGGCACTTTTGGGACAAAGCTGCCCAGATCCATAGGGGATTGGATGCCACCATTGAGCAGTTTTCAGTGGGGGTGTCCAGAGGGCCATCTGGGCATGTTGTGATGGTTCAGTTTCAGTTGTTGTGGTCTGAGGATGTGGACGGGCTGCTCGCAAGGATGCGGATGACCATTTGCCTTCTGGACCCATGCCCATTTTGGCTGATTAGATCAAGCCAAGGGGGATTGGCTGAGTGGATCCAGGATGCTGTCAGCACCTCGTTGAGGGGGTGGCACTGCTGGCTCTTAAGGAGGCACTCCCTGGATCCTATATTTCTGGACAATTACCATCCAGTTGCCAGGGCCCCCTTTTTATGAAGGTCCTGGAGACAGTGGTGGCTACTCAACTGTGGACAGGCCTGGAAGTAGTATATAGTTTAACTGCAGTCATTAAATTAATAAAAAGGAAAAAAAATAGGAGAGGAACAGCAAACTTTTATATGGGCTAAGAGGTAGAAGATCCTGATCCATCCAGCAGCAGACTTCTGCCTCTCTGGATCATGTCAAGATTTCCAGTTCTTAGAAGGGTATACATGGAACAACAACAAACAACAACAACAACAACAACAACAACAAAACATGACCTAGTAAAAATAAACCAATTTATTGAGGTGTTTAGCAACATGAAAAGGTATGTTTGCATCTCACCTGTACTGTCTTCACAGTTTTAATGAAATGGATATGCAGATATATCAACTTCTCAACATCAGGCTGCAAGGCGCTAATAAAAGTCTTAGCTCCCCACATTCAGTAATTTTCAATCTGTTTCTTTGCTTGGAAAGAAGCTGGGTGACTGCACTGAAGCTCACTCTTCTAAATATGATGTTGGGAAGGCACTAAAGTGTTTCCCTCAGTGCAGGGTAGCGGTCAGGAAGGTCTTTGTGAGAGAGCCATATAAACAGGGCACAAAAAATGAATAATAAAGATGCCTTTGCTGGCTCTTTGCCTTGGCTCCCCCCTCCCCCTTCTACACAGTGAGGAGAGTGCAGCTGCTTTCCCTTTTTAAAGAATTTGCCTTGCAAAGCAGCAGCAACAGGGCTCTTTGCCTTTGCTCCCCCGCCCTTACACGAGGAGAGTGCTGCTGCTTTTCCTTTTTGTAAAAAAAAAATCTTGCCTGGCAAAGCAGCAGCAATGGGGCTCATTGCTTTGGCTCCCCCACCCCTGCACACACACCCAGGGCCATACAGTGAGGAAAATGCTGTTGCAATAATAATAATAATAATAATAATAATAATAATAATAATAATAATAATAATAATAATAATAATAATAATAATAAAATCTTCCCTTGCAAAATAGCAGTGGCAAGTCTCTTTGGTTTGGTTCTCCCTCCCATCTTGGGCTATATGGCCAGGAGAGTGCTGCTGCTTTTCCTGTAAAACTCACCAGTCACCAGTACGGAAGGACAAGACCTTTTTCTCACCAGCTGGCTCAGAAATCCTGTGCCACCAACCTATGGCCCAAAATTCTCTGCCACCCCCCACCCTTGATGTTTCCACTGCCCCCATGGGGACAGTACCATCAACCTTGGGAATCCCTAATATAGGCTGTGCTCTGCTTTTGGGTTTCTCACAGCATTTTTCTTTAAAAAATCAGCCCCACTACTTGCAGAATTTCAAAACAAGAACCAATAATGCAGGGAAAGGCCAACTATAAATATTTTAATGAAATATTCCTTAAAGGCTTACATATTTATCACTTTTCTTCCAAGGGGCTTAGAGAAACAAACACAGGATTACACCAAATTAGGAGCGGTAGCTAATACCCCAGAGGACAGAGTCAGAATTCAAAATGACCTGGACAGATTAGAGAGCTGGGCCAAAACTAGCAAAATGAATTTCAAGAGATATAAATGTAAATATAAATGTAAAATACAGAAAAAAATGGCAGAAAAAATGAAACACACAGATATAGGATGGGTGATACCTGGCTTGACAATAGCACATGTGAAAGGGGTATGGGAGTCTTAGTAGACCACAAACGGAACATGAGTCAGTAGCGTGATACGGCAGACAAGAAAGCCAATGTGATTCTGGCTACATCAATAGGAGTATAGTGTCAAGATTGAGGGATGTAGTAGTACCATTGTATTCTGCATTGGTCAGACATCACCTGGAATACTGTGTCCAGTTCTAGGCACCACAATTCAAGAAGGATATTGACAAGCTAGTATGGGTCTAGAAGAGGGGACCAAAATGCCTTTAGGCTGCGGGCAGGTCTGGATTCCATGCCCTAAGAGGAGCAGCTTAGGAGTTAGGTATGTTTAGTCTGGAGAAGAGAAGGTTAAGGGGTGACATGATAGTCATGTTTAAATATTTGATGGGATGTCATTTTGAAGAGGGAGCAAGCTTGTTTTCAGCTGCTCCAGGGACTAGGACAAGGAGTAATGGATTCAAGGCACAGGAAAAGATATTTCACTTAGGAAGAACTTCCAGACAGTAAGGGCTGTTCAGCAGTCAAATACACTGCCTCAGAGCGTGGTGGAAACACTGGAAGCGGGGGCGGGGGAGGGGGGGGGAGGGAGATCATTAGCCTGCAGGCATATTATCACAAGCTGTGATCTCTTATGGAAGTGGAAGGGAAAGAAAGCCAGGCCGACACAGGGCTGGGTGTATTCCACGCCAGACAATCAATGCATAAAGACAGAGTTCAAAACACCATGCAAGAATTCCTCCCGCATTTAACAGAGGAAATGAAGAAATTACTGCTTGCAGCAATCTGCCTGCAGCCTAAAGATTTTTGTTGCTCAAAGAGAATGTAGCAAGGGGGGAATCAAAGACTATCAGTGCAATTAATTAACCCATGCATATTACAGCTCCATATTTTTTTTAACTAAAATTGATATATGAAATTAATTCATTTTAGTTCTTGTGTCTGATAAGGGAAAAATACTTGGTGCCCAGAAAGCCCAGTACTCCAGCCCCTTTACATTAAGTTGGTAATACAAAGATAAATAAATGTAATACAAAGATAAATAAATGAATATATATATAATAAATAAATAAATAACCCTTAAAGCCCCTTGACAGTTCTTTTCTGCTGACCTGGTCTCTCTGTACTGCAGCACACAGATTACTTCATGACTCAAGTGGCAGAAGAGCAACAAAATCAGTTTAGGACCTAAGCCCTGAAAGCAAATACCAATATTTACAGAATAAGAGCTACCACAGGCAATTTCTGCACTGTTGCTCAACTGGGACTATTATGATTACAGTAGGATTGCTAAAGCTATTTTGAAACAGAGCACCAGCCTCCAAAGCATGGGAAAAGATCCACTGTGGTGAAGTCAGTGGCATAGCTATAATGGGGACATCCGGGGACAAATGCCCCGGCTGCCCCGCGGTGAGTCATATCCCTCCCCCTTCACCCATCACTCTGCCCCACCAGGCCCGGCAGAAGCTTTTCAGCTGGCTAATGTAAGTGGGTGTGGGGGTGTGGCGTCATTTTGCCCCAGGCTCCATTCTCCCCCTACTCCTCTGAGTGAAGTGATTTGAGTGTCAGACTAGGTCCAGGGGTCAGCAACCTTTAACACCCAATGAGCCATTTGGACCCATTTTCCACGGAAAAGAAAACACTTGGAGCCACAAATACTTTTTGACATCTAAAATGTAGATAACACTGTATAAATTCTCATGCAGGGAGAAGTTCCCTTCTTTGGGGCCCATTTTTACCCATCAAAACAAAAGGGGGGAAGGGGTAAGAAGGCTGTTGTTTTATACATGATTCAAATGACCAGCAATAGAACCCCCGTTTCACACATTTCTCTTTTCTTGCATTGAAAGACACTGATTATGCCCCCCCAAATTCCACTTGGATGGTGGATCAAAATTGGTGCCTTTAATGGGCTTGTCAACTTCCAGGGAGGGCTGAACTCCCCCCCCCCCCGAGAAAATGTCTGCCATGGAGGGTGGACTCGACAGCCATATTCATCACTGAGCATGGCCCCTGCCCTGGTCCCAAAAGCCACAACTTCTGAGAATCTACCCCCAAATGTCCTGGGATTTGCCCGCCAGAGTTGGCAACCCACGACAACCATGGCTGAGGATGATCCCGGCCTTCCTCCCTTCCACAATCTACAAGCTTACCCTCCACTGGCTAACTCTGAAGTAAACCTTCCAAGATCCACGTGCAAGGCTTTCCCCATGCCCTCCTTGGCAATGAAGAAGCAAACAATTCCCACCCCGCAAACAATTTCTCCTTGCCAATGAAGAAGCAAACAAAACCCATCAAACAGCCCCGACGAGTGCAACCTTGCAGGACTGCAGGTAATAACTCCTTTAAAACCTGACATAGTCTTTCTCACCTGGACTCAGCCAGGCTGCCATCTGCCAGGAAAGCCTTTGGAGCTCAGTGGGGCTGCTGGGGGTCTGCAACCCAAGGTGGCACTGCTGGGGCCCCCCATGTGGTCCTGCCCCCAAGAAGGACCTGGGGGAGGGGGAAATGAGGCCACCCAAAGCAGGGTCGACCCCTGACCCCCATTCAAGGGGAGTGGACTGAGGTTAGGATTGCGCTGAAAATTGCGATCCTGCAACTCCCTCCCGTTTCCCGCCCTTCGCCGCTCACCTGTTCAAGAGGATCCACCAGCAGTGCTCCGCCCCCGCCCTGCACCATCATCACCGGCATCAGCCAACCAGGCAGCTGGGACAGGGAAGCCAGAAGTGGCTTTGGATAGCTGTCTCGGGCTGTGCCTTTCTAGGAATGGGGACTCTTTCCCATTAACTCTTAGTGGGACTCTTCAAAGGAGGGTGAGAGGACCCAAGCCACACGGAGCCGCAGTGCAAGGGCGAAAGAGCCACATGCAGCTCCAGAGCTGCAAGTTGCAGACCCCTGGATAAGGCTCTATGGGAGACCCAGGTTTAAATCTCCACTCCACCATGGAAGCTTGCTGGGTAACCTGGGGCCAGCCATTCTCTCTCTTTTTAATCTACCTCATAGTGAAACTGTGAAGAAAAAATGGAGAACAATATATTCCCATGGGGAGAAAGGTGGGGTATAAAAGAAGTAAATTGTAAATAAATGAGTATATGTGTAATGTCTATAACACATGACCCCTGTCATGTAACAGAGAAAGCCCAAGAACTGGACCTTTTAAAGGGAGTTAGTTGGACCTGGGCAAGATCATAGACAGACAAGCTAGTCAATGCCTCAAAAACAGTCTGAACAAAGCAGGATAAAGAAAAACTATGGGAGGACTGGCAAAGATGAAAAAAAATCAGTAACAGGATTGCAAAGGAAGGAACAAGCATACATAGGCAGGGGCAGAACAAGCAGGGGAGTCTGTGAGCAATGTGCAGTAGAGGTTTTCTTGTGCAGCTAATCAATCAGTACCTTGATATGGAAATGATACCCAAATACAAAGTACGCACATTTTTTAAACAAATTTCCAGTAATGTAAAATTGGGCATGTATTTAAAGTGTGCAGGACCAAAGGGCCAATTTTTCAATCAATGTATCATTGCCAAGCCACTAAGATTCCTTCACCTCCAATATGCACAATCAAAAGTTTCATAAGGTAATTAAAAAACTGCATGAATAACTCCACTTACTCAAGCTAGGCCTGCATGATCCTGAAAGTTTATAAACATCATTCAGAAGATCAGTAATCTGAGTATGAAATATGAGTATGTCAGTAATTTGAGTATGAAAATTATTCTCCCAAAAATTATTTCCGTTTGTTTTTCCACTGCTAGGAAGTGGAACTATCAGTCCGTCACCTTTCGAGAATGACTTTCCAGTGAAAATATCTAAACAATCAACTAAAATAACAAAACATTACATGTTAACATCCAGCCCTAGGCAAAAAACCCAAACCCCACTTTATTGACTCCCAAACTGTTTTGTTAATTATACCACCTAACCCTTCCTTCTGCATTTTATAGAAAATGGATTGTCAGTGATTTAGAACCAAAAAAGTGGGGGAGGATAATTATATTCACCATTGTTGCAATGACACACCAATTGCTTTGCCACAAACAAATCACTCTGGTCTACACATTTGCAGAACAAAAAAATATTTGTTTATTTACGACATTTGTGCCACTTTTCTGCCTTAAGGGACCCAATTTAAACAAATACTATAATTAAATAAACAAAATAGACATAGCCTGTTGTGGTCCTGATCAACAAAGCTGTCTAACACAGGGCTTTAGCTAAAAATAATTTGTATAGTGGCTGTTGTGGGTTTTCCAGGCTGTGTGGCTGTGGTCTGGTGGTTTCTACTCCTAATGTTTCACCCGCATCTATGGCTGGCATCTTCACAGGTACGTCATGGTGAAATGTGTTTCCTTCTGTGCTGTGACATACCTCTGAAGGTGCCAGCTGTTGATACAGGTATAATGTTAGGAGTAAAAACTATCAGACCATGGCCACACAGCCCAGAAAAGCCACGACAGCCAGCTGATTCTGGCTGTGAAAGTCTTCAACAATAAATTGGACATGTATGGCTTCAAATTAAGGTTGGAATTAAAACAAGGTTCAAAATCTCGACCAAACTGAGGTTGAAGGAACAGCTTTAGTAGTAATAGGGGAACTGCAAATGTAAAATATGCAAAGCAACAAATCATGTGTGGCAGAAATGTTATTTTTAATTAACATCTGGGCCAGTCATTACTGCAAGAACTCATAGTACACGCGATGGGGAGAAGATATCAAGTCCTTAAGTCATTAGGGGAAGAGAGAGTAAAAATTATGGCTCTGACCCAGCATCATAACCAGCTGCTTCTGGGGGCAATGTTGGTTGGAGGAACAAAGTTCCAAATCAAGTGGGTACAGCTCTACATTGTGACCTAGAGCTGGATTCCCAAGGCTAAAATTTGCATGTCAATTGACCTATGGTTTTCTTCTGCAAGCACCAGAAACATTTAAGAATACGTTTTGACAGCAGCTCATGAGAGCTGACAAGCTGTTTTTGAGTCACACTTACAACACAATCAGTATTAAGAGGAATACAGTACTATTAAAGAGAAATACTATTAAATGCTCTTTTAAATGCTTCTGAACTGCCTGATCTACTAACTAGCTACACCACGCTGCAGAAGGTTGTTTCAAAAGGTCTTAAGCAGAAATCACAAGAAAACTTATTGGGGAATAACCCACTTTGAACATACTGGTAATAGCCCTTACACTTCTGAGAAATACAGACTACATGTGCTCAGTTTTGCTATTTTAAAGATCAGTTTCAAGCCCATAATGACTGCATAGACAACCATATGATAGTGAACAATGTTAAGTATTCCATGGTTGTATGACAAACCGGTGCGTTGTCATGTTTTTTAAAGATATGTTTACTCTTGAAAAATGGAGCTCCCAGAAGCATAAAATAGCCTGGTTGGCTCAAAGACAAACAATAAGAAATACTACCTACTGGTGTGCAAATGCTGCAGATATGTCACACATGGTTGACAAAGTGCTGATAAAGCATTTGCACTCTACAAGCTGAAAAAGGCATGAGAAAAATTTAATTTTCATGGCCCTTCAAAAAGCACTCAATGTGCCACTGTATAGGGAGGGACTTATCTCACCCAGAAACTGGGAGGGGGGAGGGGAGATTATTTTGCAGGTGGGATATACAAGATTTTTAAAACATTATATAAGATAAAGAGTTCATAACTAAGCCTAAAAATAATTATCAGGAAAAACTCTTTATGGATGCAATGGCTTACAATTCAAAACTCAGCTAAAATCAACTGTGTTTACTTTGAGATTGAAAAGACTGAGAGGAAAAAATGAGCACAATACAGAATGCTTCACAGACAACAGGTCTGGACATGAACCATTAACTAATGGCTCTTTCTGGAGTAAGAGGGATTACTGATAGTCGTAAAATGTGAAGATTAATGATCAGAAAATCTAGACAAATTTGTATTAAAAAATCTTCCCCAGCCCCATCAGTTTCTACCCAGAACGAGATTCTAGATCATACAAAGCTGCCCTTTTTAATAACTGCCTTAAATATCTGTATTCTTTCATACATTTCAGATACTGACTGGACACTCCTGCTCTTTTCCTAAAGCTGCAAAAAAAAATACAACATAGTAACAGGGCAGTTTCCTCTGGATTAATGCAAAATCTGACCCACCACGGAGAGCCGGAAATAATTTGTAGAAATTTTGCTGAATTGTACTACCTTGTTTCAATCTCTGCTTCCAGTGCAGGAGTTTTGTTTTTGTTATTTTTGCTGACCGCTGGTACCAACTGGCCAACTGTGTACTGTAAAGTTGTTGCAGGCTAATGGGCTACCTAAAAACCTAGGCGACAATTTTTGCTCAATATCAACCACTCTCAACCGTTTCATAGACAAAGGTGGTTTAATGAGTAGTGGTTGGACAACTTCAAGCATTCCTGAATGAAGCAGATTGTTGGGATCTTTTTCAGGCCTCGTTATGGAACTGAAACAGCCTTGGTCACCCTAGTGAATGGCCTGTGACAGGAGATGGACAGACAACATGTTGATTCTGTTGGATAATACGGAGGCTTTCAGTACCATCAATTGTGGTTTCCTTCTGGACCACCTCTCCGGGCTGGACAGGGAGGAATCATTTTACAGTGTTTCCAATACTATCTGGAGTATAGGTTTCAGAAGGTGGTGCTGGGGCACAGATACTCAGCCCCTTGCCTTGGGCCTGTCGAATCCCACAAGGTTTCATCTTGTCCTCTATGCTTTTCAACATCTACATGAAACTGTTGGGTGAGGTCCCACAGAGATTTGGGCTGGAGCTGACATCAATACTTGTACAATGCACAGCTGTATCTTGCATTTCTGACCAATCTCAGAGAGGCTGCAAAAACCCTGCACTGGTGTCTGGAAGCAGTTCAGGAGTAGATGTGGGCTAACACAGTAAAGCTTAATCTCAACATGATAGAACTGCCACTGGTGAGTGAAAGGTCTGACTTGAAACGTAAGGTGTCACCCATTCTGGATGGGGTTGTACTCTCCTTGAGGGAACAAGTAGGGACGTAGGTATAGATTTTTTAAGGGAGGGGGTTCAGGACGTGGCCACACCCTGAGGACGTGGCCACGCCTCCCCAAGCCCCACCCCCGGCCTCAGTGCTTATAAAGGCAGCTCTCCGAGGCCAGGGACGGCAGACTCTCTTGCCCCACCCCCCCACCAGCTGGGCTCATGACAGCAGCCATTACTGCACCCTCCCCTCTGGGGCAGAGGGCATGGCCTAGAGAAAATGGGGCCAGGTGCAAAATCTGAGTTTTGCACACACTCACCCCCATCATGGGCCAGCCGCTGTAGAGGTAGGAATCCACTACAAAGCAGCATCACTTCCAGTAGGTGTTTGGAATTCAGAATAGATTCTCCTTGCAAATCCACATTAAAGGAAGAATCCTAGGGTCCCAAAATAAAACAAACATTGAGAGTAATCACTGTTTAAATTAGGATTCTCTCCCACCCTGAAACAGCATCACATTCAATGTTTAAACTAGGGACCTCAGATTCTCCCTTTAAATCCCACAAAACCACAAAAAAAACACACAAACAGGGCGTAGCTTTGGACATGCAAGGGGGGGTTGAACCCGAGAACCCCCCCCCCTTACCTACATCCTTGGGAACAAGTCCATAGTCTGGGGATGCTCTTAGACCTAGGCTTACCACTGGATAAGCAGGTGGCAGCTTTGGCCAAGAGTACCTTTTGCCAGCTTCAACTTTAGCCATCTGTCGCCTTTTCTGGACAGAAAGAATCTGGCCATTGTGGTGCATGCCCTAGTTACATCTAGATTTGAACAGGAAGCAAAAGGTGAGCTCTGTTTTTCGGGGGCTAACCTTAAAACTATATCTTTGAATGTGTTTGAGGGCCTGGAAAAGCTTTTGTTTCGGGGGGGGGGGTTGTTTTTGGGGCGTGCACTTGGCTCAAGCTTCTGAGAGGATGGGCTTTTGGAGAGTCACAATCTCTATTTTAACTGCCATTCAGCTCTTTTGAGAAATCTCTGAGAGGTAGCAGAAGGCAGCTGAACAGAGAACAAAAGGTGAGCTCTGTTTTGTGGGAAGGGGAGTTAGCCTTAAAACCTTAGCTTTAACTGTGTTTGTTTTTGAGGGTCTATATGTTTGTTTTTTGAAGGTCTGTGGTCTCATAAAGATGGATATTGGCAAGGGATGGGCTGCACCTCATGGCTGTAGGTAGGAACATTTCTGCTTGGACGCTCACATTTTTGTTTAGTTTTTGGTTTAGTTTAATCTTTTACTCGCCATAAGCAGAGTTAATGAGCCCCATAGGCACAGTGTGGTAAGTTGCAGTCAAAGCTCTGCTCACAACCTGAGTTCAATCCTGATGGAAGACGGTTTCGGGTAGCCAACTCAAGATTGACCCCGCCTTCTATCCTTTTAAGGTTGGTAAAATAAATACGCAATTTCAGGGGGGTATAGTGTAGATGACTGGGTAAGGCAATGGCAAACAATCCCATACTTACAGTTTGCAATGTCACCCCAATGTCACCATGACCTGGTGCTTGCACCTTTACTTTTAAAAACAGTGTTACATCACTGAACATCCATTGAAATAAACAGGCTTGGAAAAACACAGCCCAGAGCAGGATGGGGCTAGCTCCTAAGTACACAGAGAACTGAAGTGTGGCCACATAATTCTCTGCATGCTTTCAGTCAAAATCACTGATATCACAGCTGAGGATCACTGGAGTGTACAGGCCGCCCAAAACCCTTTCTACAAAGAAAGCACTAACTTGTGGTGTTATCTGTAGACACTGGCAAATGGAGTTCAGAGGGCTGCTGCTATGGATCGCATCCTCTATCTCCCCCACTCGTGGCGGACATTTTAGAGAGAAGGTTGAGGAGTCTTTCCCATCAAGCCCTGTTCCTGAGAATCCCAATAAGAAGAGTACTTTATGTATAAAGTTACAGGTCCCATCCAAAGGAACTGCACAATTATTACACTTTAAGGAGGTATGACGTCAGTCAATGATATCAGTGTGATGTCACGGCACAGCAAGGGCAGTGTGAATGACAGGCAAACGTTCCACTCAGGAACACACAGGCATTGAAATATTAATCCTCCCGGAACCACGTGCGTCTTCCATTCCGATTGACCCCACTGAGCTAGCAGGTCGTGGCAATAAACGAGCTCCGCCCCTCTAGAGCTCAACGGCAACAAACGGTCAGGGAGCAACGCGCGCCGCCCTCTATCCTCAGGCCCCGCCCCAGAGAATGTGCCGCCTCTCCGGAAGCTCGCATTTGGCGTCATGGCTGGCTATTGTTGCCCCTCACAGCTGACCCAGAGGGATGCCCTCACGTGATTAACCGGAACGCCTTAGGAGTCGGTTTGTCTAGGCGTCTGCAGCAGTCTCTATGGTCGACCCTTAGGTATACAAGCGAGCTGGGAGGGAAACGGGTTTACCCGTCCTCTTCTTCCTGGTTCCGGTAGGCGGGTGAGTGAATCTTTTGGGAAGGAAAACGGGAATGGGGGGAAGTGGAGGTCTCCCTTGGACTGGGAGGGGACCAGGGGGGCGGAAGTATTGCCCGAACTGAGCCCCCCTCCCGCGTGAACGTGGGAGTGGATAAGCCCATCCCGCCCACTAACCTCACTGCCTTCATTTGCTTGTGTCCCTTCCCCTTTGCCAGATCTAAGTCGCTTCCTTCTGTTTTTCTACAAGGCCAGGAAGTCTCGCTTCTCTTCATGTAGGAGGGACATTTATTAGAGTTGTTTCAATCTGACTTTCCTCTTCACCTTTCTAAAATGGGCAAGCTTTCTTCTCCGCCCGCTTCTTTGCCATTGTGTTTGATAGATCTTTCCATTACATAGGTACAGAATGGTAATGAAGCAGGACTTCAACAGGTAGCAGGTATCTCATGTAAGAAAGCCAGTTGTAATATTGGACTTGGGCCTCTGTCGTGGAAGCTCTCTAGGGGACATTTGGCTAATTATTTCACAGGGTTGTTGTGATAATAAAAGGCCGGGAGGAATGATGTATGTTGCCATAGGGAAAAGCTTACACTTTATTAAAACTGGTCAAAGCTGGATAGTTTTTGGTGTGCGTGAAAATGAAGGCAGTGGCAATGGCAGTGCCAATTAAAACTGGCAGTGAAGGCTGCAGGAAATGTAGTGCTATATATAAGATGGCCACATCTCCACCTCCCGCTAAGCTGCCATGATTCTACTTTTAGATTTTAACACCACCGAAAGAAGGGAAAAAAACAGTTCCTTACTCATCTTGTTTATATGACAGACAGAACTCCTTAGTCAAAGAACAGGAAGTTCTGAAGAAAGAACTGAATTGAGAACCAGAGTGAATGGTTGTTCCTGTTGTAGCTCCATTTCCTGGTAGCTGAGGGCCAGTTCAAAGTGAGCTGTGCTTATCTGATTACGTGCCAGGGAGGAGAGATTTCAGTTATGGAATCTGTGTCAAGGTCCTGGAGTTAACCATAATACAGTAACACTGATTAATCGTATGGGTGGCTTGGTAATTTTCTCTGAGAACCCCACTCAGATATGGAGCAGCAAAGCACCTGAGGAGTGTGTGTATTATATATAGTGTTGCAGTTTAATGAGGGACAGCAGCCATCCTTCAATGAGAAGCAGCATGTCAGACACTTTAGTACTGGAGAGTCTGTCTTAGAGTTAGTGTTCAAGGAACTGTATGAGTTATACTTACTTGAGAGTACAAATTGAGGTTTTTAAACAAAGGGTTAGAAAGCAAAACACTATAACACCTATTTTTTTTGTCTAGAATTGAATGGGAAGACAATAAGATAGTGACTTGTGTGAAACCTGCATCAACTGGAAAAAGTTACTGAGACAACTTGTATATAGTAATTTCTCAGAAACCAGCTTCTTACATATATATTTATCTATTTCTTTGCCAGTGAAACTCTTTCACTTGGTTCCTATAAATAAAGCATTTTAATTTCATGGTTCAACATTACAAGCCTCTGGTGCCAGTTTATTATTTCTTATCAGAAAGTAAATGGGTTTTTTTGAGGTCCCTTCCGCACAGCTTCTATGCCTAATTAAAAAATGCCCTTGATGAGCAGCTAAAGAATACTTTGCCATTTTAGTAGAATGTTAAATGTGGGAAAACAGAGTAATACAAACTCTCAAACACCCTCTCCACATACTAAAAGTCTGTTCTGACTAAGGGAAGGAGAAAAAAATAAGAAACTTGCTCAGTTAGAGCTGTACTGTCAATTAGAGTTCTTGGTTGTTGTTTTTGGGAGAAGGAAAATTTTGGAGGAGGGGAAATTCCCTCAAGGAACTGGGCAGTTGGTAGATGCTTGAGGTCACGTCCTTTTCATACTGGTGAATGTGATAGATCTGGAGTATGCAGGGCTTATTTCACTTTTTTCCAAACAGGAAACAGTGGGTTAAATGGATTCAGTTCTGGAAGACTGAGATCCAATTTGTTTTTGCCATCAAGTCACAGGTGACTTAAGGCAACCCTGTAGGATTTTCATGGCAAGACATTTGTACAAGGTTTGCCATTGCTTGCCAGCACAATACAACCCTGGTATTCCTTTGACTTCTCCCATCCAAAAACTACCCAGGGTCAGGGCCATGAGTGTGTGACCAGCTGAAGATCACTGGCAAGCTTCCATGGTACAAGTAGGGATCTGGACCTTGGTTTTCCAGGTCCTAGACCAACATCTTCACCACTACACTATGAGCGTACATGGCAACAATTCTTGCGGCATAGGTTGGATTCCTACTATCCAGGCTTTTCTAAAAGTAAACACAATTGATCAAATTGGGACTTCTGAATATACATACATAAGACAGCACAACTGGTGAGTTTACATCCTCTAAAAAAGAAATAAGAATAGTGTGGCCTTTCAGTTTCAGAGTCCTGTACACACAGCTCTAAATAGGGCTAAATCTCAAGCTTCAATTTGAAGGGCTCACTGGATTTCAAGGAAAGGCACATATTCAGAATACAATCAGGCATTGTGATTGTTGTAAAGAAGAAGATCCTATGCAGGAGAAGGCCATTGCGTTCACATCCTACATGTGAGCTCCTATGCAGCCGCAGATCCTATGCAGCCGCAGAAGGCCATTGCGTTCACATCCTACATGTGAGCTCCCCAAGGCACCTGGTGGGCCACTGCGAGTAGCAGAGAGCTGGACTAGATGGACTTTGGTCTGATCCAGCTGGCTTGTTCTTATGTTCTTAGGGGCTGGAGCTGGAATTCACAGTGCTAGACAGTTATTCATGCAACTACCCCCCAGGAATAATCACATGGGAGTCCTTTCTGCAATGTATGAAGTGGCCCTAGGTGCAAAGATGCTATATACTTGTGAGTTACTATGCTTATACAGAAGTTCATCCTTAATTTTTTTTTTTTTGCTGCTGCTGCTGTTCTTGCTGATATTTTGCCTCAACTATTAGGTTTTAATACTTGCACTAGCCTCAATGGATATATTGTTTTTCTGGTATATTGGTCCCGGGAATGGGTATCCTAAAATCATGATTTATGCATAAACCTGATATTTTTAACATCTCTTCCACAGGCAAGTGCTTATGGCCTGGTGTTTGTATATCACTGTAATGTTAGGAGTACCATTTTTCCTGTTTTCCTCCAGTACCTACCGTGTTTTCCCGAAAATAAGACAGTGTCTTATATTAATTTTTGCTCCCAAAGATGCGCTATGTCTTATTTTCAGGGGATGTTTTATTTTTCTGTGTTCTGTTCGTCGAGCATGCTTCCAAACAAAAACTTTGCTACATCTTACTTTCGGGGGATGCCTTATATTTCGCACTTCAGCAAAACCTCTACTACGTCTTATTTTCATGGGATGTCTTATATTCGGGGAAACAGGGTAATAGTATCCCAGGGAACATTTCCATGCCCGCATGGCATTTTCTTGGAAGCCTCTGACTGATGAAGCATTGGCTTGCAGGAATACTTTCACTCAAAATAACTAAGATCATATATTAAATTTTGGTACTGTATTTAATTCATCCAAGTGTTGCTTAATAGCCTAGTGAGAATTTATGAAATCAGACAACTACTATATTTTTTTCCTTTAGCTTTCTGATACAGCTGGGTCTTGGCCTGTGGTGTTAAAACTGGAGCTTCTTAATCTGCTGGGTAAGTGTGGAGCCTTGTGATACACCATCATTATTAGCATTTTAAAAAAACATATGAGTGAGAATCATAGAGAGAACAGAAGCTGAAATAGAGGCTTCCTCAGATCTCGGTGGAAGGACTTGAGGAAATGTGAGATGGTAGATAAGTTTTCTGCATAATTTGGAGGAAAAGCTGGCAAAGATGTAATATATGGCCAAAGATCCTGATCGGCTGTAGTCATATTTTAAATCGAGGCATGAATCTCAAACTGCATTGAGAGGAATCTAGCCAATTTTGTAGGATTTAGATGAGCACCGCAGCATGGATGGGAAATATGCCACTGACATCAGTACTAAATTACCAATGAATATTTGAATGGCTGACATTCTTCTCCTTTAATCCCTGCGGGGAAGAAGTGTTCTGGTGACAAGGTCTGTCATTGCTATTTGCTCTGGAAGACAATCTTTGTATTGTGTTGCAGTTCATGTCTGAAAAGAAGTTTGGCTTTACAATATCTAATATAACGTTTACAGATTGTTAGCTATTTGATTAAACATATAATTTTCTCTCTATTTTTTTGGAGGATTTTCCCCTATCCGGTGACAGAAAACATGCTTGATAACATCAAATCCTGGGCAACATACATTGTGGAATGGGCTGCAAAAGATCCATATGGATTTCTCACCACGGTGATCTTGGCCCTTACCCCGTTATTCTTAGCAAGTGCAGTACTGTCATGGAAACTGGCAAAAATGATTGAAGCCAGGGAGCGAGAGCAGAAGAAAAAGCAAAAGCGCCAAGAAAATATTGCGAAAGCTAAACGAACGAAGAAGGACTAAAACGGCAACCCACTGGACAGAACCCACTCCTTTTCTAAACAAAGCCCTGCTCCTACATTTTGTACTTTTTGGTTGTAAATTTTAGAGATTTTGTGCATAAACCCAAGAATTCCAGAAATGTGTTTAATCTGTGTTAAAATTTAATAGCTTTAAGTAGTTTTGTCCTGGGACGTATTTTCTAATTTGGGTCTATTTGTAAGCTACACTAAGTACATCCATGCAGTATCTTGATAAACTATGAATTGGTTGATGAATAAAGACCTAAGGAATTAAAATTTTATTGTATTAAAAATATGACTGTCCCCTTTTTTCTGCAGTTTCCTTGTACAGCTTACTTCTGCATTCAGGAAAGCCCTATATGGGTTGCAAAAAAAAAAATCAGTATTTCTTCTTGAATGAACAGGTGGCTATAAATGTGATATTTCTGTTGTTTGCTTGTAGATAAGGGAAGTAAAACTTTACAATAGTTGCTGAAGTTCAGATTTTACTAACTCAGTGCAGAAAATATTTCACTTACACAGAAGCAGGCCAGCAGAGAGAAGGGCTGTGACTCCATGATACAGCATCTGTTTTGTGTGAAAATGTCCCAGACTATCCTTTTCTCCAATTAGCAGGTATTGGAGCAGACCCTAAAGAACTAGCGGTCAGAGTAAACTCTAGTGACTGTGATAGGTCAATGGTCTCATTCAGTGTAAAGCAGCCTCTTGTATTTGTAGTTCTGTGGGCGGGGGGGTGGGGGGGAGGCTGCCTCTGAGATTGCAAAAACAAAGGTAGTTGTGAAACAGACATAGCTGGGTAGGTCAGAAAATACCTGGACTGATACATAAGCAGGTTAACAGAGTTTAGGACTAACAGAATTCCTTCAGGACAGGCACAATAGCCTAAAACTTATTATACCTGTAGCAGAATTGTAAAATTGTTTTAAAGGTGCAGGTAATGAGTTATAAACTAACTGCAGCAGATTACTACTGTAAAGCAATGGCATGATGTGTGCACGCTGTCAAGCCACAGGTGGTTGACTGATGACATGGGGGAGGTTACAACATTTTCCTCTGTCGCTGGATTTATTAAAATCATCATCTGAGCATCAGTTGGCTGGTACAAGCCTGCACCTAGATTTTTTCTAGATGTGCTCAAATCCTGTCTACTGTTATTTTTTGTAGAGTTATAGCAAGGGTCCCCAACTTTTATGATCCTGCAGGCACCTTTGGAATTCTGACACAGTGTGATAGACATAACCACAAAATGTCAGGCATTAACCTCAGGACATCACAGCCAATTGTAGTGAAATTAAATTAAACTGTAGAAGAACCTACTAGCCTTGTCTTCGTCTTTTTTACCTCAAAATGAAATTCACCAGTAAGGCACCGTCTGCAGGGTATGAAACCTGAACGTCCCTTCTAAACAAGCTGCTTAACTTTCTTCATGCATAAATCCATATTTAGAGATTTTATTTCACTGAATGGGTTGTTGTTTCAGTGATTCACACAATTTCTTTTTACAACCAAACCCTTATTTTTTAGGTTCTTGATCCTGTGCAGGTTTCCAGGAACCAGGCTGAAAAGTATTTGCTGTGCTGACTGGATCCTCTGAGAGTTCATTTCTTCCTGCTACTGATGAGCAGAATGATGCTCTTTGTTCCGGTTCTGAGCTGACTCTGCCGCCAAGCTCCCTCTTCGTACTCTTCGGAATGCAGGAGTTTCCGCAGTCTCTTTCATGGCGGTCCTCCACTTTCCTTTCTTTATCCTTCTCGAAATTTCTCATTGTTAAGAATTTCCTGTGAATATGGGGTCATTGTTCTTTGAATGGTCGCATTTGCTAAGGAATGAAAACATAATTCTAAATAAAACAGAAAGAATGAGTGCTTTCTAGTTTATAACGGTGCTCCAGGTTTCATATGAACATTTGATCTGCATGAATGCTTTGTAAGATAAGGTATTTGATATGAAAGTCAGTCATGTATTTTCCCCCACATTTACATTTTTTTCTTCAAAATTTCTGGAAATTCTACGCCTATAGTCTGTTGAGTGGTATTTCCATTTCCCTATTTTTTAAGCTTTCAAGATTTGAGCAGGCTTTACTGCTCCTCCCTTCTGTTTCCATTTAACTGACTCACACACTTGAGCATGCTTAACCATCAGTCTGATTGTGGTGAGACGTATTTTATGCATACATGGCAAATTCCCTGTCTGTGTAGAATCCCCTTTCATACCTGTGTGTGGCTTGGCTCTTCCTTGTGAAATTAGCATGGCGGCGCATGAAGTGGTTGTGGTATTTCCGGGCTGTGGGTTCTTGCCTGGTAGAATTCATCTCGCCGAACATTAGAATCCCATCACAACCAGAAGGTGTTTAACCCCAGCCGTGAAAGCCTTCTCTGGCCTAATGGTGCCGGCATTGTTTCGAGCCATTCCGATAAAGCGGATGATGTGGGGATCCTTCAAATGTACCAAAGCTTTGTGTTCCAAAACTTACCCCATATTCAAGTCAGGGTTTTCAGAGCCGAGATTTTAAATGAAATGCTGGTTTTTCCAGCATCAGGGACCACATGGTTCCTGGATCTTGAATGCCGAAACCAGGAAACTGTGGTATGGCTGAGAGTAGGTATGGGGAGACTCTCAAAGTCCCATCTCCTCCCAAAGGGGGGTGTGTGTACATTCTCCTGTGCATTGCCAGTGATGCAGGTACCCAGAGATTCTTGTGTTTAGCTCACCCCATTCTGAAAGCCTGGGATGTTTGCTCAGCCATGGAGCGGTATCCCTATTTTCAGATCTCCTTTAGTTTGCTCTGTGATGGGTCTTGGAGCCTTGCCGGCTCTTTTATGGGTTATAGAAAAAGAATGGGAATCCTCGAAGTTTGTTCCGACTCAATCTCTTGATGTTCCAGGTAGCAAAAAACGAAGCCAGGCGTCGCTTCAATTTCGACCTGCCGCAAGAAAAGGCAAGGGTTTGTGCCTGCATTCTTGCTTCATGTTGCCAGGCAGAAAGAACAGTTCTTTATTCCTGTTCTTATTTGAAAGGCTAGTCTCTCTTAGGAGGAACAAGGCAGAAGGCCTTATTCTTTGCGTTGAAGAAACTTCCCTTGGCCCTTCTCGTGTTTTCTTTTTCTTCTCACAGTGTCATACCATAATAAGGGTCACATTTTTACTGTTCCTTTCCCTTGGTGATGGTGCTGTTATAGTAGTAAAGTATTTTCAAGTAAACTCACACCTCTCAAGAAGACTAAGCTCACTGCTGTGGCACATACTTTTAAGGAGGGGGCTGGAATTTGGCCTCCTCCAATGTTAGTCCCATTGCAATCACACTAAAATCTTTAAATGCCTTGCTCCATATTTGGCCTAGCATAAAAATCCATTTGTGGAGGTATCATCAACGAATTTTGTACTGCTTCTGGATTGCAGGCTCATTAATCCTACACAATATATTGAAGGTCCATAAATTATTTTCCAAAACTCTGTTTAATTCCATTATTGGGGAGGAGTTAATGCATAAGAATAACAGTTGATTTAATTAACCATACAAATATCAATTTGTAACCATACAAATATTTTCTCAAAAGTATAGAAAATATTTTAATTCTATGAAACTCCATAAGTCTGCTTCAGGCAAATGTTTCAGCATTGACAATTGTCCCTTGAATTTTAGTTGTGTTTGAGATACTGCTATCCGTTAACACTGTCTAGATAATTAAGCTAAACTTTGAAAACACGGAACTCTTTGATAATGCATTATCATCTATCTATATATAATGGAACCATGCGTTTGTTGCTTCAAGAATAACCCCGCACCTGCTGGCCCAAACGCTCTGAACATTTCACAGACTCTTACTCATTCCCCTGACTGTGTTCTTACATACCTCCCGCTGTCAGACAACACACCTGAGCCAGGTAAAGCATCTTTTTCCTGGCGCACCAGGCCATGAAACTGGCTGTGTGTAACTGTCACCCTTAGAATGTTCGTGCCCTTAGAATGTTTGCTCAGATGGCCAGATATGAGCAGGCAATAACTCGTGTGGACGTGAAACACATACATACGTTGCCCTGTGAGATGTCAGGTGGGGTTCCCCCCTCACACGCAGGTACCTTTCACTCTCTGTGCCTCACCCACTACTACCACACAACACACCTACTCTCATACACATTCACTGGAGGGAAAAGGAAGGGACGGAGGGGGAGGTATGCAAGGGAACAGAAGTTAGGGAGGGGAGAGAGTGAGGGGTGGCATGCAAAGGAGGGGAGGGAGGGGGCACAGCATCTGGATATCATCCACCCACTCTAGCAAAGGGAAAGGGGAGGGAGGTAGGGGGAGGGGTGCCATGCAAGGGAAGAGACGTGAGGGAGGATGCGGTCACACACATCAATGACATCGCGCAGTATCAGCCTGCATGTTTCTATGAGCACGTACTGCTGGCCTCTGCAATTGATTTGCTGCTACTGTTCCTTTCCCATTTCACCACAATAAGCCACAGCAATGCGTGGCCGGGCCCTGCTAGTTAAGCATATAAATTGTGGCTAAAGTTGCTCATATTTAAACAAAGCAAATTCTTGAAAATGTATATGTCTATAGTCAGGGTTTTTTTTATGATCCTGAAAACTTTCCAAATCCTCATAACATAAAGACCTGTTCAACAAGATAGCTTTTAAAATGAAAGTATCATTTTAAAGTATTTTCTTATAATATGAAGACTAGAAAAACATTCTTTATCTAGCACTTAATGCTCAGCAGATTTGGTGTGGCATGAGCCAGTGAAGGGAAAGAGCTCCCACTCTCCCGAGTTTCCACAAACTATGCAAAACTGAATTATTCAACAGAGATTTTCTACACAGGCAAAAGAGTTGCACTGTGCTAAATGTTACTTGGCTGCATTACTGGGGACCATGGTCTACACTGCTCTGTTCAGCTTGCTGAAACTAGGATGCTACTATGTAATTTTTGCATCATTTAATGTGTCATATTAATGCTCATGTTTTATTTCAGTTCTGTTTTTAGATTTCTGATTGGTTCTAAATATTCCATCCTGTTGATTGTAATAACCCACTCTGTGGAATCTACCTTGAGTCCCAATGGGGCAGGCAAACTATAAACAATGTAAATAAATAAAAATAAATAAAGAGCTAATGTGGTGCAGTGATTAAGAACAGAATCTGGAGAACTGGGTTTGATTCCCCGCTCTTCCACATAATGGCGGACTCTTATCTGGGAAGCAAATTTGTTTCTCCACTCCTACATTCCTTCTGGGTGACCTTTGGCTAGTCACAGTTCTCTCTGAAATCTCTCAGCCCCACCAACCTCACGAGGTGTGTGTTATGGGGAGAGGAAGGGAAAAGGAGTTTTTAAGCCACCCTGAGTCTCCTTACAGGAGAGAAAAGGGGTATGCATCCAATCTTCTTCTTCTAAAAAATAATCAAAACTACTCAACTACAAAGGTTCCATCTCTCATGCTCACTCCACCTGCCAGCACGGGAGCACACAACTCAGTCTCTGGCTGACCTGGAGGCTTATATGGGAGAAGACACTGCTTCAAATACCCTGGGGTCCCATGTGAGGCATGACTGAAAGTTAGAGGTATTAGTGACTATGCTATTTTTCTAAGCTCAGTGGGCTGAAATCTTCAACTAGTAAAGTCTCCCGATAGCAACATCATTCTGAAATTACTCAAAATTAATATACATGAAGCACAATATCTACTGCAATTGTTTACCCCAGTCACATGGGGGGGGAGGGCGTTGTGGGAATGACAGTATCTTATAAACAACACATCTTCCACGGAAATAACACTTACGGAAACTAACCATTGACCATGGATAATCAAGTGTCTATCTGCCAAAAGTAAGCATAAAAAGGAAACCAAATTCCCATAACAAAATTGAGATTGCAGAGTAATGAATCTCTATTAGCACAATGTAATAAACCTACTGTGCCTCTAATGCAAGGTGAAAACAATTCAATTGACTTCAATTAACTTTCTAATTTTTCTGGCATGCAAAGGTCAGGCCCATAAGGAATACAGAGAGATGCAGTAGAAGCCCCTCCTCTAAAGTCTGGACACCAGGGGGAACCTGAGGGGAAGATGACATTGATCAGAGTTAACGGAGGAGGAACACATGCTGCACAAAGAAGCCCTTGGATGAGGTTTCATCTTGAAAGTGTATTTTGTTTGCTTACTTTCACAGGAAGAAAAAATATTCCACAGAAGCATATTGGAAAATGTAGCTTGCGTGAGCTTTCCACAACACATATAAGCATGTTTGTATCAGCCAACCCTGCTGCTATCAACAGCTTCCCAGCCCCTGGGCTCATGACCTTGACTTAGAGCAGTATGATAATACCCTAATTAGGTGGTTCAGCAGTGTTCATTTTTCCAGCCAATTGTTCATGCTGGTAGGGATTTAGAACATCCAGCCCCTGCCAGCATGGCCAATTGGCCATGCTGGCAGGGGCTGATGGGATTTGTAGTCCATGAACATCTGGAGAGCCACAGATTGCAGACCTCTGCCCTAACGGCATCAGTGCACATGGTGTCACTATACCCATTGAGGAAAATGTGGTTAGCAGTTCAATTCTTCCTCATGCCAAAATGCGCACAGGAAATGGGACAGGAGGGAATAATTCATAACAAGTTTGGACATTAATCAGAGAGTCCTTTAAGCAAGATGAAAACTTAATTGCTATTTATTGGTGCAACTAGATTGTTCAGGTCCAGTACAGAGTATGTTACCTGACTAAAGTCAGACTGGTGATTTCTGCACAGCAGAAATAACACATCCTGCAGACATTTTAAAAAGATCCATTTTGTGTTCCCACTGTGTGGAGAACGCAAGTATTTGAGGGGTATGTCTGTGAAGCTACAGTGACACTATTATAAAAGATACAATATACATGTATTTGTGTCACTGTAGCTTTGAAGACATACCCCTCCAAACAAAAAAAAGGAAAAACAACATGTGTGTGAGATTGCTAGGCAAAACAAACTTTATGCATCTACTTTTTATGTGGAAATCACACACAGATGAGCTGCAAGTAGAGGAAACCTCCGTGGGGAACCATCAGAAAATCTCTGCTGAAGCATACAAAATGGTGAACATGAGTGGCAAAAATGAAAGTAAGAGTTTTGGGAGGGAGAAATAAAGTCTGTTTTTGTTCACTCAGCATGCAGGACACATCTTCAACCCGTGCTGGGGGGAAAAGATTACTAATTTAGCAATTTTTGAAAAACCTGGGTTGAGAGAAATAGAGCATTTTGAAGACGTTTTGGGAAAGAGAGCTATGCATACTTCTTCCCCAAAATGGGTTTTTAAAACATCCTAAAGATGTTTCATTTTTGCAGTATGGAATTCACCACTGTGGTTCTACTGATGTGTTATAGAGTACCACATGAGCTACATCGGCCTGGTTGTTTCATATGCTGCTCCAGTAGTATGATAATCTGAACCACATTGAAAAACAATGCAGTAGTAATATATAGGTTCTCTGTGACTTCCAAAGAAAAATAAAGGAAACTACCTTCAGCATGCTTCATGATATACTCTGCTACATTTAAACTTGCCTGTGCTGAGTAGAAACAAATAGCTTTCCATTCAGAATCTGATTTTCCTGGTGTTTACAAACTTAGCCTGACTTTAAGATATGTTTACAATATTGGCCATGATTCATGGGCAAGCCCTCCAGATTTGTAGAAGTGCCTGAGACTTTCCCCTTGAATTCCCTATCAACAGAGGCTCCTGAAGATCATACCAAAATAATTATTAAACTCCCTCTGACTTTTAAAAGCAGCTTGGAGATTTTGAGTTGGAAAGAGAAAGTCAACAAATAACTAGGCATAGCAAGGACGTTGTCCTCAACTGGCTGGCCCTGGCTAGCCTGATCTCATCAGATCTCCAAAGCTAAGCAGGTCCAACCCTGTTTAGTATTTGGATGGGACACCACCAAGGAATACTATGAAGAGGAAGGCAATGGCAAACCACCTCAGTAAGTCTCTTGCCTTGAAAACCCTACAAGGGTACCATGTGCTGGCTTTGACGTGACAGCACTTCACACATGCACATACAGGGACATTTTCTTTTTATGCTCTGACAATGGATTTCCAGTCTGCTAATAAAAATTAAGAATGTTTTGGATACACACAATTAACAAGACAGATGGGAACATCTGGGTGCACACCTGGATATTGGAATTTATTTTTTTGTCCGTGCAAGGATAGCACATGGTTAGCCTCAACTGGAAGCTGAGTAGTGACAGACTGTTGCTTTGTACAATGAAGGCATTTTATAATTGCCTCTTTCATATATTCTTTTGTGCACAAATTCCACTGAATCCTAACACTTATACATAAATATATAGATGACTGCAGTGTAATACTGAAAATGTGTTCTTACATATTTCTCTTACATATACTTTAACAGCAACCACATTTTTCAGGAAACTGCCTCATTTTATTCTAATGTACATGCACAATTTACAATGCAGTTTCCCCTCTTTTTTGCTTTGCCTGAATGAATTGCAGACCATTATTAGCCCTTCATAGCTAAAAAAAGATCTAGAATCGTCAATGTCCCTTTTCTGAATTACAAAAATCTGCTAAAAATGTATGGAGTATTTTAATTTTAGTATCTAGCATGATGTTACCAGTGCACTTGAACCATGACCGCTTAAGAATGCATGAGCACGTCTTTATAGAGACAATTTTCTTTTAATATTTGGTGAACTATGAAGGGCACATTGAAAGTATTTTAAAACATTAATGGAGTTTAGCATTAATTTCTCAGTGTCAATGCTGTTAACATAGGAGGGATAATTAAAACTGGAGTTATGTGATAAAAGCTGAGACCGGTGGGCACGCTCTCTTCGACCAACTTGGTCAAGCTTTCTGGCCTCCACAAGTAAGATATTCAAAATGGAATAATAAGACTTAAAGGTCATTTTGCTGCGCCTTTGGAAGAGCAATGGTCTGGCCCCGTCACTTTCTGAATGTTCAAAGTCAAGACAGCTCCTGCAACCTCAGCAGATAAACATGAATATCACCATGTGAAGGAGAAAGAAACAGCCAAAGGGATGGATGAAGGACAGTCTAAAGCATAAACAAAAGAGCAGCCCATTTCAGAGAGCTGGGCATATTTAAAAGAAAAATACATAAAAAAGACAAAACAGGGATTTCAAAAACCAACTGCTGTCAGCCAAGATGTGCTTCCTGAGTTGCTCTTGCCAACAAAATAAAATTTGTCAAATTAATGTCATAGTTAATTAATTCAGATCCTGCTGTATTGAAACAACCTTTAATCAATTACAATAATTAAGACGTGGACTGCACCTTATTACTTTGATGTTCTTAAAAACAAATCTGAGCAGCCCATTATAGAATGACTGCAAAGCCTCGTGACTTTTGCAGCTTAGACATTTTTTGCAGAAGAATCCAACTCTAGAAAACAACTCGCATTCATTATTAACCACTCACCTCCAGTTACAAAATAAGACTTTACGTTACCTGAAATTTAAAATAGGGCCAGTTAACTAGCATTAGTGTTAGCTAGCATGGTGTAATGGCTAAGACATCAGACTCTCATCTGAAGAACCAAGTTCGCGTTTCCATTCCTCCACATGAAGCTTGCTGGGTGTCCTTGGGCCAGCCACAATGCTCTCAAAATTCTCCACACAGGCAATGGCAAGCCACCTCCCATAACACGTGTGTACGCGCACACACAGTTAACTAGACTGGTTCCATCTTGTTTTGAAAAGCCAGGGCTCTTCCCTTCTGAAATTGCTCTTTGCTGTAACATTCTCTGTGGGTTGGATCCAGTTTTCACCAATTACCCCTTCTTGCTGAAGACACATCCCCCCAGTCATTCTTCGGGGTCCCTATTCCTTCAAGAGCAGCATTTCATGGAGACTTAAAGTGGTGGTAAGGAGACCAGAACAATCAGTTTCTGCTGATGGAAAATGTAATCTGGATCTAACCCTCAATCTGCCTCTCAACACAAAAGCTTAAATTTCAATCTGCTCATAAGGGATGTGGCTTCTACATGTGAAGTAATTCTTGCCTTACATTTCCACAAGCATAAAAACCCAATTTAAGACCATGCTTGCGGCTGACAAATCATTAACCCTTTCTTCATCAGCTAAGGGACTGGCTGGTCAGCCACTCCACATTTACTAGTGTTCAAACCCTCGGAAGACTGAAATGTATGGCTAAGCTGTTTTGAGTGGACTTTTATTGGCTTTGTGCTGTTTGGTTCACACAAACATTAAGCAGAGCTTTTGTTGCCTGCTAGCTCCTTTGTTCTGTGGGAACATGCAGCTAATGCCATTTTGAAATGGCTTGAACAGGAGTTTGGAAACATTCCAGTTAACTTTTGTACCCTGTCTGATTGGGCAACATTCTCTTTAGCAATTTTACCATTTATTTTTTACTGCCATCTGACATTTCTAGAAGTCTTCCCATTTTATTTGTAAACAGCATGTCAAGCCTCATTTAATGTGAAAACGGTTTTAACTTTTTAATTTTAGTCAGGTGCTTTTCAAAAATTTCACCGTCTACCTAGCCATCCTATGCTTTGACCATCTAATTTGGTTTGTACTAAAAATAACACTGACTTTTAAAAATAAGAATAAAAAGTATCCTTCACAAAATGAGATGATGGAATTGTAACTAATGTTTTTTAAAGGTTTTGTTCCTTTGACTGGATCAGGAGCAGAGGCGTAGCTCCAAGGGGACGGGGGGGGGTGCGTGATACACCAGGGTGTGCCCCGGTGGGGGCGTGGTGGGGGCATTCTGGGGGCGGGATGGGTGTAAAGGACGTACCAGTGCACCAGGGGCTTTCCCCCCTTGCTACGCCTCTGATCAGGAGGCTTGAGAGGAGGGGACACGGCAGTCAGCCAGTTAAAAAAATCTTGGTCAATCATATGTAGTTTGCATATGCATTAAAATAATCCTGAAGGAAATAAAGCATACTTGGTCTTTAGCAGATGCAAGTATACTTTGCAGTATATTCCATTTCTCATGCAAGATCAAAAAGAGAGAATTTTTCTTTTGAGCTGATGTTTGCAATCTAAAGCTGTTACTTTTAAACTATAGAACCTGATAAATCAGCAGGAACGTTGTAAAACATTCAAAACATTGTTGGGAAAGACAGCATGATGTTGTGGTTAAAATGCATATAAGGATCTGGAAGAGCTTAAGATCTGCTCCAAATCCCCATGATGCGATGGAAGCTCACTAGATAAAATTGGGGCTGGCTCTCTCACCATGACCTATGTTGTGGGGATGAAATGGAGGGAAGAACAATGTCTGTGCCACTCTGGAGAAAAGCAGGATATAAATGGCTAAATCGTTGTGATACCTGTGCCATGTTGTGTTACCACATGGGTTCTGTGCAGGGGCAAGCCTATCGTATTAATCGAACCACTTAATCAACCACTTAATCAACTGCACACCTACTTAAACCATCTAATCAAGCTGCAGTACTGCAGCTTGATCTTAAAGTTGTTTGAATTCAAAAAGCAGCCTGGCAACAGCAACAAAAAATCAAATGTGGGCTCTAAGTGTCAGTTAAATTACACCTCATTTTGGTGACAGGGGATTGGAGTTATATGAAAATGAACTCTCACAACTGAAGTTAGTTTCCATTATGCCACTTCTGAAATAAATAACCATCTTACGATCAGATACAAAATGCTGCTCTGCACTGAAGTAACTAAACATAATGTAATTTTCAACATAATTATTCTCTTCTTGAGGGAAAAATAACTGAAACTTTATGCTTATTACTACTTACTGAAGTACATTCTCCTCCCTTGACAAGGAGGCTGTCAAAACAGATAATTATGGAAATGCTAGAAATAGTTTGAAAGGAGACAGGAGCTGTCACAAAAAAAGTTTCTTCTCCTTAACATTTCACCTTGTATCCAACTGTGCAATTCAGAAGCCATTTAGTTTTTATTACTGAAGAGCAAACACACAATGCATTAGAAATGAAAAGTGAGTTATTTACCATACTTTCTATTCGAAGCCATTTTCAGCCTTCTACAATAGGTAAAGGAACACACAATTGTATTCCATTTCACATTAAAATGCAACTTTGAAAAAAATTAAACTCTGTCTCTAACCTTAAAAACACATTCACACACACACATCAGTAGGGCATAACTTGCTAGATGACATTTGGCTCACTACAGGTAGAAACACAAGGTCTAAGGCAACAACAATCCACATACCCTTTAGCTTTATAAAGAGAAAAGCTATAGTGGACAGGGGTAAATTGGAGAAGAGAAATAGAAGTGTGTGTTGGGGGTGGGGGAGTCTTACTCAAGGGTTCACCACTCCAAACTGTACCCCAAACTGATTCCATTCCACAGCAATCAAACATATGCTTGACAAGAATAAATGGAAGCTGCAACCAAAAAGAAGAAAGCAGCAGGTGAGAAGAAGAGTTTGGATTCATGCCTTGCTTTTCTCAACCGTAAGGAGTCTCAAAGTGGCTTACAGACTCCTTCGTTCCTCTGCCTTGTGAGGTAGATGGGGCTGAGAGAGTTCTGAGAGAACTGTGACTAGCCCAAGGTCACAAAGCAGACTGCATGTGTAGGAGTGGAGCAACAAACCTGGTTCACCAAATTAGAGTCCGCCACTCATGTGGAGGGGTGGGAAATCAAACTCGGTTTTCCAGATTAGAGTTCACCACTCATAACCACTACATCATACTGGGAGAAATGATGCAGGGAAAGAAACCATATATACCCTTTTTCCCCACTCCAAAGAGTTACCTCCTAAAGAGACCCCCCCCCTCTTTATTCAATATATTTGCATGTAAAGGGTAATAAGGCTGACAGACTGATACATCAAAGGGAACTGAAAATATTTAATATTAATACAGACTGGAGAAGACTGGTAACTGTTGAAATTTGTGAAGGGCTACCTCATGGAAAAAGCAGTAAGAAATAACAAGTTCTGAATATCTGAAATTTGAACATCAGCTTCAAAAGGCGTGTATGTGTATGCGTATGTAAAGAGGGAATCTTGAAGAAAAACCAGAAGTTATGCCTTCGATGGAAGACCAAGTCACAAAGACAGCCCAGACGCCCTTCTTCCATCTATGCCAGACATGGTTGCTGGCTCCCTACCACTCTCAGGCCAATTTAGCCATGGAAATCCATGCAACAGTCACCTCTAGATTTGACTACTGTAATCTGTCCTACTTTGGCCAACCTTTGAGTTTGATCTGGACGCTGAACCTCGCACAGCATGCAGCTGCTAGGCTCCTAGTGGGAGCTTCTAGCCGGGACCATATAACTCCTGTCCTAAAAGACCTCCATTGGCTGCCTATCAAACACCGGGTCGTCTTCAAAGTCGTGGTGTTCACCTTTAAGGCCATTGATAGTCTTGGACCTATCAGCAGAGTTTAAAGTGGAGCTACTCTGGTAAGATGAGAAGGTCTAGTAGTCTTCTTGCACTCAATGCAGCCTCCTACCACACTGGAAAAGGATACTCTCCACGCAAGATGTTCTTTCCGTAGGAAGGTTTTACTTTTGCAGTTGCAAGGTTATACAAGTCTATTCTATACAAGACTATAAGTCTACTCAGAACTCTTCAGCAAGAACAAATTTGAACACATACAGAACTTAGACTCAACTCAGACTCACTGAACTTAGCATATACAATGCAATGTTTATTATACATCCAACAAGGACACTTTTCCCCGCCCAGCCAACAGCCTCTCATTGGTCTAGAGTCACAGTTGAACTCACCAATCATGTTAAAGGTCAACTGTTGTTACTTCTTGTCCCTCGACTGACTGTCTCCGGCCTTTGAGTTGGGCAAACCTCTGCTGACTAGAAAACGACCTTTTTGTGAACCTTTCTTTTTAATATCATGACAGAACCTGCATATCTGTGAGACCACCTCTTATTGCTTGCAAAGACCCCTCCGGTCTGTGGAGTAGAATTTGCTAGTGGTACTGGGCCCCAAGGATGTTCAGCTGGCATCGATATGGGGCAGAGCTTTTATGGCTCTGGCCTGATGGAATGCACTCCCCAATGACATCCAGGCCCTGCAGAGCTTATCTCAGTTCCACAGGGCCTGCAAGAAAGAGCTGTTCCACCAGGCCTTTTCTGTCAAGCCAGATGGGCATCCCTCTTCTAAAAATAATCCTCTGGCCTTTGGCTGGGTGCAACACACATTCTTTTGAAAAAAAATTGCCATCTTGTTTAAACTAGTTTTAATATTTATATATTTTTGTACTGTTTTTAAACTATTGTATTATGTTTTAATTATTTTGTAGACCGCCTTGAGCCCTTCAGGGGATTGGAGGGATAAAAATTGAACAAATAAATAAATATCCTCTCCCATTTTTAGCACTCCAACTAAAAGCTGACAAGATAGGAGGTGCCCCTCTATTGAACCCATGGTTCAAACCCACTTCCGAAGCTCACGCTAGAGATGTACCAGCACAGAAAAGAAGCATCCTGATAAGACTATGAAGAAAACAAAAGGGGCAAGCTTATGAAAAACATTATTAAACAAGCACAGCATAAAATAGGGACAAGGTTTCTGTGCTGTATTACATAGCACAGTGTCCATTATTTATAGCATAATGAAAAATTGGACATAAATATATTAATAAATAAAAATTTTAAATGTCCATAGTCCATTTTGAACCCTGCCCCACAAGTGCGGACATTATTGGCAGCCCTCTGTATGGCTCTGAGGCTGTCCTGGCTACCTTTTCAAACTCTACAAATGTATCTCTGCAAGAGAAGGCCTGTTCTATTTTCACCAGTATGGAGGGAAACAGTACATGGCTATCCCACGCTGCCTCTCCCAGCTTTAAAGAGCAACAGAAATGTATTGCAGAATGCTTCCACACAGGCAGAATCAACTAGCTGTTGTGGGTTTTCCAGGCTGGGCGGCCATCTCGCTGTGAGAAGCCAAGAGTGGGCCAAAATAGACACCTCACCTACAGAAAATGGAACTAGACCCCAGTCACACAGCTTGGGGAACCCACAACAGTCAAGGGGAGAAGGTTTGGTTAATGTCTCAAAGACTGTGGCCAGAATCCTAGGACTCTCATCTCGTGGTCCGGGGGTGGGGGGATGGGGGGTTAGGATAGTTCCAGTAGCCCAAGCATCTTCTTATTTACTCCAAGAAAAACCACAGCAAAAACAGTTGTGCATGGAGGGAGGGAGAGACGGGGAAGGAAGGAAGGAAGGAAGGAAGGAAGGAAGGAAGGAAGGAAGGAAGGAAGGAAGGAAGGAAGGAAGGAAGGAAGGAAGGAAGGAAGGAAGGAAGGAAGGAAGGAAGGAAGGAAGGAAGGAAGGGGGAGACAGGGAAAAGCCTTGGTGTTCCTGCACCTCTGCTTGTCCCAGAAAC
The DNA here is from genome assembly GCF_021028975.2 of Sphaerodactylus townsendi. Taxonomy (NCBI): domain Eukaryota; kingdom Metazoa; phylum Chordata; class Lepidosauria; order Squamata; family Sphaerodactylidae; genus Sphaerodactylus; species Sphaerodactylus townsendi. Next base: position 31,023,753 of record NC_059431.1, on the reverse strand, counting down.
TTTTCACCTACTCACACTTTGTATTTGTCCTATATCTAAATACAGTTTTAGCTAGATTTGATCATACCAATTCTGTGGTGCTTCCCCTCCCAATATCCCATTAAAGCTGTTATCTTGATGCACTTATTTCAGCTTTATTTCTTTGAGTACACATTTGCAGAGAGCATGTTAATGATATGAAAGTGCCATTTCAATAGCTCTGTGAAATATTAATCTAATTTGTTTTGCTGCCCTGGTAGATATGCTGGCAACTGGTTTGGAAGATTGCAACTTAATGTCATCTTCCGGGGGTGGAGGGCATTGCATCTTTAGTTCCAGAATATTTATTGTACCCATTTCAGGAATATCTGTTCCTCTTTTAATAGTTTTTAATATCAAGGAATTCATCATTTCTTCTATTACATTGGGTGATTTAAGTTTAACTAAATTTGCTCATCAGGCACTACCCAATAGTACAATTCCTACTTTTACCCATAAATTAAAGTAACTGATTATAAAATTTGTCCAAGACCATTTTCTGATTGAATTTCTTAGTCAAATGAAAAGCCAGAATTATAAAACCTGCCCAAGACCATTTTCTGATTGAATTCCTGAGTCAAATGAAAACCAATTGTAGTTGATACAAAATGTATTTAGTCTCTTACCTCAAATGTAGGTGGATCCTTCCTCTTCTTTCTAATCCAAGCTGCAAATGATATTATAGTATTTTAGATAGAGCGCAACCACATAATTATGATCATCATGTTTCTATAGGACACCAGTTAGATCAAGGAATGGATGCCGTAAATAGGCTCAGGAAAGACTTGCAGGCAGGCAGGCAGGCAGGCGGGAAGGAAGGAAGGAAGGAAGGAAGGAAGGAAGGAAGGAAGGAAGGAAGGAAGGAAGGAAGGAAGGAAGGAAGGAAGGAAGGAAAACCATGCTTTTGAGGTAGCAAAACTAGTGTTTTCAAAATGCCCTACCAACAAAAGCTTCCACAACAGGCAGTGAGCACCTACTGACACCTTGTAACTGGCTCTTCCTGTCTCCCTGGTCAATTTTACATGGATTTTACAGTATATCCATTCTGCTCATAATAGCATAGGTGCCTGGTACAGAAAACCAGTTCATGTCTTCAGGGGAAGGCTCCTTGTACCAGGGCAATGCACCACTATTATTTTTTTTTCCCAAAAAAGTTTTTTTCCCCTGATCTTAATACAATTAAATGATAAAACATATTAAAACTCTAAATGTATATCTAAAAGGATCTACTGGCAGAAGAAAATCGGGAACACAAAAAAGGTATGGGAACATAAAGGGGATGGGATAAGAGCATAAATCAACACTACCTCATGACCCTGCCAAAGAGGCATACAATTGTAGCCCTGCCCCCATCCTTTGGAGCAGACACAAATTACACCTGGGTGAGCTCACAAAGCTCTGTCATCTGTTATCATCTTGACAAATGATTAGTATGATTTTACCACTTCAAGTGCAAGTGTGTCGTGAGATGATCGTGTCTATGGCTTAATCTCTGACTTTCAAGAAAGTATTCAGAGAACTATGTGTGTGGGTGAGTGGGAGGTTTGCATGCATCCGTGGAGCTTGTACTGTCAGAATAAAAAGCAAAACCTCTCTGAGGCTCCTCTGACTGGCAGCAAAAGAGATTCTGTTGCCACATAAATATGTTCTGTTCCCTGATTTTTCCCTGGTCCTTCACATCTCTAGCCAAAATAGATCTGAGCCCTATTTGTGCAAATGCACTCGTCGCACAAGACCCTGGTGGGATTTGCCCTTTGGGGGGCACTTGCCCTGGCAAAAGGGTGAATCTGTTGGTGGGCAGTCACTGCAACCTTCCCCAGCAGTGGGCCACAGCGCAGGACACCATACCAGTGTCCCTGTGGTCCAGGGGAGGAGCTGGGGGAGGAGTTGACGTTAGTCAGGTTCCTCTCACCCACTGGCCCTGCTACACTGGCAGACAAGGCTTTAGACCACAGGTGTCAAACTCACGGCCCTCCAGATGTTATGGACTACAGTTCCCATCATCCCCCTGCCAGCATCATGCTGGCAGGGGATGATGGGAACTGTAGTCCATAACATCTGGAGGGCCGCGAGTTTGACACCTATGCTTTAGACTTACATCAAAAGGTGGTGTAAGTCTATTAAGGCCAATAGAAGCTTCCCTGGTGGTGGGGAGGATTTTTGGCATTTTTAAGCCTCCCAACGTCGCCGAGAAGCCTCCTTGAGGGTGGCAGGCTGCAGCACCACAGCTAGGCACCCGGCCCATTGGATGGAGGTGCCCACCACCTACATACTGTGGGATGCAGCCAATCCCCATAGTGGAGAGGTTTCCAAGTTCAAGAGGCTGAAAAGCCTTTTTTGCCTTCTCTGGGATTTGGCATGTAATTGTTATGTACAGTGGAACCTCGGTTTTTGTTGGTAATCCGTTCAGCAGGAGGAGGCAAAAACTGAAACCGACGAAAACCGAGGCACCATAGGGCCACCTACCTTGCAGTCCTGGGTCGCCCTCTACTGACGCAGTTTTGAATGACAGCAGGCAACGGAAATCAATGAAAACTGAGGTGATCGACGAAAAAGGAATCCACTTTTTCGCCCAGGCAATCGACTAACGAACTAAAAGCGAGGGTGATGAAAACCGAGGTTCCACTGTAACTGTTTCTCTTATGCCAGATTATAGTTATTACTAATGATGTAGCAACAGTGATAACTATGATCACTGTGAGACCAGCCAAGAAGTACTAGTGACAAATGTTGTGAGAAGGAATACATGGGGTCTCTCTCATCTAGGCAAGTATTCTTGTCAACTATCATACTACCACAAGCAGTTTTCCCACCATCTGCTGTTGCCCTTCCTGACTTCATTTATCTTCTTCTTAAACTGAACAGAACACAAAACGATAGGTGTGGTATGGCATGTGTAGCATGTTAGCACCATAACATTAGATTATAAAAACCGAACAGTGATGCATAACTAAAATGGCTTTGCAAACAAAATTTAAGAATAAATGTGAGGAATTATTCATTATTGGTCTCTCACACATACATAAACATGTAGCTTTGAGCTACCATAAACGATAATAAGCATAATATCACTTTGACTTTCCTAGTCCTTGTAGAGTTGGCTCTTTATGACTAGAATTTGTAGTATTATTTATTTTCCATTAGCAGATGCCTCAGCTGAGTGGGAAAAAGATGTTTACAAGAATAGGAGGTTTAATTCTAGCGCCCTCACAAATGTCTCTGCCTCAAAATTTGTTCAAAAAACACAAGCCATGTGAATCTATAAAATCCTTCAATTCCCTCTCAACAATGTCTTAGCATTCATTCCACCGTATGATTATATGAGCACTCACTTCCAGTATGTACTGTGATCATGGCAATGAAACCAATAAGATTAATTTTTTAAAACAGGCTGTTGAAGCAGAAGCAGTCAAAATCTTACTAATCGTTAGTAAAAAAATATTCTTTGTCCTTTGGACTTGAAAATGCATTCACTGCAGCTCGCTTAGTGAAAAATCTTTACACTGCTTTTACACTGCAGTAATGCATAAACACTTTCATGCAACCTGAGCCAAAATAGTTTCAGTTTGGGCACAGTACAAAGGCAAAGAAAATCTATGTATACATGGATGGAATCCAATTTTGCAAGTTTCTTTTCAAAGCTTGTGAGAAATCTACGACTGCCTGCAATTCAAAATGTCTAATTACATAGCCGTCATTAATTATAGAAATAATGTATGGTACTATCTGCAGCCTGTGCTCTTGATAGCGCTACATTTGTCTGAGTAGAATTTAGCAAGATAAACTGGACATTTCATACCTTGAGACCCTGGCATTCTTTCATCAGCACTTATTTGCATTCTCATTAGTATGCATGAGATTTTCATTGAACTTTAAGACTCCTACTGGCACATAACGCATTGTAATGAGCGTAAAAGTGAGCATGCAAATTAAAACTCACATTAATCACTAAATGTTACCCATTAAAAGAAAAAGGGTCTAGAACAGGCAGGCAGTAAAATGCAGCACGAAGCCTGAAACCTCCTAAATCTCCACAGACACTGAAAAATGACGGATACCTTTTCATGGGGACCAATGACATGTGCGGAGGAGGTGAATGACATATTCTATCATGAGGTACAGTTGACAGCCATTTTGAATTAAAATGGTAGAAAGGTTATCGGTTGTCTGCATCCATAAGATAATGCCCCTGGCAAAGCAAATTGCTTTCTTTCCTGAAAGTGAACCCTAGCAGAGTGAGTGAAGATGTTACCTCTGCATGGTATTGATACTCAACGGTGAACTCTTTCATGTAACCCTCTAAGCATCTCTCAACCAATCGCACTGTGGCGTTGAGACTGGACAATGAGAAATGTTGAAACCACTCCTCTGCATTGCAAGCCAGTGTCATAGCCCCGTCGGGCTTAGCTATGCCGAGGGACCCAGGGAACTACTCAGATGAGAAATCAGTTTTGGCACAGTACAAGAATCTGTTTTGACACTGGCATCACTCCCTTTCCGCAGCCAGCAGCAGGCACCTGAGGAGGATGAGACAGCCAATGCAGGACCAGACTCAGAGTCACAGCCAGGCCCAAGCACAGAAGCCCCTCAGCTTCTCTGCAAACTACCAGATGCAGGGAACCGGACACTGGAGTGCTCTCCTCCCTTCTTCTCCTGAGCCCCATGAACTGTACAAGAGGTCAGTGGTGTATCTGCCCAGGGACGGGGGGTACCCTTTGTCCCTGGACACCTCTAATCTGGTCACATGGGGGTGCAAAATCAGCCCCCAACGTGATCAAGAAGACGGCAAGGCAGCAGGAAGTCCTGCAGCTTCGTAGTCTTTGGGCACCCTCGGCCCCGCCCATATCATCCGGGAGGGCAGAAGGAACTGCTGGCTGACAGCTGGGAGCTGGGAGAGGGGGGCAAGGCCTAAGGGCGGGGATCAGGGGGTGGGAGTCCCCTGAGCTCCACCCACAGGTGCAGTGGGGGGCGCCTGGAGAATGGCTGTCTCCAGGCGCCATTTCCCCCCATACGTCTCTGCAAGAGGTGGCTGTGCATTGACTTGCCTGAGAGGAGACACAGCTCAGTGTCAGCCAGGCCTCAGCGATGATGGAGAATGCTTGCAAGAAAACATCTAATGCATGAGCCAGGTGCACAGCATCTTCAGCATCCATGTGAGCATCTGACTTAAAGGAGGCCAAGGGAAGAGCTGCCGTATGGTAGCAACAGCTCTCCTACGTGCCAGGACCTTGTGCTATGGCACCCGCTTGCTGTCTCCCGACCTGACTTTGGCTGGTGTGCTTGACAGTCAGAAGAAGAGACCTTGGGGAAGTCAAATAAAACAAAAATCCAGTGGCCCCTTAAAGACCAATAGAACTGAAGGGTTTTGTGAATCATATTACTCTTCTTCAAGTATGTAAAGAGAAAATCATTTTGGGAATCTTTATAGGGGCAATTACAAAAGGGGAAGTTGAAGCACAGAGAAGTCACACAACTGGAAAAGTCAAACATTTTTAGCTTCAACTACCCTCACAGGTAGGTTGGGAGCATTAGAAAGAAAAAAAGGTAGCTTGTTACATGACCTAGATCTCCCAACAGAGCACGGGGAGAAACCACAATTAAATAACTCCAAGGGTCTCATCAGGCAACATATTCTGAAAGCAAATTAAATATATGTTTATATGTATATCAACTAGCACTAATCCCTTACTCCTGATCATCCCACATGCAAAATTTCTGTCCCAAAACAGATGCTCTTGGTCATATGAACTGTTATGATGGAAGTTAAGGGGAGGAGACAGTATTTAATAATATTTTACACACAGCTTTAATAGCCAGAACCACTATGCCAAATTTTATCAAAAAGGATATGGGGGAAAAACTTGGGAATACAGTAGGAATTGCTGTTAAGTCACCCTGATGGTACGGTGAGCCAATGCAATGTGTACCAGCTGTAGCGTAAGCCCATAAGCCATTTACAAGGCCAGCATCCGCCCTGCAACAGTCGTACATCCTAAGCAGATAAAGGGAGATTGACTCTCAGAAGCTTATAGTCGGAAAATCTTGTTGGTTGCTAAGGTGCTACTGGACTCGTGTCTAGCCATTCTACAGCGGACCAAAATGGCTACCCTTTGAAACTATCCTAAGCAAAGTTACATTCTTCTAAGCCCACTGACTTCAACGGAGTAAGGTGTAACTCTTCTTAGGATGAAATGCTGGATCTCCACTCTTGCTCATGTTGTACAGAACTAGAACAAGATGAAATCCCACAGGATCAAAACAGATGAGAAGATTAGGAACAGTCACAGATCACCAAAAACCTGGGACTGCTGCAAGAGCTTTTAATGTAAGTAGGTAAAATGCTCTGAACATCAAGAACTGCTACATAGATGGTAACAAAGCCCTTTTGTCCTTTGTTACACAGATGCCCTTAGGGGTTTTTTGGTTTGTTTTTAAAGTAGATTATGGCCTTCATTTCCCCCATCATCACTTTTATTGGACTAAACATTTAGCAGTACAAATGCTAACTAAAAAAGGGTGGGGGGGAATCCTGTTAATGTCGTTCTCAGCACTGAAGCACCCACATTTTTCACTGCTCTATCTGTCATAAACAAGAACAAACTGCACACCTCCTCTACCCAAATAATGGGTGGCGAAACAAAGGAGTCTGAACATTTTCTTCCCTTCCCTGAAAGGAACTGTGCTTAAAGAGAGAAAGTTGCTATTGACTATTCATAATGCTCTTTATTTCCCTGCTCTTCACAAACCCTTCCAATTCAATGCCGTGATAATCACAAAGGGGAAAAAAATGTTATGGTAATTATAAGCATGAGCAAGTGTTGTGTTAAAAATGCAAATGCAGCTAATAAAAGGGAGCTACTGCACATGGTTTAGTTTTTGTGATGGAGAGCCAAATAAACTGCCTAGATCTGCAAATGCATCCGCCCTCTTTGAGAAATCATAGAAAAAAAGTTTTAAGAACAGATAAACTGCCTTGTTTTTCTAATCAGATGAAGAAGAAGAAGAAGAAGAAGAAGAGGAGGAGGAGGAGGAGGAGGAGTTTGGATTTATATCCCCCCTTTCTCTCCTGTAGGAGGCTCAAAAGGGCTTACAATCTCCTTGCCCTTCCCCCCTCACAACAAACACCCTGTGAGGTGGGTGGGGCTGAGAGAGATTGAAAAGCTGTGACTAGCCCAAGGTCACCCAGCTGGCGTGTGTGGGAGTGTACAGGCTAATCTGAATTCCTCAGATAAGCCTCCACAACTCAAGCGGCAGAGCTGGGAATCAAACCCGGTTCCTCCAGATCAGAGTGCACCTGCTCTTTGCCACTGCTCTTAGCCACTACGCCACTGCTGCTCCCAGATCCATGACTGGTCCACTACCAACATTGGTCATTATTGTCTCCTCTAACTGGTAGAAGCACTTCATTATCTCAGGTAATATCTGAGATCCATCGACTGAAGACCTTAGAGACCAAATGCAAGATCTTCATCTGCTCCACACAGCCCCTCCCTTCCATTGGTACCGTTGCTTTCATGGTCACAATTTATCAACATTAACCCCCAAAATTCTCAAAGGTGATCAAGAAAGTAATGAATTTTGTTTAAAATTCTTACCTTGTAAAATGAAATGATGTACTTGAATAATTTACTTTTATTCATTTATTTAACACATTTATTAACTGTCTTTTTACCTTTCAGAAGTCAAGGCGGTTTACAATGTAAATAAAATGATCATTAAAAAAGACCACCATTTAGTATCTCATTTATTTAGCACCGCCATTAAATAAAAACCAAATTAAGAAAATGCAGTCTTAAAATAAGCCTGCTTTCCTCCATAAAAGTCAATACTTCAAAAATTCAAAAGCAGATAACTTAGGTTGGAAAACAATCTTGATGGCAAACATTGGAAGTTTTAGGTTGCTGCAAGAAACTTTTGGGTGTTGGCCAGATGAAAGGAATAGCAACGCAAGCAAGCTTTTAAGAAAGTTAACATCTAGATAAGTCAGAAAAATTGATCTTAAAGGAGGACAAACTTCTACCATCTGAAGACATCTGATGGCAGGCTAGACCTTTATTTCCTGCTGTATCTATTCAACATTACATTTGGTAAAAGTATAAATCAGTGTATTTCATGTTTCCCCAGAGAACCAAGATTGTATTACCTTCCCATTCTGTTGGCATATCCCCCGCTTCATACTCATGTTCCTTTATATCTAATGGTTCCATAAATCTTCTTTCCTGAACGATATGTCCTATTTTAAAGGAAAGACAGATGAGTAAAAATGATTCCAATACACAGAGGTTAGCAATACACAGAAGTTCATGTTCTTCAGTGATGCTATGTAGAAAACCTTTGACTACATTAAAGTCTTAGTAATAAACAACTCTGCAGTCCTTTCCATCACTATACAGAAAGCAAAACTATATACAGTGGTGGCACATCCCTTCATTTAAATCTGGGTCACAGTAAGAAAAGCATTTACCCTTAACAGGATCTGTGTATAAGATTTTGTGCCTCTGGTAGAATAGAACTGGGGGACACCATCTTCTTTGCTGGGCCATTACAGAAAATATCCACATTCTAGTTTTATCACCATAATGTTTATTCTTCTTTAAATTATTTATATGCCTACCTTTCTCTCAGGCATCCTGGGATATAGAACTGAAAACATTGTAACATTATGATCACTGATTCAAAATAAAATTTAACTTTTTCTGTGATCTAATCAAACCAATGTTTTTAAATTTCCATGTCAAAAACAACAGTTTAGATTTAAAAAACACACAAAAAAAATCTGCAGTGGTACACGAAAGGGATCTCTATCAATACTCCCCCGTGTCCCCCATATGAAAAACCAAGATATTAACTGTGAGCGCACAGGACATGTAGATGCTATATACTTATCAGTATGAATGAGGCCCATTTTTAATTGAATTCAAATATTGTAAGTATGAAAATCACCATCACCAATCTGATCAATTTTACTTTTTTGAAATTCATCATCTTGCCAACAGTAATTTTTTGCTTGCCCATCAGGTGTGATACCCCTCTGAAGATGCCAGCCACAGATGCAGGCGAAACGTTAGGAACAAGATCCACCAGACCACGGCCACGCAGCCCGAAAAACCCACCACCACAACCAGTTTAACTCCATTATCAATTATACACTCCAAGTTGTTAAAACAGTAAACTAAATTGAGATTTGATAGGAAAAGTAGTTTTGCTGTTGTGGGTTTCCAGGCTGTGTGGCAGTGGTCTGGCAGTTTTTGCGCTGGTAAGTTTCTCGCTGCGGCATACATCTGAAGATGTCAGCCATAGTTGTGGGCGAAATGTTAGGAGCAAAAACTAATAGACCACAGCCACACAGCCTGGAAAACCCACAACAACCAGTTGATTCCGGCCATGAAAACCTTTGACAGCACAAAATTTCTGAGCATACTGCCCCAACTATTTTTACACGCTGCTACAAAATATCCTAAAATTTTACCTCTGTAGCCATGACGTCAGCCAGTTTAATCACATGAGTTTTCCCAATCAAGAAGCACTTTTCCTTGTGGTTGGATTCCGTTAAATGTTCCACACAATCAACTCTACCTCTACAGTTGTGATATTCAAACACCGTAAAGGAATGTATGATAGAAACACAGGAAAGTAATTTCTGAACAGTTTAGTAAACATGCGAATAAGCCTCAGTTTTTCACCAGGACAACACAGTGTTGAGGATCATCAATCTGGAGCTTCTTGGCCAGGGGTCTGCAACCTGTGGTTCTCCAGATGTTCATGGACTACAATTCCCATCAGCCCCTACCAGCATGGCCAATTTGAATCACACACCCCCTCCTGAGCTTGATTCTCAAGGAATGTACTCTTAAGTGGCAACTCCTCTCCAGATCTAAATGGATGGGATGCAGAGGTGGGATCCAACCAGTTCTCACCACTTCTCTAGAAGTGGTTACTAATTTTTTCTGAGTGCTGAGAAGGGGTTACTAAAGCAACCTCCCTGCCCAATAGGGACTGGAGGTGCGTGTGTGCAGCGGCGCCACTGTTTGAATCCCACCACCATCAGAATCTGTTATTAAAATTTTTGGATCCCACCACTGATGGGATGGGGTGAATGTCTTATAAAAGGAGCAGTGTCCCTGAGGGACTCTGGATTTTTTATCACTAATGCAGATCAGAATCCCCAGAATTTTGCTCAAGCACAGAGGTGTACAGTTCTGGCACTTCAGATGTACATGGAATACAATTCCCATCAGCCCCAATTGGCCATGCCAGCAGGGGCTGATAGGAATTGTAGTCCATAAACATCTGGACAACCGCAGGTTGAAGACCCCTGTTCTAGGCAGAAAAGCAACCGAGATACTTTTCACTAACTCTGCTTGATGGAAGTATCGGTAGGACCATGAATCTACATTCAACCACCAGAATACCTACACTTCATGCAAGACTGCCACCCATGAAAGCTGCTCAGAATCCACAGCCAATGTGGACAATGTATATATGAAGTAAAGTAATAAAATGTTTTTAAACTACCGTATATACTCATGTATAAGTCGAATTTTTCAGCGCATTTTTAATGCTGAAAAAGCTCCCCTCGACTTATATGCGGGTCATTAAAATTTTGTGTGTTTTTTACTTCTGATGCGGCCACACCGGGGGTGCAGTTTTAGTGCTAGACAATTCCATCGGCCTGTCAGCATGGCCTATTGGCCCATGCTGCTGGTAGGAAACTGATGGGAAACCAGTCTGGAGAGTCAGAAGGTTCCCTGCACTCGGCTAGATGCACCAAAATTTCAGGGTACCCTCAGAAGACTCTCCTGATGATACCAGCCAAGTTTGGTAAAGTTTGGTTCAGGGGGTCCAAAGTTATGGACCCCCAAAGGAGGTGCCCCCATTCCCCATTGTTTTCAATGGGATCTATTAGTAGATGGGGCTACCCTTTTGAGGGTCCATAACTTTGGACCCTCTGAACCAAACATCACCAAACCTGGCTGGTCTCATCAGGAGAGTCTCTTTATGATACCAGCCAGGTTTGGTGAAGTTTGGGTCAGGGGATCCAAAGTTATTGACCCCCAAAGGGGCTGCCCCATCCCCCATTGTTTACAATGGAAGCTAACAGTAGATTTTTCATTTCTGATAATATCCCTCTTAAAATCTAAATTGGGTTACATTTGGACATACAGATGATGATGAGAAATCCAGTTTTGAAGGATTTAAACTCTTGTGTTTTTGCTTGGTTGCTGATTGAGCTAAGGTTTTTGTACTTTTAAAGTTATTGTTGAGACCATATTGTTCTTGTTGACCCTCTTTTCCACTTACAGAGCCAGTTTACTGTTTTTCTTTGAAATAAATATTCAAAAACATTTAACCTACTGATGTCTCAATTGATGCTGCATTTCCCACCCTCGACTTATATGCGAGTCAATAAGTTTTCCCAGTTTTTTGTGGTAAAATTAGGTGCCTCGACTTATATGCGGGTCGACTTATATACGGTATATGCATTCCTACTAAGCTAAGTGTTCTCTCTCCTGTTAATTCAATATTTGCATAGACCACAAAGCAAAGAATTCTAGCTGGCTTGCCTGAGAAATGGAGAATATCAAACCTATCCTTTGCATCCTTCAGAGGCTCTAAACTTCTTGTCTGGGCAGCTGTTTGTTGGCTGTGATAAAGTTGAACTGTGAGAGTTGAACAGGTGACAAAGACTGGTATTTTGAGGCAAGGATCTATAGGTGAAATCTGAATTTTACTGGGATTCGATGCTGTATTTAGCTGGATGCTCTAAATCTGTTTTTAGGAAGGATTTCTGAATCTTAGTGAACTGCCATGTTTCAAAGGCGGGGTAGAACAGAAACTTCAATGGTCTTACGGAAGTCCTGAGAGTATAGCTTAATGAGTGTGTTTTTCTTATGATGCACAAATATAGATGCAACTCCCTTAACAATGAAATGAAACTGTTATAGCCCTAAAATGTTTGACTTTCCAGCAGTCTTGAGATATGTATGTTTGGGGAAACCTGAATATTAAGGGAGTTTTATTCTCCCAAGGATAATAACGACAATATTATGGCCGTAAACCTTGACATCTAATAAAGCATTTAACTTTTTTCACTTTCTCTCTATGGAAAAACAACATTACCATACCACATTTAATATTTGAACCCAAGAATAAATCTGTTCAATTAGTGAATTAAATTTAATAGTTTCACTAGTCACTAGTCAACGCAGTTCTTTTTTTTAGTTTATAGCTGTTAGGTGTTCTGAGAAGCAAAACAATTCCAGAGTGGAAGGAAGATAGGGGGGGGGGTGTCCCCACAACCTAATGAAGATGACCTACATTTGTGTGAGTATAACATTTATCTTCCAACACAGGAGGTTATTGCAAAAATAAGATTACCTGTATGATAAATCCTCTGTAATTACCTGCAAGTGCCTTATTTTTCAGGGCAAAGAATGTTTCTGATTTGTGGTTGCATTTCACATACTCTGCAGATGACTAAACATATATTTAGATATCAACTTTAGACATTTTTAGTTCAAATCAATTAAGACTGTGGGGGGGGAAACCATTCCCTTCTGGCTGCCTATATTTTTCGTTTAATCTTGGTCAGTATAAGACCTTATTACAAGTAATTTGTCATTATAAGTCTGAAGAAAAATGCTAGCCTCACAATTTTTGTCATTTCTCCCCCCCTCACTTCCCTTCAGGCTGTAACTGTTGATGGGCTTTATGGAAATATAAATTCAATCAGCAGCTGCAAATTTCATGAGACGTCCATCTTCATGCTGAATTTGTAACTGAGTGTCAAAACAATCTGCAGATTCCTCCCTGATGAACCACACATTGAATTGTAAATTTCTGCAATTTTCTCGTGTTTGAATTTTAGGTGCACAAAAATAGGACCAGTGCACATATCACATTTATCAGCCTGGGACGGGTTATTTCTCTTCACAGTATTCAAAGAGTTAAATTAAAGAAAAAAACCAATGAAAATGACTTAAAAAACAAATATTATAGTACCTTGCAGTTTGCTCAGCATTTGAAGGAAGTAATAAAGCTCTTCTGTTATTTTTAAAAGCTTTCCCAATAAGATATGCACTGGATCTATTGCTGTCATTTTTCATTCAACAGCATCTTGCAATGATTAAAATCCAGAAATTAGCTCTGGTTAAAAAAAATTACAATACATTGGGTCAAAATAGTCTAAGAAAAGGTTCATTTCTGAAGAAAAAAAAGAGCCCCTGCCTCTTTCTCTTTGATATAAATCTTATTTTTAATTAAGTGTTGGTGGGAGAGAGAATATGAAAATATAAAATTAATTTAAATAGCTAAAGAAGTGACTGTTAGCTCATAGTTCTAACTGTTCATTGTTCTCTTGGGTGCTTCTAGAAGATTGTGGTTCTCTATTCAAGTTGCTCTTTCTTAAAATAGCTTAAAGAAAATGTGCAGCAGACAAGGTATATTATGTCAAGGAAAATATATGGTTTTAGAGCAGAATGTCTCTCTCGAAGGATATTAAATCCAAGATATGCAAAGTGTTGTTTTCCCTTTTTGCTTGTTATTACCATTCCTGCAGCAGCTGTGCATGAGTTTAAATAGCTTTTCGGCACTGATATCACCAACTGGAAATGGCTCCCTGTAAAGTTCTTCCCTGATGCAACCCAGAAGGCAATTGCCCAAATTGCACAACACGCCAAGCATGTCGCTGTCTGCTTCTTTAGGCACAGAACTGCAGGGTTCACTGTCAGGAATGTGTGGATACAGCCTGCATAAGAGCCAGAACCTCCTTACATACTTAAAGCCACCTCTAGTCCTGAGGGGCAGCAGGTTCAAGTGCTGCTACCATCCCAAAAATCAAGGCAGCAGCATATACACCATCCAAGTGGAAGCATCCACTCATGTAAACCCCTACGCCAGTGCCTCCATTCTAATTTCCAAGGAAACTGTGGAGGAAGAATAGCAGGAAGCAAAACAATCTGTGCAGCCTAGTCTTATCTCACAGAAAAAAAATATTTAGTATATTTTAATCCTGCCATTTCCTTAAGCCACCCAGGGCAGTGATTCAGTCTCCTTTTCAGCTGTTTTTTTTCACAACAGCCTATACCTATATTAGTATGGAATGGTTTAGGAAGGCACTTTTATACATTGAATTCAATTCAGTCTTTAATGGCATACACACTTTTATAAAAGGAACACAAAAGTAGACTATACCACCATTTATGGTAGATATTGGCTGTTTGCATGTATTATCCTGCTCTTACTGCACTGTTTTTACCTTTGTAATACCATTTTCTGCATTGCTTTACATATCATGTCGAATACTTCTGGCTTTGTTTCCTATTTTTGTGATCCTAGTCCCACTGAATCGTTTATAGGACTTCCCATTCCATTGACTACTTTGACTTACTCTATTTAATCTATCTTGAGTTTCTGACTCCAATGAAATGGAGATATAGAGCTGAGTGTCATCCACATATTGGTGACACCCCACTTCAAATTTCCTAATGACCTCTCCCAGCAGCTTCATATAGATGCTAAACAGTATCATTGCTCTGGGGAACCCCACAGGGGAGCTCCCAGGACTGCAAGCACCTGTCTCTCAATGCTATCTTCTGGAACTGACCCCAGAGAACCACTGTAGTACAGTACCCTGTAATCCATTCCTTGGAGTCAGTCCAGCAAGATGCCATGGTCTATGGTGTTGAAAACCACTGAGACATCCGGGAGAATCAATGGGGTGGCATTATCCCATCTCTCTCCCAGTACAGGTCGCCTGTCAGGGCAACCAAGACTGTTTCTATGCCATGACCACATCTGAAAACAGATTGACATGGATCCAGAAAATCAGTTTTCTCCAAGTATGCCTGGAAATTGAGTGGCCACTACAGCCTCCAATACCTTGTACAAAAATGGGATGTTGGCCACTGGGTGATGGTTGTTCAGTTCTGTAGCCCCTTTGAGTCTCCTTGCAGGAGAGAAAGGGGGGATATAAATCCAACTACTACTACTACTACTACTTGTCCAACTTGTCCACATCTTCAGACCTCAAAAAACTGAAATTGATCCAACAAAACTGGACCAGGTGGTACTCCAGACACCTCCACAGGATGCTCAGTGTTTTGATCTCACTAGCTATCTGATGCACTAATCACCCTCCCTATGTCATTGAGGCAGGGTTCTGCATAAAAGATATAGTGCTGCAGACCAGGTCCCCCAGGTCAGATAGCACTCAATCAGGTACTAGAGAAGAGCAGGGGATCAGTATGAGGTGCACTATTAATGATGCAACTGGACTAAAGCTGAAAGGATGTCCAGTTGTTGATGTGAGTGGATGCAAAAGGAAAGTTCAATGCTATTTGACACACAGGAGGATGGAATATGAAATGTATGAACCAAGGTAAGCTGGAAATCAGAAAATGAAAAATGGAACATTTAAATAGTGTAATCCTGGGAGTGAGTGAACTAAAATGAACTGGATTTTCAATCAGAAAATTACAAAAGTGTTTTACTCAGGAAATGACAAACACAGAAGAGGCAGGGTTACCCTTAGTAGTGAAGTGAGATGTATCACAAGCAATCAGGGCCTATAATGCAAAGTCTGACCAATCAATATCTATCAGAATTCATGGAAAGCCTATCAACATAACCATAATTCAGCTTTACACTCCAACTACAGATGCTGAAGAAGAAACTGAAAGTTTTTATGAAAGATTCAAAGACGACAGGTATCCAGCGGCTAGCACAGACGTTCATTTTTCCTGAAAGCAAATCAATATTGACATTTTTACCACACAAACTTCCACACCTTCCTGACCCAGAGACATGGCTTTTTTAACTCTTGAAAACACCCTGGAAATCTTGTAGGTGTTTAAGGTCCTACTGGATTCAAAATCTTGTCTTCTGCTGCAGACTAAGATGGCTTCTCACCTGCAACTTTTCTAACTTAGATATTTGAATCCCTTTATGGAAGCTACTCCAGGTCTACATGACTTGTATCTTTTCAAGATTAATTACTCTCCTTTCAAAGGTAGTATCTGCGGGACTCTATAAAGGCAAAGGCACTTGGCTTGGCCTTCATACAGCATCTGGGTAAAAATTAAGGGGGAGAGAAAAAACAACACTGATTTCATTGTGGGGGTCTATTACAGACCCCTCAGCCAGAGTGAAGAGTTGGATGATGCCTTCCTGGAGCAAATGACCCAACTTTCACAAAGAACAGAAAAAGTAGTAATGCAGTGGTTCTCAACCTGGGAGTCGTGACCCCTTTGGGGGTCGAATGACCCTTTCACAGAGGTCGCCTAAGACCATTGGAAAACGGTCTTTTTATATTTTATATATACCAATTTTATGGTTGGGAGTTACCACAACATGAGGAACTGTATTAAAGGGTTGTGGCATTAGGAAGGTTGAGAACCACTGTAGTAATTGGAGATTTCAATTATCCAGATGTTTGCTGGGAGTCAAAACTACCAGGTCCAACAATTTCCTCACTTGTCTTGCAGACAATTTCATGGTCCAGAAGGTGGATGAGACAACAAGAGGATTGGCTATTTCAGATCTGCTCCTAACCAACAATGATAAACTGATCAATGAGGTGGAAGTGGTAGGGTCCTTAGGCGGGAGTGACCTTGATCTCCTGGACTTCGTTATACAATGCAAAGGGGATGCCACGTCTAGTTGGACACGCGTTCTAGACTTTAAGAAAGCTGATTTCAGTAAACTTAAGAAACTACTGGGTGTCATTCCCATGGTTAAGAATACTAAAATAGGAGTACAAGATGTTTGGGAGTTTCTTAAAAGTGAGATCTTGAAGGAACAGTTCCAATGAGTAGATAAAATGGGAGGTATCTAAAGAAACCAGGATGCATGTTTAAAGAACTTTCCAGTGAGCCAAAAAATAAAAGGGACATGTACAAGAAATGGAAAAGAGGGGAAATTACTAAAGAGGAATTCAAACAAATAGCCAAGACATGTAGGGAGAAAGTCAGAAAAGCTAAAGCTCACAATGAGCTCAGACTTGCGAGAGATGTTAAAACAATAAAAAAAGGTTTTTTTGGTTATGTCCATAGCAAAAGGAAGAAAAGGGATATGATAGGGTCACTGTGTGGAGAAGATGGTGAAATTCTAACAGGGGACAGAGAAAACCTCTACACCATCAGGTTCCATA
Source organism: Sphaerodactylus townsendi (assembly GCF_021028975.2). Taxonomy (NCBI): domain Eukaryota; kingdom Metazoa; phylum Chordata; class Lepidosauria; order Squamata; family Sphaerodactylidae; genus Sphaerodactylus; species Sphaerodactylus townsendi. The sequence goes on along the minus strand of NC_059431.1, from coordinate 31,006,586 downwards.
ATGAACCGTTTACCCTATAGTCCTGGCATCTCCATATCGCCCTGAGGACACACACATTAAACTTTCCCATGTTTCTATTTTGTCAACAAGCATTCTGTCATGAGCCAACTGCCAGTTACAGAGCTTGAAGACACCATGGATCAGGAGCTGGCACTTCAAGAGGAAATGCAAGGAACAGAGCCTCCAAGCCCTTCACTGCTAGCTGAGGCAGAGTCAGTGACAGAGTCAGATGCTGTGCAGCTGGGAGAGTCAACAGCAGCCCAGACGAGCTAAGTAACAAGCCAGCTACAGGGAGGCAAAAACAGACAGAAGCTAAGCAGTAAAAGGAGAAGCACCACTGTTTCAGCTCAATATGGCAGAAGGCTCTGTGAACTATAACTGTCAGCATCAGAGGAGATGCCATTTTGCAGGATTCTGGTCTTATTGGCAGGGGTGTCTTATATAAGCCTTGTCTTGGGCTTAGCTCTGTCTGGTTGCAACAAGTGTGATTCACTGGAAAGCTCCATGCACCTGATTCCCTGCTCAGCTCCTCTGAACTGCCTGCCCGCACTCCTGGACTGCTTTGACTTCTGTCTGTATGACCATGCCGGTACCTGCTGACCACCCTGACCCTGGAATGCTTGACAACATCTGTGCTTGCCTTGACTTTGGACTGCCTGACCACGCCATAGATGATGCCTGTCAATGGGGATACATTCAATTCTCCATTCTGCCAAGAAAAACATCTCTATGCTATTCAGAAACTTTAAGATATTGATTTGAATAACTCTTTCAAGCTGGGCTGTTTACAGAAAAAAGGTTGATGCAAAGACCAGACCACTTTCTGTTGCCCAATTTTTGCGAAGGCTGTATACAATTGGACTAGAGTGTCCTGCCACAGTTGCAAGCCATCCAATTAGAACTATGGCTTCAACTATTTTAAATTAAAAGTTCTGCCTCTGATCACATGGAATGAGTTCTATACCTCAGATTCTGGTTCTGGATATAATTCATAATGCTTACCTTTATGGCCCTAAATAGCTTGGGCCTAGGATACCAACTCCCGAACAATCCAACACCAAATTTTATTCTACTTCCAAGTCTTGCCTTCTATGCACTTACCTGCCATGATTTGTAGTCAGAGACAGGGCTTTGAAATGCCCTTCCCCTTGAGACTCCTCTGGAGACCCTCTTACACCCTTCTTTGCCACACCAAAATACTCCTTTTTAAGCAGAAAGATCCAGTGGTTTTTTAGCTGGCCTGCCATCAGCCTGAAGACTGTTTTATGAATATCACTATAAGTTGCTGAATGCTTTTTCATGTCAATTTTATGCTGTGCCTTGTTTAAATGATACTTTTATAGTGCTTTTTATGATTTTGATGTACTGATTTTACTTTGTGAACCACTTTATCTCCAGAAAGCCAAACACAAACAATTTTGAAACAAATCATTTTTGCCCCTTCAAGTCTTATATGCCCCACTCAGAGGAAAAACTGGACTATGTACAGTTTTATCATTTCCTTACAGACTTAATACCTCTCACATGCAATTAGGTGGGCATGCTGGAATAAAAATTTTAAAAATCAAGAACAACACACTAGCTGGTTCTGATTACAAAAACACAGAATGTCTGATCACTAGAAATGTCTGACCACCATGCCTGACCTTCAGAAAACATATCCCACACCTGGTTATTTGGCTCCATGGCAATACAACGAAGCCTACAAAGACAAATTTTGAACAATTAAGTATTCTGTCCTTGTCAAACAGAACTGATAGAATCAAGGCAGTCACAGAAGGGAAATTTTTCTACCTTTGAACAAAGAGTCTAACCAGCAGATTATACTATTTTTAGGCAAAAAAGAAAACATACAGACCATCAGCAGAATATTGGCCTGCTATGCATGCTCTGCTGGGCCACCAAGATGTTGCAGAAAAAGAGAAAAAATGTCATTTTAGACAGTTAAAAGATTCCTCTCCCCCTTCCCTGCTTAATCAAAATTGTACCAACAAGGTGGTAGAAGGAGGAGTGAAAAGATAGATTAAGCTGTCAATTTAAAATATGATAATGCTCTTCAGAGCTAAAACATTTCTCTGTGACAGCTGAGCAGATGGAATTTTTCAGTACTTTTTTCTTTTAAAAAAGCAGACCAGTACCTAAATGAAACTATTCCTAATTCTAAAGAAGCAAATGCATCATTTTAGCAATAAATGTTAACTTTTAAACTTAACACAGAAGTGATTAAAATGAACAATTACTGCACAAATCTAAAAGTGTTTCACAAACTGCTGATAAAGAATAAGCATACTGGGCACTGAGACAACAATGGATGCATTCCATTTATTATTTATTTAGCACATTTATACCCACTTGTCTTTCTTAACAATGGGAACCCAAAGCAGCTTATGTCAATCTCCTTGTCTCCTTTTTATCTTCACAACTACCCTGTGATGTAGGGCCGGCTGAGGGTATATGACAGGCCCAAAATCACCCAGAAAACTTCCATGACACATCTAGGATTCAAACCAAGTGCTCCTAAGTCCTAGTATGACTCTCTAACCACTACACTACACCACACCCCAGTTACAGCATTAACTGCCTCTCCAGGTAACTGTTCAACGTGGCTCAAACAGTTTACCAGAAAGGCAGTTCCAAAACAAATTATAAAATATTATTTCCTAGAAAAATGCCATTTAGAAGTCACAAAACCAATTAAAAAACCCTACAGCATTGTAAAGAATATCTTAATAGCACCTATATTTAACAGCTTAGGACTGGCCCTTGCACAGATAGGCAAATCTACATAAGGGACTGAGCCATGATTACAATTTAGGGCTTTGCTCACACAGAAAAACCATCAGATTTGTGGAAAGTTTTTTTTAAAGCTGATTTGAAAATAATTACTCCCAAACCCTATTAATAAAATGCCAGCAGTGAAGATAGGCTTTCTGGTGCAATAGCAAAGAGAGAGTCATGGTCAGTTGCGAGGGATGGTGGGGGTGGAAAGGTCAAATCGCAGCTGACTTATGACTCCCTGATGGGGCTTTCAAAGCAAGAGATGTTCAGAGGTGGTTTTGCCAGTGCCTGCTTTATGCCGTCAAGATATATTTCCATGAAAGCCAGAAAAGGTTTATAGTTCCTGTATGTCACAGCAAAATTTAGACTGATCAGAAAAAAACTGTGGCTATTGGGAGCTACAAAAACCTTTCTTGTGATAAAGACAGAAGAATGTCAAGAAATACCTTTGCAGGGAACCCAGGATCCTTTCATGGAAAGGCTGAATACGCTTTTTAAAAACCCCAATGGATAAGAACAAGTATCTTCCAGTTCAGCAGACTGTTTTCAACAATAGCTAGAAAGATGATTCCAAGAAATCGAAATGCAGAGACAGTATCGACTCTGTTTATTCCTCCAGCACCTGATATTTATAGATACTCTGCCATTAAGCTCTACTCCATCAGTAATTAACATTGCAATCCAGAACAGAGTTACTCCAGTGACTTCAATGAGCTTAGACTGGAGTAACTCTGTCCTGGATTGTACTGGAAGGTCCACAGTAGAGTGCATATAATATTTATAGATGTATTCTTTATATAGTATTCTGCTTGATTGAATGTGTTCATTTGTTGTATTTGCAGATTTTAGTTTCTGGTTGGCTCATTCTGAGATGTATTTTTGAAACCCACCCAACTCCTTTCAAGGAGAAAGGTGGCCAAAGATGCTTTAAATCAGGGGTCTCCAACATGGTGTGCGTGAGAGCTATGGTGTCCATCAACAGGTTTCCCAGCAAATGCCAGGGCTCATTCTGCACATGCAGAATAATGAACTTTCAAACTGCTTTCAGTGCTCTTTGAAGCTGTGCGGAATGGCAAAATCCACTTGCAAACAGTTGTAAAAGTGGTTTGAAAACGCATTATTTTGCGTGTGCAGAAAGGGTCCAAGTGTTTTTAAAAGCGGGCAGGGCCAGAGGGGGCTTTTGGTCAAAATGGCCATTGGAAATCTTTAAAATATGTTTAATTTAAAAGTCATGTTGTTAAACAAGAGTTTCTGCCTGAGATAGTAAGGAGTTACTAAGAACTGTGCATCCTGACTTATGCAGTTGGCTCCACTTCCTGTGACAGCCATTTTGTGCTTGTGCACACCACCCTTTGTATAAGTTCCAAAGATGCCCATAGACTTGAAAAGATTAGGAGGAAAGAGGGACTGCAAATGTAAACCCAAGGCTTCTGTATACCACTGTTGATTTTATAACCCTCTATCCACATTTCTCAATCTTTTTTCTAAACAAAAGACATTTATCCGTGAAAAAAAGCTGTTATTCATAGTTTCACTAACTGTATTCTAAGGCTGGCCAAAATGGAACACAGCATTCTAAAAATGGATGGACTGTAAATGAATATAATGACATTATTTACAGTTTTATTTCCTCCCCCAGAAAGAAAACAAATAAGAAAATAAATAAACGTTGACCCTGATTTTTGCCACAACCCAGTACTATAAACCTTACACAATCCTTTACAAGGCAAATATTACACAGACACACTGAAAAAAAATATTACACAGACACACTGAATTTTCTGATTAAGGCAATATTTTTATGTGTGTATAAGAATAAGCCTGACTGAAAGCTATGAGACTTCCAAAAATTATATATAAGAATAGGATTGCAAACAAAAACAAGTTCAGTCCTTTGGTCAATTTAGATAAGCTCCATTCACAGCAAAACACAGAACAAGGATGCGACAATTCAGCATTGTGACTGATACATCAGGGATTCTCCATAGTCAGTAGCAAAGTGAGATGGCCAGATTAAGATATGTACTGAGTACATTTTTATCTCATCCTTCCTGCACTCCCAACCATTAAAACAAAACACAATAGACTTTTTAAATTAATGGGTGGCAATGGCTGCAGGCCACTGAGCCCCCCCTCCCCCGCCAATACTTCTCTTAGGGAAAACAGGCAAACTGGGGTTTGCAGTCAGATGAGGAAGTTGGCAAAAATCACCTCCCTCCTCTTCTGCTGGCATACAGTTATTCCTGAATCCAACCCATAACATAACCAGTTCTGTCAAAGACATCACAGCAGCAGTTTATAAATGCACAGGCATGAAAGAAAGCTTTAGCCAGGTTCCAAAAATTAGCCAATTTAGCTATAGGTGCCAGGTTACAGGGAGAGTGTTCATACTTTATTAGACAGCTAATGACTTCCCTGACATGCTGAAGGATACAATTTTTAATATTAGATTAAGACAGAACATCCTGAATGTCAACTTTCTTTCATCTCTTTCCTTTGAAAAATACTTTAGGCCAACTCTCATTTTTACCAAAAATCTTTGGGTGGTGTTCACTTTATATCAAATGTGTTATTCGTCTTTTTATTTATTTATTATATATTTATTATTATATTTGTAGACCGCCCCATCCCCTAAGGGCTCTGGGCGGTGGACAGCAAACGTCATAAACAATTCAACAATAACAGTTACATTTAAAATCAATAAATACATAAATTACATAAAAATTACAGCATAAAGTCACATGACGTCCAGTATGAGACTATCAGTAGATAAAAAGACCCCTCCCGGAGAGGGGGCGGTATAGATGTTACAGGCTCCCAAGATGATAAAGGGAGGACACAGGAAGGGCGCACACCATCAACGGCCGGCTTCCCCAAAGGCCCGGTGGAACAATTCGGTCTTACAGGCCCTGCGGAACTCTCCAAGATCCCGCAGGGCCCGGACAGATGGTGGGAGAGTGTTCCACCTGGCTCGGGTGGAAGCCAGCCGTATCATTGAGGGGCCGGGGACCACCAGTAAATTGGCCTCTGCTGAACGCAGAGGCAGTGCAGGGACATATGGGGTAAGGCGGTCCCGAAGGTACGAGGGCCCCAGGGCGCGAAGCCTTAAAGGTTAATACCCATACCTTGTGGATGATCCGGAATTCCACTGGAAGCCAGTGCAGCTGGCGCAATACAGGCTGGATATGGTCACGATAGGCACCACCTGTAAGTAGGCGCGCTGCTGCATGCTGGACCAGCTTCATCTTCCGGATCAGGCGCAAGGGTAGGCCAGCGTAGAGCGAATTACAATAGTCTAACCTGGAGGTGACCGTTGCATGGATCACAGTGGCCAGGTCAGCTTGGGAGAGGAAGGGGGCCAGCCGTCGGGCCTGACGGAGATGGAAAAACGCAGCCCGGGTTGTATGGGCCACCTGGGTCTCCATTAAAAGAGACGAATCCAGGTGGACCCCCAGGCTGCGGACAGAGGGGGCCGGTGCCAATGAGGCCCCCTCCCACACCGGCGGCTGGAAATCCCCAACCTCCCCTTCGCGTCTCAGCCAGAGGATCTCCGTCTTCGATGGGTTTAGTTTAGTTTAACTAGGCCCTTTGGGAAGTGGTATAAAAAAGTGGGAACCCAATAAATAAATAAATAAATAAATAAACCTGAGCCCCTTTGGGGAGGGCGTATAAAAGCGGAACCACAAATAAATAAATAACAAATAAATAAACCTACTCTGTTGTAACCAACCGTAGCTTAACCGCCTCCAAACAATGCTGTAGAGCTGTAGGGCTGATGGCCGCTCCCCCCTCCATCAACAGAATGAGCTGAGGTGTCATCATGCCGTACTGGTGACAGGTGATCAGCCCAAAGCTCCGGTACACCAACTGATGCAAGGGGTCAGCATATAGATATTAAATAATAGCCCGGAGATAGAAGTGCACTCCTGGGGCACACCGCACTGAAGCGGGCACCATTGGGAGGGCTGATCTCCGCACGACATTCTGCTGGAGTCCAGTCCCGGAGAAACTTGAGACAATCCCACTGAAGGACAGTGCCCCGCGACTCCGAGGAAACTTGGCTGTATGGCGGTGGGCCAAAAGATCGTGAGCTATTCGACCGCACGCCAAATCGCTGCGTAAGATCTAACTAATACCAGCAGCCGATCCGCCTCGGGTCCAGCCTGGCTATACGGAGCCAGTATCTGGTGAGACGAAGGGCGACAAGAACGGTCTCCGTCCCCATGCCCAGCACGGAAGCCGGACTGGAAGGGGTCAAAGGCCGATGTGTGTCCTCCAGGAAACTCCTTCTGAAGGCTGCTCCAGCGACTCACTTCTCTCAATTACCTTCCCCAGAAACGCAAAGATTCGAGACGGGGCGGCACTGGGCCATGATCTCCAGGATCTAACCTGGTGAGTACTTTTTTTAAGAGTGGGCAGACCACTGCCTCACTTCAACCCACCTGGAAAGACTCCTTGCTCAAGGGAGCCATTGATTACAGGTCTTCAACAGGTGGGCTCTGAAAGGCTCCTCCCGGCAGACTTTAACAAGCCAGGAGGGGCACGGATCCAGAAGGACAGGTAGTAGGGTCTAACATGTTTTCAGCCAGGCCCCTGTCAGGTCAGCCGCCTCAGAGAGCAGGGCAAACCCGGCGGGCCAAGCTAAGGGCCTGAAGACGGCAAAGGGAGAGCCTCCAGTTCACTAATTGCTAGTCAAAGTAGCGGAGGAGTCCTAGGCTATGGAGTAGACGCGACTTTTATCTGGGCGAAGAAGCTTTCCTCCATAAATGCCTCACAGCCTATAGCCAATTGATCATTTGCAGACCTCTGAGGTAGTGAGGTCAGAGACCGAATCACACGAAACAGTTGTGCCGGGCGAGAGCTAGCAGACGCGAGAGAGGAGGAAAAGAAAACTCTCTTTGCCTCCTTCATCGCCAACTCATAGGCCTTCATAAACGTCCTATAAGATGTTCGCGCCACTCCGTCACGAGTTTTCCTCCACTTTCGCTCTAGACGTCTGAGTTCTCGTTTCATCCCGTTTTTCCATGTAGAACAGAGATTTAGAAATAATTTCTAACATTCTCCTTGGTTTCCATCAATGGCATCCAAATTGCAAAAAGTGACCTTTGGCAGGCACTTAAAGCTATTCCTGAGTTTTGAAATAATGTATTTAAAATCTCTGAATAATAAACACAATCAACTAATACTGGCTACATTATACCCTTTTTGCTACAGATCAGGCATTCTAGAAACCATTTGAAACGCTGTCACTGCTAACAGGCCTTTACAAGACAAGATTTCCTTCCAGCATATCCAATCACACTTCAAGGCATCCCTGGTGCCAATACAACAAAGAAATCTACCTTGTTCCTGTGTGCAGACTCCATGGCTAAACCCCCCCCCCAACCCTCTTAGCAACTGGAATATGGCAACAGCTGCAGATGTCCACACAACTTGCACCAAGAGTCCACCAAGAGTTGTATCAATCCAACAAATACCTAGAGTTTTGTTTTCAAACTAAGTGTGACACAAGGATAATCCAGCAAAAAATTTAAAAGACCGCTTCCTCATACTTAGAATCAACCCACCCTTTTCCTGCTTCTTCAGGCTCTTCAAGGCTGCTGAGCAGGATACAGGGGGATGATAATTTACTTCCTTCCTTACTCTTCCATGCTTTCAGCCACCAGTGGCATATTTACCTAGGGGACATGCAGTACCCTATGTCCCCGGGCACCCCCCAGTGGAAGGTGCAAAAATTTCAGGTTCATTTGTGTTTTTTGTATTTTTTAGTGTTTTTTCCATTTTTGGCCTGCAGGGGTGCAGTTTTTAGGCTGGCAGCACCTAAATTTCAGGGATCTTTCAGAAGACCCTTCTGATGATACCTCCCAGGTTTGGTGAGGTTTGGTTCAGAGGGTCCAAAGCTATGGGCTCCCAAAAGTGGTGCCCCATTCCCCATTGTTTCCAATGGGAGCTAATAGGAGATGGGGGCTACACCTTGGAGGGTCCATAGATTAACAATTGCACCCCTGACAGCAGGCACCTTCCAAATTTCCCCAGATTCTCCTTTTAAATCCACCCTCTTTGGCATGGATTTAAAGGGAGAATGTGAGGTCCCCAGTTTAAACATTGAAAGTGATGCTGTTTCAGGGTGAGGGAGAATCCACCTCAAAACAGCATCACTTTCAATGTTGTTTTAACTGGGGACCCCAGATTCTCCCTTTAAGGTGGATTTAAAAGAAGAATGTGGGCTCCCTAGTTTAAACACCATTGAAAGTGATGCTGTTTCGGGGTGGATTCCACTGGAGGTGTTTTGTGAGAGATGATGCTGACATTTGTTTGGTAAATGCTTTGCTGGTGGTGATTTGTGAAAGATTTACATGCTTAATACCCACTTGCACTGGCTATTTTGCTGAGGGAGCTTTGGTTTTTCAGAATTTAGCTGTTACCCAACCTGAGGGAACAAATTCAGCAACAACAGGCAGCCAACCTTTAGGTCCAAAAACAAAGACTGAACCCCAGTCAGCCAACGCCAGTCCTTCAGAGTGTGTTTTTCAAGATGGCCTCCAGAACCATTGCAGGTAGCTCAATGTGACAAAACCCTTGAAAGTTCAGCCACCACATGCTGCCAGCTGGGCGCTTTGATCAGTACAAAATGTTGCACCTGATCACACAGAATATTTGGTGGCAAGAATGAGTCTATGTAAAAAATGATTTAAATCAAGTCTTACTGACTAGTGACGTGAATTTATTTGATTTAAATCAAATTCCTCCTGATTACAGAAACAGTTTTGGTTTCTTTGGGAACTTTTTTTTTACCCTGAGACACACTGCACCTTGAATATGAATATGCCCTGGAACATAGTATGTTTGTGTCTCAAAATAAATTTCATCATTATTTTGATAACATTTGTTGAGCAGAAGCTGATTTGCAGGTTCTTTTAAAGTTGCTCTTAGAGGCAACTCCAGTTTTTCAAGAAAGCTTATTTACAGCTCCATCCAAAAGAAGGGGGGAATCCACTCTGGGAGTTATGTGCCGGCAGATTTGTTCTCCACGGGGTACTTGCCACGAGGGGTGATCCCGCCAGTGTGCAGCCACCATTGCCCCCCCAGCGCTGGAATGTGGCGCTGGATGCCATATCAGCGCCGCTGTTGCCAGCGGGGGTGGGGGGGAGCTGACATTAATTGGCTCCCTCCTGGCCCTTGCCATCATTATGCCAGAAGGCTGCAGAGAGGCTCACTGAGACTCCTCAGAGGCACGGCGGCTTTTTGCCTTCCCTACACTGCTGGGAAGCCTCTCTGGGGGCATTGGCTAGATGCAGCTGTGGCACAGTGGCCAAGCGCCCAGCCCGTGGATGGGGCTGCCTGTCATTTTTCTACACTGTGGGTGAAAGCTAATGCTTATTTGATTTTTAGCCAGGAAATGCCTGAGGAATAAAAGCAGCCCAATGAAGGAATTTCAAGCAGCCAAGGTATTGCTCCAAACTAAATTTCTACCTATTAGTACAGCATGTCCACTTCAGGAAAATAAAAACAAAAGTACATCATAGAACAGAACTGAACAAGCAGACAACTTAAAATAAAAATGGCAAAACATAACAGAAGAGGGATCAGAATACTGAAACACCAAGAAGAAAACTAACACCATTAAAAAGAATCCAACAAAACTGTCAACTTGTTTTGACAGGAGCAAGTTATCAAAATTTGCTCGGCATCAGAATTAGCAGATTATCAAATCAACTGGTAGCAGCCCATATTCCAAGAATTATTTTCTAAACTCTATGCCTGAATGTGAGGCAGTTTTCCTTCCCAAATTTGAATTTTAAAAGCTGTCATGAATATAGGCTTCATTGTCTGAAAAATAAAACAAAATCCAACAGGAAAAAGTGTTTTGTTTACAAGAAGTACAGTTTCTCTATTCTTGCCAACATACTATCAAGCTATATTGAAACACACACAAATACACACTTCAGAACAGTGCAGGACAGAGCAACAATATTAGCACTTTCAACCATTACAAAGGAAATGTTTTAAATGTAACAAACCAATATGGGTGGGGGGGCGTGAATCCCTCTCTGGAGTCAGCACAAGGGACAAATGCGCCAACGGGGGTGTTACTTACCCTGGCAAGAGGGCGCTGCACAGTTCTGTGGTGCCTGTCCTGGAAGCCGCCATTTCCACCTAGGGCGGCCCACCAGTGCAGAAAGCTATGCCAGCACGGCCAGGGGCATATTGGGGACAGAGTAGATCTTTAGTTAGCTTCCACTGCCCACCCAGTCCCTGCGTGTTGGTGGGTACAGCTTTGAGACACGTCACTTTTTTGTGGCATACCTTTGCTATTCCCTATGAGGAATTCTCATAGCCTTGTTACTTTCTTAGAGAACAGTGTGGTGCCTTCTTTGCCTGCCAGCTCACTCTGGATTGGGCTGTAACTCTCCCTAAACAAGGTTATCAACAGTTCACATGAAATAATGATGATGCTCTCCCGGCACCAGGACCAGTGGAATTTCTGAGTCATCGAATCACTTTAAAAGCAGGAAGAGGTAAGAGCAGCAACAATATTGAAAACCAAAAACTGCTAAATGTAGCCACACTGACCTTTATTTGCATCATCAATAATGTAGCTATTATTCAAATTTTTCAATCTAACAGATCTGTCATGAGAATGCCAGTACTTATTGTACTTCTGCTGACTATTTTACTGACTGTAACTTGTTGTTGCCAGTGGGATACAGTGGCTAAGTGTGGTAGACTCTAATTCAGTGATTTTCAACCTGGGGGTCGCAACCCCTTTGGGGGTCAAACAACCCTTTCACGGGGGTCACCTAAGACCATCATAAAACGGTCTTTTTATATTTTATATATACCAATGTAATGTTTGGAGGTCACCACAGTGTGAGGAAATGTATTAAATGGTCGCGGCATTAGGAAGGTTGAGAACCACTGCTCTAATTGGAGTTGATTCCCTACTCCTCTGCATCAGCAGTGGACTCTAATCTGGTGAACCAGGTTTGTTCACCACTCCTAAACAGGAGTTTTCTCAGAACTCTCTCAGTCCCACCTTCCTCAGTCCCACCTGCCTATTGTGGGAAGAGGAAGGGAAGAAGTTTGTAAACCACTTTGACACTCCCTACAGCAGAGAAAAGTAAGGTATAAATCCAACTATTCTTCATCTTTATAATTGCTACTGTTAATTGCTCTAAATCTGGAGAACTGGAGGACTCTGATCTGGAGAACTGGGTTTGACCCCCCCCCCTTCCACATGACTCTGATCTAGTGAATCAGATTTGTTTCCCCATTCCTACATTCCTGCGGGGTAACCTTGGCTAATCACAGTTCTTCAGAACTCTTTCAGCCCCACCTACTATAAGGTGTCTGTAGTGGAGAGAGGAAGAGAAAGGAGTTTGTAGGCTGCCTTTGAGTCTCCTTTCAGGAGAGAAAGGCAAGATATAAATTCAAACTCTTCTTCTTGCTCGTATTTTATGGGTTGCATGCAAAGGTTTTCATTCCCCAAAGGGAATTCCACTGTGGTCATTTTCACGGCCCTTTCTTTGGGCATCTACAGTGTCTGGCACCAGGGAAGTAGCAACCCAAGAAAGGGCCCATGGCACCAAAATTATGGCATTTCCTCCCCAAAGTGGATCATCTGCCTCTATAATCGTCTTCTGCAAAAAGGTGAAGACTTCTGTTTTGTCTGGCATTTTCTCACTCCCCCTGCTTCCCATGTATGAGTTTTAACTGAGTACACAGTGTAATTGTTGGTTTTATACTATGCATTTTGAAAGCATGTTTTAATGTTTTTGACTCTTCACACCTTGGAAATTCTAAACTGGGTGAAAAGATGGCAAAAATGCTTTAAATAAAAAATAAGGGCGAAGGCTACCTTTTGCAAGGAGAAAGAAACTTATCCTGACAGAAGAAGACACCATCATTAGGGAAATGCAACCACATATTTTATGTTATTGCAAAAGGTTAGTTGGTTACGGTACTCATGTTAACCTTTTCATATCCAAGACCTTTAAACTAACTTTATAACATGGGACACACATTTAATTTTAATAAATCACCAATCGGTCATCTTCAGTTTCTCTTCTTTCTTGTAACAAAAAGAACCAATTAAACTAAAAAATATGAAGTGTTGCCACTTCAACCCACAAGCTGAAGACTAAGAGTAGATTATGTTAATCATCTCAAAGAATCTATTCAATAGGTCTTACTCCCCAGGAAAGTGTTCTTAGGATGGCAGTGTTCAAGGTGAACACACGACTTTGGTTTGTAGAATGTGCCCAGCTATACTTTTCCTTAAGCAACTCTCATTAACAGTGCAATCCTAACCTAGATGTTCAGCTAGACGCCAAAGACTGGATAAGGGAGAACATGGCGCTGATGCAAAAATGGTTGGATCTGATTCATTATCTGCACAGCAAAATATGTTGTGATGTGTACAGCTGAAAGCAGTGTTTTACTGAAAAGAGCTGCTTTGTAAAGCACAGGATATGAACACACTGTATATACCTTAAATTCACTTGATTTCCAGGACTCTCCTTAAAACTGAGGGAACTTTTACTTCAGAACTTAAGAGTTAAGGGGTTAAACCATACTGTTTTGCTTTTGATCCAGGAAACTGGACTGTACTAACAAACAATTCATCAATCTGAAGCAATGCTGCCTCCTTCTGGGCACTCTATTCTTTCAAGTATAAGGTTTTCATCCATGTCTCAGCAAAGGGTAGGCAAAGTATTCGTTGAAAAAGATTTAAAAAATACTTCCCAGACATAATACACCTTTACATTTTAAGAACGACAAATGATGAACATGTTTTACAAGCAGATCATGGCTCAATGTATTGTCAAAGGCTTTCACGGCTGGAATCACTGGGGTGCTGTGTGGTTTCCGGGCTGTACTGCCGTGTTCTAGCAGCATTCTCTCCTGACGTTTTGCCTGCATCTGTGGCTGGCATCTTCAGAGATCATGGCGCCTTTATCAAGTAAGTAGCCACGCTGCCACTTGATTTGATTCTACGGAGCAAGCTTCACATCATCAGGACTGTCTTTGTGCTAATTGCAAGTCTTTTGGTACATCAGGGGAAAAGGAAGCCTCCTCCAACTTCCACACCTCATACTAACTGAACTAGCCATGGGCACGGTGTCAACATAACATTGATTGCTTTTAGCCGGCTACCAAAAGCTGTCAATCCCCACCCAGCCAAAGAAGTGTGCTGGGTGACCTTGAGCCAGTCCCATGTGCTCAGGCCAACCTATTTCACAGGGTTGTTGTGAGGATAAAATGGAGAAACAGAAATGCTGCAAGTCATTTTGGATTCCCCAGATGGTGTGAGATAAAAGACAATAATAATAAAATAATGACAAAATCCGATTCAAATTGAACTCAGCTCATAGCAGTATCCCATAACATGAGGACTCAGTATGGGCTGACCTTCTCACCATATAGGCTACAGTACTTGGGATGATCTTGGGAATAGGCTGAAATGGATATTTGTGGATATATCATTGGGTTTACAATTTTATCTATCTTTGACTCTGAAAATAAACCAGTTTTAAACTGTGTGTGTTTAACACCAACATATTTGATTGTGTGTTCCTGCATCGCAGGGGGTTCAACTTGATGACCTTCAGGGTCTCTTCCAACTCCATGATTCTATGATGACACAATAATGATTAGCCCTGAGAAAATCAAGAGAAGCCCAGTTAACTGACCCCTTCCCCTTGTTGGCAACAATCTGAATGAACCAATTTGGAAAACATTACAAGACCAGAGATCCAGGAGATCCCCCACTGGTCTGAGTTGATAATACTGATTTTGATAGACTGGGAGCCAGTGTGGTGTAGTGGTCAGAGTTCAAATTCCTGAGATCCAGGTTCAAATTCCCACTCTGCCATGGAAGCGTGCTGGGTGACCTTGGGCTAGTTATTCAGTCCCAGCCTAACCTATCTCACAGAGTTGATAAAATGTGAGCCACTTTTGGGTTCCCAATGGGAAGACAGATGGCGTATAAATAAAGTCCATAAATAAAGGGTATGAATCAGAATAAGGCACTTCCATGCAAACAATGCACGCAACTATTATGCCATCCTTGCATCCTCTGTCTTGTTCCCGCAGTTTGAGACGAATTGCCCAAGGTGGTTTCAGATAAACCTCAGTCACAGTATTTCTTTTAAAAAGAAAATGTTGAGAGGATATCAGAAGCTATGAGGACTGAAGCAAACTCTGTAGTTTTAAGTGCCTCGTACTCCCTCTGCTGGGTCTACTACCAAACCATTATTCTCCTGAAGCAGAATAACAAAAACACAAAGCAGCTACACAAAGTCTCATTTCTACTGTGCATTAAAAATAATTGACAAAGTACACACAAGAAGTTTCTCATTTGCTAACTCTGAAAATTCCATGTTAGACTGAAAAAATACTTGGAAGCACAGCCCTTAATCTTAAATATTCACTCATCTTTTAATTCAGTTTCTTAGCACACAATTGCAGGCTTAGGTTCTTGAAAGGCAATTCAACAAGCAGGCACAAGGTAGTCCCTACTTAAATAGCAGACCTTTTCAATCACTGTAGATTTTCAATAAGAAAAGTATGTGTGCCATTGTTTACTAATATAGCAAGTTTTCTTCTAGATATAAATGCACTTTCCAAGTACAAGATGCATAATTTTTGTAAAAAACAATCCTAGCAGCAGCAACTTATAATATCTAAAAAATGTGAGAACTATATTCCTGGCTCAAAGTTTGGGAACATACAATACAGACTGCACTTGCTTCTCAGTAGGGCAAACTATCTACAGATGTTTTTTGGAAGCATTTTATTTAACTAAGGCTTTTAATGGGGCATGATCATTTGGCATTTACTGGGGGCTTTATCATACTTTGCATGCTTTTAGTTGTAAGCTACTTTAAGTCACAAGGGAACATTGGCCCAAGCTATTCATTTTATGTGATTTATGCTGATGACTAGTGCAATGCTGAATTCTTGGAAGTGGACCCTCACAAAACAGTGCATCGTACATATTCCACCTCATTCTGTTGCTGGATCTCTGAGTAGGATTTGGTATCGTCGACCATGACCTGTTGACGTGTTTGCACGGGACAGTCCTTCAGTGGCTGATCTCATTTCTTCATAGTTGAGGAAAGAGAGTGATGCTAGTGGAGAGCACCTCAGCACAATACCCTTTGGTGTGTGGAGTCCTGGGGTGGGGGGGAGCCTCTCCAATGCTCTTTAACAGCTATATGCGCCTTCTTGCCCTGCTGGTCAGGAGTTTGGGGCTGGGTTGACATCTGTATGCAGATGATACCCATATGTATCTGCTGATGGATGGATGAATGGATACTGTCCTGGAAGATCTAATTTGAAAGCTGTGTTGGGATAGCTGAGAGTCACCTGAAACTGAACCAATCGAAGACAAAGGTTGGACCAGAGAAATTCAGACCAGGGGTTTCTGCTTTCCACTCTTGAAGGAGTGCAGCTGTCACCAGCTTCCTCCATCAAGAGTTTGGGTGTGATCATGGATGCCTTGCCTTCATTGGAGGCCCAGATCACAAATATGGCTAAGGCGGCATTTTTTCATCTCCACAAAGCCCAACAGCTGGCCCCTTAACTGTCCCACAATGACCTTGCCACAGCGATCCATGCAACAGTCTCCTCTAGATTAAACTACTGTAAACACCTTGAAACTGGCTGAGTAGGGCAGGAGGATAAATGGAATAAAATTAAATAAATAAAAATGAATTATTATTAAAACCTTATTATTAAAACAATTCTACTTCTGCTGCATGTAAAATACGTAGTGGACAAGTTACATGAAAAGGGCACCCCCAAAATACACTCAACAGAAGTTGGAGATTTTCTGAAAGAGGAGTCTAGCAGCTATAAGGAAGACTCTTGATATTCTTTGCAGCTATTTTATCACTCTTTTTATCACTCTTTTGTCATTTCATTCTTTAGAAAAAACTGCTAATCGGCTTCTGCATGGTTGCTTTCAGTGGCGTGAGAACAAAAAACAAAAGTAATCTGCTACTTCTGACAGTCTCTTCACTCTGCCCGGGTGCTGTCATATTTATTTTTATTTTCTTAGATTTGTAGCCCAGCCAAATTATAGTCAAGCTCAGGGCAGCTTATGTCACATTGTAAATGATAAAATTTACAATGTGACAATAATTAAAACCTTATTATTTACACTCTAACTGCAAAATCCAAGCAGCACCCTTGATAAAATTTGAACTGGCAGGGGCCAGGAGGGGAGTGAGAAAAAGAAAGTCCAGGAATGCTCCCATTCACTGGTGCAGACTTACACCAGCAAAATCAGCGATGTAGCCCATTGAGTTGCATAGACCACTTTCATGGAGGAAGGGCCAGCATCTGTTTCAGCTTGCTGTCCAACGCAGCAAGGCTCTTTGAAGACGCCGTGGCTGTGACATCCCTGGCTGTGGCATAACTACCCTCCCCTCTCATGATTGCACTGCTCAAATATGTCTGAAGACAATGTACAGTAATGTCTTTATTGGGATGGATCCAGCCAGCTTTTTCACTCACTCTCATCCAGTCCCTCTTCATGCTGCAACTCTGTCTCAGCTGGTTTTTGTACCTGTAGGTTCCATGATTCCCCCAACACAGCCTTCTTTAGTGGGCAAAGGGGACCCCTCTTCCCTTTGTCAGCAGGGAAAAAGCTGCCGATCTAATTGATCTTTTTCTTTGTTGAGCATGTGCTTAAAATGTCACAGGTATGTTTCGTGCCCAATTATATTTTATATGTGCAGTCAATGACCTGATGGAAAAATCACACTTTGGCGTTTTATATCAAACATTCCAGTGATCGCTTCTGGTGCAGTTAGGAGGATGTTCTTCCATAAGAGCTCATGGGAAAGGAATCATATCCTTCAAGATCCAAATGAAAAACTTATAGTTCACAGCAAAAAGCAGTCAGTTAGCCATTTACTAAGTCAGTTAGCCATATGAAATGTCAATCCAGAGATGGCTGGTTGGCTACTCCGAGAAAAATAATGGCTGCAGCCTTCACTCAAAACTGTCACCTAGAAATGCTGTTAGGTAAATTTTTCTGGCAACTAAAAACACGTCCAATTCTAAAGAAGTGTATTTTGATTCTACTGAGGCTGGTCTCCTACCAAGGCACCTGGGAGCAGATCAACATGGCCAAATAAGAGTTCATGGGAAATCTTTCCAAAATTATGAAATATTCAAAGGCAGTTTGGAGGGGTTAAATAAACCGTGTATGGATCTTTCTAGCTGTAAACGTAAGCATCTACTTTTAATCCTGAGAAAAGCTATATTTCATATATCAAAAGTATGACAGCACTGCGCTAAGACATAAGAAAGCGTAAGGACCGTAAAGCAGGGTACTGTGCATGTGACAGAGAACAAACTGATACACCATCAGGATCGCTTACAACCTGATATTACAGATGCATATTCTAAAGTAAATGTCACCTCAACATCTTTGAATAACCTGGTCCCGTTCTCAGTCAGTACAGATAAAAAATAGCAGGGGAGGAGATACAAAAAGAGTGATATCCATTTTGCATCTTTGACTTGCTTTTATTTCAATCTCTTAGTCTTTTGTTCTTTTTTATGAATCGGGTTTTATTTTATGATGTCTCCTACTGTGTATTTCTTTATAAACCACTCTGCATATTTTGATATAAAAGCAATCCATTAAATAACCGCCTAGAACATATGCTTTTACGTGAGAGAATCCCCCAGTGATTCCGGCCGTGAAAGCCTTTGACAATCCATTAAATAGCCAAACAAAACATCCTCCTCCTTAAATTCACTGTTGCAGCTTTTATCAATGTCAGTGTCCTTTTAAGTTACAGTTAAACCTAAACTAAATTTGAAAAAGCAGCAAGTTACCAGTTCCTACTTTTGTTTTTAGCAGTCACCTACTTACACTCCTCCAAAAGCCTCATACCTATAAGCCAGCACAGAAATTATTATCATAAACCAGGGGTCGGGAACCCGAGGCTCGCGAGCCGCATGAGGCTCTTTCATCCGTGCACTGCGGCTCCACCGCCGCCCCCTGCCACCGCCGCCCACCCTGCTCCGCGCGTGTGGCTTCAGCTGTTACTCATGGATCTCCTGGCTGCCCTTCCCACCAAGTCATCCCTGCAGCAGCGCGGGGGGCAGGAAGAGGTCCCGCTCACCCACCTCCTCCGCCTCCTCCTTTCTCATGCTGCCTCCCCCACCGCTTCCGCCCTGCTCCATACGCATGGCTACAGCTGATGCTCATTGATCTCCTGACTGCCCTTCCCACCAAGCCGTCCCTGCAGCTTGGCCCAGCGGGCGGGAAGAGGTCCCCTAGGCTGGGAAGAATCGTTTGCTCCAGGTGGCTGCAGAGGGGTTTGGGTATTTTGGGGGAGGGGAATTTTTAGATATACTTGAGACAGAAATTCCAACGCCTCTGGTTTGGAAATCAGGTCAGTGAGTGGTCAGCGAAAGCAGTCAGTGAGCGGGCGACTCTAGGCACTATTTCAAAACAAGCCCCATTCATTGAGAAATGCCCAAAGAAACGCTGCTTTCTCTCCCTCTTTGCTGTGCAGGGTCCAAAGCTGCAGCTTAGATGTCACTTCCGAATACTTACACCATTTGTCTCTGCAAAGCTTTTTCTCGCCTCTTCTTGAGCCCCCCAAAGGATGTGAATAGAAATCGCCTTCACAGGAGTGGAGCTGAGAGCCCGTTCAGGAGGGGCAGGAGATGCCCTAAGGCAGGTTTCTGGCTGAGTACAGGAGTTGAAGAACGGAAAAGTGTGCGTGCCAGGCTAAGCAGTGGGCTCTTCCAAGCCCCCATTTCCCTCGACTGGAGCCGAGTGCCGACTGGCTGCAATCCTGGATCTCTGGGCTCCTTTAGCAGCAGCAAAAAAGTCGGCATCAGTATCCCTCCCGAGTCCAGTGGGAATAAAAAAAGACAGAAAACAGATGTAAGGAGAAGGTGAGATTTGTCGTTTTGAATTAGGAAAAAGAACTTACTCGAGAGTAGTAATTCCAAGCCCCCTCCCCAAGCGTGGCTCTTCTACCCTTGACTCGTCTATTCAGTGAATTTGACACAGATTGCCCAATCTGGCAAGAGAGGTCCTGGGTACAAAAATCAGCTTGCAGGGAATGGTAACAAGACCCTTGGGAGTTGAGAAAGGTGCCATGCAGCATATTTTAGTGGAATTCGTGCATTGCAATACAATAATAATAAAGCGAGATCAAGGTGTGTGTTTTATGCTCCATTAATGATGCATGGCTGGCCAAGTCATAGTTCACAAGCATCATGGGAGACTTTGCAGAAATCAGGCAAAAGAGGCAACTGATTCAGCATGATTTTTTCTTGACACTAAAACCTCCCCAGGAAGTTTGCAAAGAAAAAGAGAATGACAAGATTTCCTACTGGAAAAATATTGGGATGGGAGATGGCGCCATGCTATTATTAGGAACAAGGCGAATGCTAAATGCCTTGTATTGGCCCATTAAAATATATTACAGCACCCAAAATGAAAACATGGAATGGGGTTCTGAATGATGCCCTATGGCTCCAAGAGAGACTGTTTTGAGGGGCTGATCCGGATCTCCTGGCTGCCCTTCCCACTCCAAGTCATCCCCGCAGCTTTTTTATTTTTTTTAAGAGTTCAAAATGTATCTCTTTGCATAAATTTTATCTGTAGCACTTCAGTGGATTCATATAGCAACACACCATAATTGTTTATACAAAGCATAAGGAGGAGAGAAGAAAGCATATATATATATATATATATAGGCAGGTTATATATATATATATATATATATATATATATATATATATATATATCTTCATTTTAAATGTCAAAAAAGTATTTATGGCTGTAAGTACTTTTTCGTGGAAACGGGTCGAGCTGGGCGGGCGCTTTTCCTGGCGCATAGTTAGGTATGCAGGCTGCTCGCTGGTTCTATCCTTGCCCGCCCTGCAGCTCAGCAGGTTGACGACTATCCATGCGCTTCTCAGAATGAGCGGAGTAAAAGGTTAAAAAAACCCAATATATATAGTGTTATTTTTATTTTAAATGTCAAAAATTATTTGCGGCTCCAAGTGTTTTCTTTTCCCGTGGAAAACGGGTCCAAATGGCTCTTTGAGTGTTAAAGGTTCCCTACCCGTCATAAACACTTAAGGTGAGGTGGAATTGTCTGATGCGCCTTTACAGCCTCGAATAAACTCTCGACTTGGCCTTTGTGAAATTTTCTTTTGAAAGCGTGCTTTTAAAACATTGGTTTTGCCAGCTCCGCTAATAGCTTCAAGAGTGTTTCTAACTGTAAGCTGCTTTGAACACTCCCTGTGGTTGAAATGGTTTATGCACAACTTAAATCAACAAGCACGTGGACGAGCAGATAAGCTAATAACCGCAACTAAAAAGTCAGAATGGTAGCAATTAACAAGGATTTCCAAATAAAATCTTGAGAAGGGTGCAAACAGGGTGTAAGCAGAACCGAGGTTCGGGTCTGTCAGTCCATCCGCCTCTTGGACCTCACCTGCCCAGGTTTCATGTTTCGGGATCCGATAGTATTTGTTCCCGTGGAGGTCGACGCCAACATGCTGCTTCTCTGGCCCAGCAACCCGGACCTGCAGCGCGCGCATGAGCCTCCAGATGCGGTTCATGCCGCCCGCAGAGGAGCACAGCGAGCGCCACCCACCCGGGGACGCCTTCAAAGCGAAAGCCACGCCCTCTGCTCCTCCCATTCTCAGGGACCAAGCCACGCCCCCTACATTGCTCGGTCACCTCTTCTACCAGAGAGGTGAGGGAAGCATAAGGCTCTGCTTGGGTTTCGGTCTAGGCCGCACCACCTCTATGATGAAAGCTCTCTATCGTTTGCGTTGGGAGGCGGAAGGGGGAAAGTTACGCTCAACATTAGACCGGAAATGATCTCAAAAGGCTTCGGCGGCTTCCTTCAACGCGTGCGTGCTGTGCTAGTTCACGTTCCGTCAAATGGGACGTTTTTAGTAACGCGTCTTCGTATTCGCTGAAAGACCCGCGCGCGGAGCCAGTTAGCGCCGAGAAGCCTGCGAACATGGCAGCCTCTTGGTCAAGTTTTTCCTTCTTCCTGCCATGTTGGGCTATATTTTTGCCCGTCAAGCGGGTCTTGACGACCCGCTGAGGTTACGCCGGACTGAATCGACCAGGAGGTAAAAATAGCATTTTTATTTGGCCAGAGAAGAACAGAACCTGGCTTAGCTGTCTCTTCAGCCTGCGCTGGGCTCCCGGGGTGCTGATTTTGGCTGATATTCCAGCTTCCTGGGGCCGAATCCACCTTACATCTGTTGCTTCTGAGAAATGCATCAGGTGCTACTCACTGAGGACTTCTCTCTGTGATAACACCTCTGAAGATGCCAGCCACAGATGCAGGTGAAATGTTAGGAACAGCCCGGAAAACCCACAACAACCAGATGAAGACATTTGTTTGTAAAACTGCAGTATCAGTTCATTGATGGCAGGTTTCATTTATCATCCTCAAATCATTTGTCTGCTTGGAGTTCTTTAATTTGGCCACTAACCAGTTTGGTTTATTTGCTTAACGTGTCATCTGAGATTTTTTCTTATTTTTATCTCCTGTTTCGTGTACGTGATGTAGAATTTGGACTCATTGGTCAGACTTCAGCTTTTTGTATTTTAATGACTGAATTTTCTAATTTTTTTTCCTAATCTCTTTTCAATTACTCATAAAGTTATTAAAGCATGACAACAATATTGTAAGGATGTAAATGAATATAAAAGAGCCCTAGGGGATAGGGTGGTATAATAAATCCAACTAATTAATAAACAAACATTCAATAAAATACAACTTTTAACCCTAGTCTACCTTCTCCCCACTGTCCCATAATTCCATTATTGCTTTTAAAAGCTCTATTTAACTATAAAGTGAAGCCAGTATAGAAAACAAGTAATTAATAAATAAATTAATCCATTTATTTATTTGATGTGTTTATCTGATTGATTGATTATGCATTACATTTGCATGGTCTGAAGTTAAGTTTACATATGAATAAGCAATGAAGAAAACTTTATGCGCACTTAGCCAGAATGCTGTAGAGGTTAAAAGCAGCGGACTCTAATTTGGAGAAACAGATTAGATTCCCCACTCCTCTGCATGCAGCCTACTGGGTGACCTTGGCTAGCCACAGTTCTCTCAGAATGCTCTCAGCCCCATCTATCTCACAAGTGCCTGCGGAGAAGGTGATAGTAAGTTGCTTTGAGACTCATTTTGGAATAATAAATAAGCTGTGAGTTGCATTTAGCTAGCTTTTTCACCCAATCTCAATGAATTTCCCTCCTTATTACAGTTCCCATTCCACATGGCTTTTGCCTGTGCAGGTTCCATGATCTAAAACATAGCCTTTTTTGTCATTGAAGGTGACCCCTTCCTCCCTTTTTCACCTGTGGAAAATCTGGTTAGATCCAGCTTTTTAGTTCTACTAAGACAGTGGTTCTCAACCTGGGGGTCGGGACCTCTTTGGGGGTCGAACGACCCTTTTACAGGGGTCACCGAAGATTCTCTGCATCAGTGTTCTCCATCTGTAAAATGGATTTAAATGTTAGGGTTGGGGGTCACCACAACAGGAGGAACTGTATTAAAGGGTCGCAGCATTAGGAAAGTTGAGAACCACTGTACTAAGAGGTGCTGTAATACACTAATTGTAAAAAATACCAGGCACCACACTAACATTTCTAGACCTCATGGTAACTTGGCAACTATGATTTGCCAAGCCTTGGGTTAAGAAAAAGTGTAAGAACAATTAGCCATTGGGTGCCTTTGGAGGGTTGGATAGTTTCAGAAGGGCAATGCAGATGATTGAGGGACTGGAGCACCTTCCTTATGAGGAAAGACTGCAGTGTTTGGGACTCTTTAGTTTGGAGAGGAGACATCGGGGGGGGGGGGATATTACTGAAGTCTATAAAATTATGCATGGGGTAGAAAATGTTGACAGAAATTTTTCTCTTTCTCACAATACTAAAACCAGGGGGCATACATTGAAAATTCTGGGGGGAAGAATTAGGACTAATAAAAGGAAACATTTCTTCACGCAACATGTGATTGGTGTTTGGAATATGCTGCCACAGGAGGTGGTGATGGCCACTAACCTGGATGGCTTTAAAAGGGGCTTGGACAGATTTATGGAGAAGTCGATCTATGGCAGTGGTTCTCAGCCTGGGGGTCGCGACAGGCTAGGATACCTTTGGGGGTCGAATGACCGTTTCACAGGGGTCGCTAGGCTAGGATACATTTCTCAGATGAGTTTTAAATTTTTAGTTGTTTTTTCGCACTTTGGCCTGCAGGGGGCGCAATTTAGACGTATCGGCACCAAAATTTCACAGTATCATCAGGAGACTGTCTTGATGATACTTCCCAAGTTTGGTGAGGTTTGGTTCAGGGGGACTAAAGTTATGGACCCTCAAAGGGGGTGCCCCATCCCCCATTCTTTCCAATGGGACCTAAGGAGATGGGGGCTATCCCTTTGAGGGTCCATAACTTTGGTCCCCCTAAACCAAACCTCACCCAACTTGGGAAGTATCATCAGGACAGCCTCCTGATGATACCCTGAAATTTTGGTGTCACTAGATTAACGCTTGCACCCATTATAGGCACCCCCAAATTTGCCCGAGATTCTTTGTTCTGCATTGAGTTTGCTGCATTGCTGTCAATGGGGAAATTCTGGGCGTGTCTGTGGAGTGCACATTTCTGAAGGCACAGTCACAAAACTTTCAGGGTATCTTCAGGGTATCTTCAGGAGATGACACCATCCAGGTTTGGGGGACTTTGCTTCAGGGGGTTCAATGCCATGGGTAGGTTGCTTGGTCACACAAGCCTCTTACTGTTGCCGGCTTAGGTCACCTAACCTTCAAGCACAGGTGCATGCCAAACAGTAGGAGCAACCAACTGCTGCAAGTGTTGTGTGTATTTTCTAGGCTGTGTGGCCGTGGTCTGGTGGGTCCTGCTACTGTAGTTTGGCCTGCACCTGTGGATCCTAATGATTTTTTCACTTGGTCACCCCAAAATCACCACCACATCATAGCTGGCATCTTCAGAGGTGTATCACAGAGAGAAGTCTGTTATACATTGTGTCTATTGGAAATGAAGACTTCATGCCTACAATTGTTACAACGGTGGAACCCAGCAGGCTTCATGTGGAGGAGCAGTGAAACACACAAACCAGTATTTTTAAAACTAGTGATACAAAAATGTCAGGGTATCATCAGGAGACTGTCCTGATGATAACCCTCCCCCCCCCCCAAGTTTGGTGAAGTTTGGTTCAAGGGGCCTTCCGAGGACAGGCTAGCTGAGACTAGTCACTAGTCACTTTTTCCTCACCTCCCCATCCGCCTCACCGCCTCTCCACCTCCAAACTCGTCTTCCACACAACCCCTCCCCTGCCTTCCGTCCTTCCCACTTTTAAACTTCCCCGTCTGTTTCAATCCCTCCCACCAATCCCCACGGCTTGCCTCTGACCCTGCCTTTTTGCAGTCAGCCTCAGGCTCCAGGGGGTGAATCCCGGGACATTTAAACTGTGCCCCGCCCCCCGCTTGGGGTTGTGTCGCTGCTGCGCTGCAGGTGTGGGTCAGCAAGGCATACTGGCTCCGCCCACCTCGCTGTCTGTGGGCTCGTACCACCGCCATTTCTGCTGGCTATCCCAGCCTCTCCTGAACTCCCGAGCTTTCCCTGTCATCTGGGCACCCTCCCACCTCTTGGCTCGCCCAAGAAGCCTACCTTTGACAAAGTTCCTCACCAGAGACTGTTGAGAAAACTCAGCAATGAAGGAATAAGAGGGGAAGTCCTCCTATGGATTAAAAACTGGTTGAGAAACAGGAAACAAAGAGTGGGTGTAAATGGGAAGTTCTCACAATGGAGAGATGTCGGGAGTGGTGTCCCCCAAGGATCCGTTTTGGGACCAGTGCTCTTTAACCTATTCATAAATGACCTGGAAGTAGGGGTGGGTAGCGTCGTGGCCAAGTTTGCAGATGATACCAAATTATGTAGGGTGGTGAGAACCACAAAGGATTGCGAAGAGCTCCAAGCGGACCTTGATAAATTAGGTGAGTGGGCTCAGAAATGGCAAATGCAGTTCAATGTAGCAAAATGTAAAGTGATGCACATAGGGGCAAAAAATCCAAACTTCACATACACGCTACAGGGGTCAGTGCTATCAGTCACAGACCAGGAAAGGGATTTAGGCGTCTTAGTTGATAGTTCCATGGGAATGTCAACTCAATGCATGGCAGAGGAAAAAAGGCAAACTCTATGCTGGGGATCATTAGAAAAGGAATTGAGAATAAAACTGCAAAGATTGTCATGCCCTTATATAAAGCAGTGGTGCGACCGCACTTGGAGTACTGTGTCCAGTTCTGGTCGCCGCATCTCAAAAAGGATATTGAGGAGATAGAAAAAGTGCAGAGAAGGGCAACAAGGATGAGTGAGGGTCTGGCGCACCTTCCCTATGAGGAGAGGCTGCAGCGCTTGGGACTCCTTAGTTTGGAGAGGAGGCGCCTGAGCGGGGATATGATTGAAGTCTACAAAATTATGCATGGGGTAGAAAATGTTGACAGAGAGAAATTTTTCTCTCTTTCTCACAATACTAGAACCAGGGGGCATTCATTGAAAATGCTGGGGGGAAGAATTAGGACTAATAAAAGGAAACACTTCTTCACGCAACGTGTGATTGGTGTTTGGAATATGCTGCCACAGGAGGTGGTGATGGCCACTAACCTGGATGGCTTTAAAAGGGGCTTGGACAGATTTATGGAGAAGAAGTCGATTTATGGCTACCAATCTTGATCCTTGATCTGAGATTGCAAATGCCTTAACAGACCAGGTGATCGGGAGCAACAGCCGCAGAAGGCCATTGCGTTCACATCCTACATGTGAGCTCCCAAAGGCACCTGGTGGGCCACTGCGAGTAGCAGAGAGCTGGACTAGATGGACTTTGGTCTGATCCAGCTGGCTTGTTCTTATGTTCTTATGTTCTTACCCTCCCACCCCTTGCTATTGCCCACACCCCTTGCCACCCTCCTGGCCACTCCTAGTTGGGGTGGTTCTCATCCCCCTCCCACAGCGAGGTTGCGTCTGTTTCACCTGGCCCCGAACAGAGGGCTTGTGATTTTTATATCATCTTTCTCTCCCCTTCTCTTCCCCTCTCTCTATCTTATCTCTCTCTCTCTTTCTCTACTTACTTACCTACCTATCTCTCTTTATCTCCCTCCCTCCCTCTCTCTGTCTCTATCTTTATCTCCCTCCCTCCCTCTATCCCCCCCCCTCTTTCATTTCCATGACCCCTCTGGATTTGTTAGATCCGCCCCCCCTCTCCCATACATACAGACTTGTTTATGTCTGATTCCATAGTGAAAAAGCTGCTGGGTTTCCCACAAGTCAGGATGGGAAGCAGAAAGGGAACATCCAGTGGGTGAGGGAAAAGCCTCCATCCTGTTGAGATACATAGAAATAGCTGGGACAAGGTGATGAAGAGGGGTGGGTGGGGATGGAAGGCTCCTTTTGCCCAAATGCCACATGACCCCTAACCTTGGACCTTGCAGGCTTGTATAATATCAATATTTTGTTCATCATTACAAAAGCACCTTTGGTTTTTGTTTTTGTTTGGATTTTGGGCCAATCTCACCGCCTTGACTTAATTAGATCTGTGGTGGTGCTCAAAACAGAATCCCTTCCTGAAATATAGTCCATGTTCCATGAGTTACTTTCCTATTCATATCTTTGCAACAAGGCTGAAGGGAGGGGGGCAACTGCTCCAAGCACAAGGAAGAGGTCGAGGCTGAGGGGGCTGCTGTTTGGAGCCCCTGCCTAGCCAGGTCCCAGTGCACCAGGCATGTCACTGGCCCTGTTTTTGAGAGGAGGTGGAGGGAAGAGAAGAGAAGGAGATCCTGGTTTCCTTTTTAGAATTAATTCATTTCATGCTTTAGAAGACATAATTCTATGAGATAACTGACA
Organism: Sphaerodactylus townsendi; assembly: GCF_021028975.2. Classification (NCBI taxonomy): domain Eukaryota; kingdom Metazoa; phylum Chordata; class Lepidosauria; order Squamata; family Sphaerodactylidae; genus Sphaerodactylus; species Sphaerodactylus townsendi. The sequence continues at coordinate 30,978,858 of NC_059431.1, read as the reverse complement.
AATGTTTAAGAATTGTATTTAAATTGGAAAGAATTAGATAAGGAAATAAATTACACCTAAGCTTTAGTCTATAATTATTTATTGAATGTAAGCAGAAGTGGAATGCTTTGGAGGGAAATCTGCAGTTAGACTGATCCAAATTGTGTCCAATAAATTTGTTTAATGTGTTTAATTGTGTTTAAAGTTAGCAATAATTTAAATGGACAATTAATGTTATTTAGATGGGAAATGGAGGGATAGAGGTGGCTGAAGGAAAGAAGGAGAGGAAGGGTTAGGGGGAAATATTTGTGAATTTTAAATAAGTAGTGAAAATAAGATAGAATAAACACAGAAGGTGAGAAGGTTTTTTTTAAGTAAATAGTATAGGTTAGTTAATACAACATAAAAGGGAAGGAAACCGTCTCACAAATTGTGGTGGGAACGGTGTTAGGGTTAGATAGGCGGTAATGACTATGTTGTCAATTTATATAAAATGAATAAATATTATTTTTTAAAAAAAGAATTAATTCATTTCATGCTGGGTCTTCTTTTCCTGATGCCTTCTGCTTTTCCTAGTATTATTGTCTTTCTCATCCTTTCCACTGAGTCTTGTCTTTTCATGATATGGCCAAAGTCAATATCTTCAGCTTGGTCATTCTTAGCTGCTAGGAAGGATTCAGGTTTAATTTGATCTTTGTATGCATTATGTGCTGCCAAGTATCTTCCAGTTTATGTCAACCCTATGAATTAACCACCTCCAAAACATCCTGTCATTAACAGCTCCACTTACGTCTTGCAAATGCGGGGGGTGGGGGGCGGGGTGCAAGGCTTCCTTGATGAAGCCAATCTGTCTTGTGTTGGGTCTTCCTCTTTGCCTTGGGAGCCTGCCAGAGGCCTTCTCTCTACCCCCACCCATTCCAAAAGGCCAGCTGGGTCATTGAGGGCCCAGCAGAGGCCTTCCGTCCCACCCACCCACCTCAAAGGCCAGCTGGGCCCACGGGGACCTGGCAGAGGCCTACCCTCCCACCCCTTGCTATTTCCCACACCCCTTGCCACCCTCTGCCACTCCTAGCCATCTGCAGCAGAATTTCCTGGGCAGAGTATCACCCTATTTTGGGAAAATATGTCTGTCTGGGAGTGCCTGAAGAGCAGAAATGAACAGTGGTTAAGGAAATTATGATATTTTCTTGTGTAAAGTTAAACATTCACTTTACATTTATTTATTATTAAACTTGTATACCGCCCTCCCCCGAAGGGCTCAGGGTGGTTCACAACAGGTAAATAAAATAAACAGTACAAATACAAACAGTACAAACAAATACAGTACATTTAGTACTGGTCCTCATTAAAATACAGCGCTCAAATTATAACATACCATTACAAAACAACAGATGGTGTCCAACAGCTTAAACTCCTCTGGGGGGACAGCAGGGCCCCCGCTGTTAAAGGGGGGGCGCACATCAGCAGCTGGCCTCCCCAAAAGCCCGGTGGAATAGCTCAGTCTTACAGGCCCTGCAGAACTCGTTAAGGTCCTGCAGGGCCTGGACAGCTGGAGGGAGAGCGTTCCACCAGGCAGGGGCCAGGGCCATAAAAGCCCTGGCCCGAGTGGAAGCCAGCCGCATCATGGAGGGGCCGGGGACCACCAGCAGATTGGCCTCTGCCAAACGCAGAGGCCGAATTGGGACGTATGGGGCCAGACGGTATGGGGCCAGACATATATATTTCTATTCAGCTGTGGTCAGGACACAAGCATGGGGCCATGAGAAAATACAAGTGCATTTTACCGGGAGGTGGGGTATGTGGCCTGGGCTGCAAGTATATCATTTTAAAATTTCTAAAAGAACACAGAACTTTTGTCCGTGTTTCATTGAATGAATGGCATGGAGTCCGGCTGAACTGCAAGCTTATATTGGTCCCTGGGAAATAATTGTAATATTACAGTACAGTGGAGGCCAGTTTCTCTGGATCTCAGTAGAATTTATGCTCAAATTCATTATTACTAATATGAAAATTGTTGATATTGTATTTTATATGACAAATTACAGTTATGAAGTAGCAATGAAAATAATTTTATGGTTGGGGGTCACCATGACATGAGGAACTGTATTAAAGGGTCCCGGTGTTAGGAAGGTTGAGAACCACTGAGCTATGGCTACCAATCTTGATCCTCCTTGATCTGAGATTGCAAATACCTTAGCAGACCAGGTGTTCGGGAGCAGCAACAGAAGGACATTGCTTTCACATTCTGTATGTGAGCTCCCAAAGGCATCTGGTGGGCCACTGAGAGTAGCAGAGTTCTGGTCTAGATGGACTCTGGTCTGATCCAGCAGGCTCTTTCTTATGTTCAATTTGCTGTTGTTCATTTTGTTTTACTTTATTTTTGAAGGGTGTTGAGCTTGGAGCTGAACAAAGATAAAGATGTTGAAAGGATCCATGGGAGCGGTGTTAGTACTCTGGATATTGAACCTGTTGAAGGAAGATAGTATGTATAATTTTATATTCCGTTGCAAGTATATTTTATAAATCACACTTAAAATATATTGTTCCATAACTAATTTTGGACTAATTGTTCCATAACTAATTTAAGCAGTTCTAAAATTACACGTTTTTGATGTAATCTTTTCTGGTGTATCTTTCCTTACAGCATGTTATCAGGTGGTTCCGATGGCGTTATCGTTTTGTATGACCTTGAAAATTGTAGTGGAAAACCATGTTATACATGTAAGGCAGTTTGTTCCGTGGGCAGGTAGGTTTTATAAATGAAATGTTTACAACTCTGTGTTCACATTATATATTAGCATAGTGCTTCATGTTGCTTATTTTGTCTTAGCTAACCATACAAAGAAAATATGACTACAAAGTTCCAGAAGTCACTGACCAACAATATTTAATCTATGTTTGTGTTTCTGAAACTGGGACATTAGTCTTCTGAGGAATAGGGAATTCCTGTAGGTAATTGGGTTTGCAAATGTGCAACCCCGAGATCATGTCTGTCTTTTTAATTGCTTTGTAGTGCTGAAACAGGCTAAAGTCTCGGTGTTCCTTGCCCTGCTTCATCATTGTTCCACTCTCATGCCCTTGCCTCCCCATTTACTGTAAAAAAAATGGAGACGGAAGGGCAATAGATTCAAGACAGAAAAAAAGAAACTACTGCACGCAACACACAATTGATTTGCGCGATGACAGGGAATGATGGCCACTTACTTTGACTGTTTTGGAACAGTGGTGCATTACACTTTCTTTCCTTCTGTTGATGGGTTTCCTGTAGGCATCCAAATGGAATACTGGACTAATCTAATGCAGCAACATACTTCTTGTGTTCTTAAAAGGGGAATATTGTCTAGCTTCAGAAGATGGCAAGGGTGAGGAAAAGAGATGGAGGAGGGGGAAAAGTGAGGTTTCTCTTTCTTTGCTGCAGAGCCACTGAAGAAGAACCTATCGGCATGGTGGGCACCAACAAAAAATCAATATGTATTTGTTACAATCGCAAATCAGCCAAGGTTGACACCCAGAGCACAGGGTTTCAAAACTGGATGAGTCATGACTTGGGGTTTCCGGACTGGCAGTTTTAGGCCCAGCTAGAGCTCTGAAAGGGAGCTCTGAGTTCACTGTGGTCCCTCTGCAGTTGATATTGTAATATCAGGAAGCTTCCATGAACTAGAGCTGCCTTCATTAGATCATGTGACAAAAACATTAGGAGTAAAAACTACCAGACTACAGCACACAGCTTAGAAAACCCACAAGAGTCAGTTGATTCTGGCTATGAAAGCCTTCAACAATACATTGATTTTTCTTTGTTATTTCAGACCGGCCTCACCTTCTAACTTCTCCCTGCACCCACGCATCTGTTGTTGCTTCAGAAACACAACCTAAGCACTTGACAATGTGATCTCTGGACAAGAAAGCTTATTTTTAAATAAGTTGTGTTAATCCCTAAAGTGCCTCTGTTGTGTCTTTCTTTATTGCCCTGTGAATCAAAACATTGTCTTGAACATATTTTTGAAATTATGTTTTGAGCAAACCAATAACTTCAAAAGCTTCTTGTCAGATGAGATATTTGGATCCTGGAGCAAGTGAATTTCATTAGAAAGAAATTTAAACGCAGTTCTGTCCGTTTGTATGTATCAGCCTATTTGAGGTCACTTTTGACATCTGAATGCGTACTAAAAAAAGGGTTAAGATCAAATTTATATTCTTATGCTAGTATATGTGTCACACTAAGGTCAATTGTGAGATTGCACAACAGAATATGATGTTCTGCTTTAGAACATTCAGACTCTTTTATACATGTTCACTTTGCAAGCTGATGTTTACAGCATGTCTCTGAGCAAGGTCCGCAGCATTCCCTGACTACTTGTCAGCAAGACAGAACATGGCTACAGGAACGGTGCAATCTGATATAGATTAAAATTGACATTACCTAATCTTCATGGTACATTGTCACTGAATTGGCTCCAAAGAGCTGAATTGGCTCAACAGGAGGCATTTGGCTCATGGTTGTGGGAAAAGGAAATCTGCAGTTCATACCAGTTTTCCTCTTTCTGCCGGTAGCCTTTCATGCCACGTCCCATTCTGTTCCTATGATGCCTAGATATTAGGGACAGCTTCATAGGGGCTTTCAGCTGCAGAGGGGAAGTGGGATAACTCTGTTCAGCAAACAAAGCACTGCTTACAGGTTCTCTATGTCAGACCCAATAAGCAGCACTGTTTCTGAAGTGAAGGGTGCAAGGCTGTGAAGAATATGTGATGGTTTTGTAATATACAAGTGTGAATATAATAAGAGCCCTGTTGCATCAGACCAGTATCCTGTCTCCCACAGGGTCTAGCCAGTTCCTTTGGAAATCCAGCAGTGGGGCATAGAGGCCGAGGCCTTCTCCTGATATTGCTTCCTGGCTCTGGGATTCAGAGGTTTACTGCCTGTGAATGTAGAGGTTCCCCTTAGTCATCAGGGGAAGCAGCCACTGATAGACCTATCCTCCATGAATATATCCAATCCCAATTTAAAGCTCTTTATGCCTGTGGTCATCACCACTTCCTCTGGTAGCAAATTCTACAGTTTAATCATTTGTTGAGTAAATGGAAATGATATTTTTCAGGTATGATTCTTATCCCTGAGATGAGCTTCATTCAGGAGTTAGAAAAATACATGGAAGGAGTAGTTGTCTTCAACTGTGATTTTGCCATAATATAGCTGGGGGGGGGGGGGGGCTAAAAAGCTGGCCCACTGAATTTGTCTCTATCTTGTACAGTGAATTGTGCTGCCCCTTGTATCTGGATTTTGGGTATGCATTGATCAATTGTACATTATGAGAGGTCAATTGGTAGCAGTAATATTGGCTTTATGTTGGTATGGGGCACATGGTCTGAGAAGGCAGTAATTTTATCTGATGCAATGTCTAGGTTATTGGCAAGCCTGTCAACAGATGGTCTCAAAATGGAGATTTGCCGCACTTTGCTTTCTGCCCACAACATGCACCGCGGCTATGCTTGCACATAAGCCAAGTTTTTCAGCCCTGTTTTAAGGCTGAAAAATGCCCCCACGGCTTATACGTGAGTCACTACTTGCCAGCCGCTTGTTGCTGCCCTCCCCAGAGGGCGAAGGGGAAACCCCGCAGCCAGCGGGCTCTTCAGGCCTCTGCCGAGGCTGGGCCAGGACAACCTCCGTGCGGCTGCACAAGCTGCTTGTTGTTGCCCCTCCTCAGAGGGTGAAGGGGGAACCCCAAGGCACCCGGCTGGCTGGGCTTCCTCAAACCCCAGCCGGGGGTGGGGGGGGGGGGGGGTGGGGGGGGGGGGGGGTGGGGGGGGGGGGGGGTGGGGGGGGGGGGGGGTGGGGGGGGGGGGGGGTGGGGGGGGGGGGGGGTGGGGGGGGGGGGGGGTGGGGGGGGGGGGGGGTGGGGGGGGGGGGGGGTGGGGGGGGGGGGGGGTGGGGGGGGGGGGGGGTGGGGGGGGGGGGGGGTGGGGGGGGGGGGGGGTGGGGGGGGGGGGGGGTGGGGGGGGGGGGGGGTGGGGGGGGGGGGGGGTGGGGGGGGGGGGGGGTGGGGGGGGGGGGGGGTGGGGGGGGGGGGGGGTGGGGGGGGGGGGGGGTGGGGGGGGGGGGGGGTGGGGGGGGGGGGGGGTGGGGGGGGGGGGGGGTGGGGGGGGGGGGGGGTGGGGGGGGGGGGGGGTGGGGGGGGGGGGGGGTGGGGGGGGGGGGGGGTGGGGGGGGGGGGGGGTGGGGGGGGGGGGGGGTGGGGGGGGGGGGGGGTGGGGGGGGGGGGGGGTGGGGGGGGGGGGGGGTGGGGGGGGGGGGGGGTGGGGGGGGGGGGGGGTGGGGGGGGGGGGGGGTGGGGGGGGGGGGGGGTGGGGGGGGGGGGGGGTGGGGGGGGGGGGGGGTGGGGGGGGGGGGGGGTGGGGGGGGGGGGGGGTGGGGGGGGGGGGGGGTGGGGGGGGGGGGGGGTGGGGGGGGGGGGGGGTGGGGGGGGGGGGGGGTGGGGGGGGGGGGGGGTGGGGGGGGGGGGGGGTGGGGGGGGGGGGGGGTGGGGGGGGGGGGGGGTGGGGGGGGGGGGGGGTGGGGGGGGGGGGGGGTGGGGGGGGGGGGGGGTGGGGGGGGGGGGGGGTGGGGGGGGGGGGGGGTGGGGGGGGGGGGGGGTGGGGGGGGGGGGGGGTGGGGGGGGGGGGGGGTGGGGGGGGGGGGGGGTGGGGGGGGGGGGGGGTGGGGGGGGGGGGGGGTGGGGGGGGGGGGGGGTGGGGGGGGGGGGGGGTGGGGGGGGGGGGGGGTGGGGGGGGGGGGGGGTGGGGGGGGGGGGGGGTGGGGGGGGGGGGGGGTGGGGGGGGGGGGGGGTGGGGGGGGGGGGGGGTGGGGGGGGGGGGGGGTGGGGGGGGGGGGGGGTGGGGGGGGGGGGGGGTGGGGGGGGGGGGGGGTGGGGGGGGGGGGGGGTGGGGGGGGGGGGGGGTGGGGGGGGGGGGGGGTGGGGGGGGGGGGGGGTGGGGGGGGGGGGGGGTGGGGGGGGGGGGGGGTGGGGGGGGGGGGGGGTGGGGGGGGGGGGGGGTGGGGGGGGGGGGGGGTGGGGGGGGGGGGGGGTGGGGGGGGGGGGGGGTGGGGGGGGGGGGGGGTGGGGGGGGGGGGGGGTGGGGGGGGGGGGGGGTGGGGGGGGGGGGGGGTGGGGGGGGGGGGGGGTGGGGGGGGGGGGGGGTGGGGGGGGGGGGGGGTGGGGGGGGGGGGGGGTGGGGGGGGGGGGGGGTGGGGGGGGGGGGGGGTGGGGGGGGGGGGGGGTGGGGGGGGGGGGGGGTGGGGGGGGGGGGGGGTGGGGGGGGGGGGGGGTGGGGGGGGGGGGGGGTGGGGGGGGGGGGGGGTGGGGGGGGGGGGGGGTGGGGGGGGGGGGGGGTGGGGGGGGGGGGGGGTGGGGGGGGGGGGGGGTGGGGGGGGGGGGGGGTGGGGGGGGGGGGGGGTGGGGGGGGGGGGGGGTGGGGGGGGGGGGGGGTGGGGGGGGGGGGGGGTGGGGGGGGGGGGGGGTGGGGGGGGGGGGGGGTGGGGGGGGGGGGGGGTGGGGGGGGGGGGGGGTGGGGGGGGGGGGGGGTGGGGGGGGGGGGGGGTGGGGGGGGGGGGGGGTGGGGGGGGGGGGGGGTGGGGGGGGGGGGGGGTGGGGGGGGGGGGGGGTGGGGGGGGGGGGGGGTGGGGGGGGGGGGGGGTGGGGGGGGGGGGGGGTGGGGGGGGGGGGGGGTGGGGGGGGGGGGGGGTGGGGGGGGGGGGGGGTGGGGGGGGGGGGGGGTGGGGGGGGGGGGGGGTGGGGGGGGGGGGGGGTGGGGGGGGGGGGGGGTGGGGGGGGGGGGGGGTGGGGGGGGGGGGGGGTGGGGGGGGGGGGGGGTGGGGGGGGGGGGGGGTGGGGGGGGGGGGGGGTGGGGGGGGGGGGGGGTGGGGGGGGGGGGGGGTGGGGGGGGGGGGGGGTGGGGGGGGGGGGGGGTGGGGGGGGGGGGGGGTGGGGGGGGGGGGGGGTGGGGGGGGGGGGGGGTGGGGGGGGGGGGGGGTGGGGGGGGGGGGGGGTGGGGGGGGGGGGGGGTGGGGGGGGGGGGGGGTGGGGGGGGGGGGGGGTGGGGGGGGGGGGGGGTGGGGGGGGGGGGGGGTGGGGGGGGGGGGGGGTGGGGGGGGGGGGGGGTGGGGGGGGGGGGGGGTGGGGGGGGGGGGGGGTGGGGGGGGGGGGGGGTGGGGGGGGGGGGGGGTGGGGGGGGGGGGGGGTGGGGGGGGGGGGGGGTGGGGGGGGGGGGGGGTGGGGGGGGGGGGGGGTGGGGGGGGGGGGGGGTGGGGGGGGGGGGGGGTGGGGGGGGGGGGGGGTGGGGGGGGGGGGGGGTGGGGGGGGGGGGGGGTGGGGGGGGGGGGGGGTGGGGGGGGGGGGGGGTGGGGGGGGGGGGGGGTGGGGGGGGGGGGGGGTGGGGGGGGGGGGGGGTGGGGGGGGGGGGGGGTGGGGGGGGGGGGGGGTGGGGGGGGGGGGGGGTGGGGGGGGGGGGGGGTGGGGGGGGGGGGGGGTGGGGGGGGGGGGGGGTGGGGGGGGGGGGGGGTGGGGGGGGGGGGGGGTGGGGGGGGGGGGGGGTGGGGGGGGGGGGGGGTGGGGGGGGGGGGGGGTGGGGGGGGGGGGGGGTGGGGGGGGGGGGGGGTGGGGGGGGGGGGGGGTGGGGGGGGGGGGGGGTGGGGGGGGGGGGGGGTGGGGGGGGGGGGGGGTGGGGGGGGGGGGGGGTGGGGGGGGGGGGGGGTGGGGGGGGGGGGGGGTGGGGGGGGGGGGGGGTGGGGGGGGGGGGGGGTGGGGGGGGGGGGGGGTGGGGGGGGGGGGGGGTGGGGGGGGGGGGGGGTGGGGGGGGGGGGGGGTGGGGGGGGGGGGGGGTGGGGGGGGGGGGGGGTGGGGGGGGGGGGGGGTGGGGGGGGGGGGGGGTGGGGGGGGGGGGGGGTGGGGGGGGGGGGGGGTGGGGGGGGGGGGGGGTGGGGGGGGGGGGGGGTGGGGGGGGGGGGGGGTGGGGGGGGGGGGGGGTGGGGGGGGGGGGGGGTGGGGGGGGGGGGGGGTGGGGGGGGGGGGGGGTGGGGGGGGGGGGGGGTGGGGGGGGGGGGGGGTGGGGGGGGGGGGGGGTGGGGGGGGGGGGGGGTGGGGGGGGGGGGGGGTGGGGGGGGGGGGGGGTGGGGGGGGGGGGGGGTGGGGGGGGGGGGGGGTGGGGGGGGGGGGGGGTGGGGGGGGGGGGGGGTGGGGGGGGGGGGGGGTGGGGGGGGGGGGGGGTGGGGGGGGGGGGGGGTGGGGGGGGGGGGGGGTGGGGGGGGGGGGGGGTGGGGGGGGGGGGGGGTGGGGGGGGGGGGGGGTGGGGGGGGGGGGGGGTGGGGGGGGGGGGGGGTGGGGGGGGGGGGGGGTGGGGGGGGGGGGGGGTGGGGGGGGGGGGGGGTGGGGGGGGGGGGGGGTGGGGGGGGGGGGGGGTGGGGGGGGGGGGGGGTGGGGGGGGGGGGGGGTGGGGGGGGGGGGGGGTGGGGGGGGGGGGGGGTGGGGGGGGGGGGGGGTGGGGGGGGGGGGGGGTGGGGGGGGGGGGGGGTGGGGGGGGGGGGGGGTGGGGGGGGGGGGGGGTGGGGGGGGGGGGGGGTGGGGGGGGGGGGGGGTGGGGGGGGGGGGGGGTGGGGGGGGGGGGGGGTGGGGGGGGGGGGGGGTGGGGGGGGGGGGGGGTGGGGGGGGGGGGGGGTGGGGGGGGGGGGGGGTGGGGGGGGGGGGGGGTGGGGGGGGGGGGGGGTGGGGGGGGGGGGGGGTGGGGGGGGGGGGGGGTGGGGGGGGGGGGGGGTGGGGGGGGGGGGGGGTGGGGGGGGGGGGGGGTGGGGGGGGGGGGGGGTGGGGGGGGGGGGGGGTGGGGGGGGGGGGGGGTGGGGGGGGGGGGGGGTGGGGGGGGGGGGGGGTGGGGGGGGGGGGGGGTGGGGGGGGGGGGGGGTGGGGGGGGGGGGGGGTGGGGGGGGGGGGGGGTGGGGGGGGGGGGGGGTGGGGGGGGGGGGGGGTGGGGGGGGGGGGGGGTGGGGGGGGGGGGGGGTGGGGGGGGGGGGGGGTGGGGGGGGGGGGGGGTGGGGGGGGGGGGGGGTGGGGGGGGGGGGGGGTGGGGGGGGGGGGGGGTGGGGGGGGGGGGGGGTGGGGGGGGGGGGGGGTGGGGGGGGGGGGGGGTGGGGGGGGGGGGGGGTGGGGGGGGGGGGGGGTGGGGGGGGGGGGGGGTGGGGGGGGGGGGGGGTGGGGGGGGGGGGGGGTGGGGGGGGGGGGGGGTGGGGGGGGGGGGGGGTGGGGGGGGGGGGGGGTGGGGGGGGGGGGGGGTGGGGGGGGGGGGGGGTGGGGGGGGGGGGGGGTGGGGGGGGGGGGGGGTGGGGGGGGGGGGGGGTGGGGGGGGGGGGGGGTGGGGGGGGGGGGGGGTGGGGGGGGGGGGGGGTGGGGGGGGGGGGGGGTGGGGGGGGGGGGGGGTGGGGGGGGGGGGGGGTGGGGGGGGGGGGGGGTGGGGGGGGGGGGGGGTGGGGGGGGGGGGGGGTGGGGGGGGGGGGGGGTGGGGGGGGGGGGGGGTGGGGGGGGGGGGGGGTGGGGGGGGGGGGGGGTGGGGGGGGGGGGGGGTGGGGGGGGGGGGGGGTGGGTGGGGGGGGGGGTGGGGGGGGGGGGGGGTGGAGGGGGGGGGGGGGGGGGGGGGGGGGGGTGTGGTTTGGGGGCCAAGCGGTGGGAGGGGGGGGGGGGGGGTGGGGGGGGGGGGGGGTGGGGGGGGGGGGGGGTGGGGGGGGGGGGGGGTGGGGGGGGGGGGGGGTGTTCACTCAGCAGTTCCTACAGCTGCAAGTTAAGGGTTTTTTTTTACTGCTCAGATAGACTATTCTGGCTGCTTGATTTTTTTTTTTTACTGTGAGGGAAAAACGATGACTTAAAATCCCAAATAGCTTTTTCAGGCAGTGGGGGTGGGTGGGAGGTTAATTTAAAAAGACTCAGATATTAGAGATTTCAAAGTAGGACTCGGATACCAGAGAATTAATCCTTTATCTCTGTATCATTGTTTTTACAGTCTCTCTCCCACATACACATCTCGGCTGCTGTTTTCCACACAAGGTCAAATGTACAGGTGTACTTAATGTGCTGTTTTCCACACAAGGTCAAATGTACAGGTGTACTTAACGTGCTTCTGTTCTGTTCCCTGCAAATAGCAGCCTTGAAGGACTGGTTGAGATTATGAATATAGCACTGAGGGGGACTTAACCTCCTCTCCCCTCGTGCCATGACCTCAATTGAAATTGCTACCCCTCCCCCCCTTAAAAGCTGGTATTGAAAATATTCACACATCTCCTGTCTTCTCATCTTGTAAAGCCCTCAAGCAGCTCAGAATCTACAGTGTGAAAAAAGTGACAGCAAATCCCTTCTTCTGGCTTAGGCCTCGCCTGGCCATGCTGCAGAATAAAGTGGAAGAATCCCAGAATGATAGATCGCAGTATGCTGCTTTGGGCTGCAAAGAAATGTGTGCCACTCTGGAACGCTGCCCTGTATTCAACAGAATTCCACACACATAATAAACACATGGGGGGGGGGGAGTTTTTAACCCAGCCTGTTGCCTTTGATGTTTTCTAATTGCTGGAAGGCTTAATAACACAGGGAAGCTGTCAAAAATTCAAACCTCCACTTTGTCCAGTCTGATCAGATTTACCATCTTAACCCTACTTGATTCAATTTACTGCTTTTCCCTAAGAAGCAGACTCAGCGACAGATTTTTACAGCATTCAGTCTGTGGAGGCCGCTCTCCTTGCTCTGTCTTCCAAGAAGCCTTTTGTACCTTTCCCCCCCCATCAGAATTTTTTTAAAAATTTAATCTTAATTAGCCAACTGGAGAAAAAATTAAATCGTGCCATTGTTCTGATATCTGTGAATAGCCTTTTGAAGCCGGTTGGTACTCCTGTTCAGGTTGTACCTAAATGAGATCTCCATGTTTGTCCCTCTCTAGTTAATGCTGCTGGGTTTGTGGAAGTCACACAACTGCATGTATGCTGGGTTGTATTGGCACAGTAGGCTACTGACTATTTTTGGGGGGGGGCCCTCAAAGCACAACTGACTTATGGCCATCCCGAATGGTTTTCAAGGCAAGAGACACTCAGAGTTGGTTTGCTATTGCCTGTCTCCTTGTCCGCCCAAGGTATTTCTTGGAAATCTCCCCTGAAAATATCAGCCAAGATCAGGGCTGTGAGCACATTACTGACCAAATGTTATCCAGCTGGCTACTGACTTACATATAATTAAACTGATTTCTAATGGGTAGGTTAGAATGAAATGGCACATTGTGGTTTGATACTGGATAGATAATCCTTGGGAAAGCTTCAGGCTCACTCACATAATTCCTGGATTGGAAACTGCATCTGTTGTCCTTGCTTTGCTGACTAGGAACTTGAAACAGTTGGGCTGCGGGGCAGTACAAAGTACAATTTTCCAATTTGTGATTGGCTGCAAAAAGCAGATAGTAGCTGATAACATAGGAAAAAGAGAAGGGACCACAGGAACGTGCCTGAAGCTCCTTTTAGGTCTCATAACGTGACTGCAGATTTATTTGCGTAATCTTTGCTCCAGCATTCACATGGGCTGCCTTTTTAAAAGGAAATAGGTATTGCGCCTGAATGTGCAGAGATGGATAGAGTTCTATTATGCCCCGTGAGCATCCCTCATTAAGAAAGATTATGCCTATATACCCTATTTTATCCAAAAGGGAGATGACCCTGAATATAACACAACTCTGCCCCCCGAAAGGCTGCTGAAAATGCTTTAGAAAAAAAAATCATTAGTATGACTTGTTTTCTTGACTGGGGGGGGGGGGACACTCTAGAGTTCCTTTCTGGTAGATGAGGCATGTTCTAAGGATTCCTGTGCCTTCACATTTTTAGGACACAGACAAGAAGTGCTGGCAGTATCTTGGTCACCACGTTATGAGTACATCTTGGCAACTGCAAGGTAAAAAGAGAACATGGGGGTAAGAGAAGAAAGAGATAATGAGATCTGTTACCACGCCCACTGATTTCTGCCACTGTAATTTCAACTGTTTAAAATACCATTTCTTAATAGATGGTCACCTCCTGGGAATACAATGTACAATGTGCATTCTGTTCTAAGGCACCCTTTTCAGCATGCATGCCAGTGTGCATTATGCGTGCTTGTGAAGGAAAGGGATGCGATATGTGTACATAGGTCACACAAGAAGTCAAATGGAAGGCCACTTGAACAAATCTCCCAAACAAATGTCCCGTTAGTGTTCTCCGAGAGGGAGAAAGACACCACTTTCAGTATTGATTTATTTTGTCATTAAGCACAATGAACTGTAGGTTCTTTGTGTTGAGTTAAATGAAAAGCTAGTTTTGTTTGCTTTGCTTAGCTAGGCATTATTTAACAGAGGCAGCCGCAGAACGAGTCTGGCTGTGCTTCAGTTTTGAGCAGCACTTTCTCTGTGGCTCTAAATCCAATCTAGCCTCAGTCACTGAAAAGAAACAAGGTTGTAAGTCTCCAGCTAGCCCCTCACTGAAGAGATAGAATCAGTTCATTCTTTTTGTATTGCCTTTTCCTTTTGGTCTCCAGAAAACTGATTAAAAGTCCTACAACCTGAGCTAGCTGACTATTCCATCACTTGATCGCCCAGCTTCTGTTTTCAAGCTGTTTTTTTTTTTTTGGTTGGACACAAATCTAATTGGTTCCTGAAGTTACAAATAAATTATAACAATTATTGCATAATAGGGTTTTTTTTCTTTTAGTGCTGATAGCAGAGTGAAATTGTGGGATGTGAGGAGAGCTTCTGCTTGTCTAGTTACTCTTGATCAACATAACGGGGAGAAGTCAAAAGCGTCTTCCGAAGCAGGTAGTACAGTTGCACAATACCAACGCAACAGGATTGTTGTCATAGATTATTTATTCAGAATATTTTCATCCCTCTCTGTTGCTTCATTGTCTGCCTGAGGCAGGTAGACTTCATGTCAGATGGTTCAGAACTGGTGAATTAGTCACCATTGAAAGCAGCATAAGGAACTTTGTTTTGTTTTTAAAGCTTTCTTTTTCAGTCACGAGGGCAGAAACTTTGTATGATCCAGACTCAGCTAAGCATTTCTCAAATTAATTTTATTTATTTATTATATTTATACCCCGCCCTACCCCTAAAGGGCTCAGGGCGGCTTACAATGGCACAAAGCCTAAAATCATACATAAAATTCATATAAAGCGTATTAATAACAATCAATCCCCACACTCCAAAAGAAAGCAAAGATTCTGACATAACCGGAATTCTGGCACATCTCATTTGTTTGTGCTGCAACGTATCAACCCAGCAGCCTCAGGGAATTTCTGCCTCTCCGTGTGATTTTATGAACTGCAGGATAATGCATGTGATGCATTTTGAACGCATGAAAGCACTACACAAATGCTTAGTATTACTGTTAATAATTATCAAATGACAGTCATTTTGTTCAATTGATGGCAACCAACATTACTGGATTCTGGAATACTTTGTGTGGTGGAGGGGTGCCAATCTTTTTCAAACTCTCTAGATAACACACGATCTTAACAATGAAATGTTGCTATAGAATTAGACCTCTGTAGAACAGGACTTGTTCATATTGTTTTGACAGCAAATACAGCCCATAACGGACAGGACTTGTTTGTATTGCCTTTACAGCAAATACAGCCCATAATGGGCGGGTTAACGGTTTGTGCTTCACGAGCGATGGGCTTCACCTTCTCACGATTGGCACAGATGATCGCATGAGACTTTGGAACAGTTCCAGTGGGGAGAATACGCTGGTAAGAAGTTCTGATACGCAGTGTGCTTTATTTGGTAGATCAACAGAATGGTTCTGTTCAACGTTTTAATTATTTCATTAATCAGAACATTTAGTAAACCCACCTTTCACTCAGCATATCTGATCCAGTTCAGAACCAGTCCACGTGGAACTATTTGCTGTATCATTCACATCACAGTGCTAATTTTCCTCTGTTATAAAGTGATAATTATCCTAATGCAGCCAATCCTTACCACGAGATAATCAAACGTATGACAGGAAAGTTTGCATCATATGTAGGAAAGACAGGTGCGAGGAAGGAAGGCAGAGAAAACAATATGCTAATCTTGCATTGTGATGTAATAATAAAAGCGATCAAGAGAGTGAATGTCATATAATAATCTTAATAGAATTTTGGGGTGGGGGTGGGGGCAGGCATAGGAGGCCAGCCTGCCGAGCTAAAGGCAGAAATTGCTCCAAGGATAACCTGCCCTGGGCCAATCAGATACTGAGTACAGTCCTGAGAGCAGGAGTCCCACCATCCTGAGGGTCTGGCTATGAATTAGCAATGGGGACCGGCCAGCTCAGTGAAAACCCAGTGGGGGGGAGGGGGTGGTCAAGCCAAGGAAAGGATTAATAGAGGATCGGAGCTCAGAGAAAGATGGCACCAGAGCTGGGCCTGACCAGTGTGGGCAGAACTCTAGTTGTAAGGGAGATGTGGGGGGTGGGGGGGTGGAAGGAGGAGAGATGGAGAGGAGGCCAAGCTGCTTTGGAGAGGCTGAGAAAGCCCAGGCACGGGAGAAAGGAAAACCAAGCAGAGGAGGAGCTGTGGCTGTTGGCAGGAAAGGGGAACTGGATTGTTGCATCCTACTTGCTGCTTCCCATCTGTCCGATATACTATTCTATGAGTTTAATTGCACTGCAGGGTGTTGGACTTTATGGCCCTTGGGGTCTCTTCCAACTCTATGAATCTGTGATTTTCACTTTCTGCCCAGTATGACTCCCCTCTGCAGGAATCACTGTTAACGTCTTACTGAATAGCGAAATTGTATATAAATGTATGAAAATTATATAACATCCATACAAGAACAGCTTTGTTTAACCTGCATCCAGGGAATGGGGTTTGCCTGTTAACTAAATGTGCCAATTGACAAAGCAGCAGTTCAGAGAGCAGCATCAAGTGGACAAGGCCCTGGCTGGGGCCCACGGCCCATTCGGCACTGCCCACATGGTGCTGCTGCCTTCAGACTGTTGCATCACCTGAGTAACTCACATACCCAGTAACCACACCAGCCCAGTGGCATGAGAGGGCAGCAGTGCCAAGCAGACAAGGCACAAGTGACATGGATGGGCCCTTAGGTCCTAAGCATGCCCATTAATCAAGGTGCTTGTTTGCCATGCGTACCACCTATTGCTTTGGACTTTCAGTTTTCCAAACATAGTACTGTAAAGCCCTGTGCAAACTGAAATGTCTCCATTATCGCTATCCTTCTCAGATAAGCCCATTTGGTCTGAAGAAAGGCTTCAGATGGGTCAGTTTAGGATGATGTAATTTGTTAAACAAAATTATGTGGAAATGATTCAAAACGCAAACTAGAAATAGCTACAGGTGAGGCCAAACGGTGGCATCCTAGCTGTGGTGATGCTGATGCACGGGATGACAGCTTCATAAACGATGAATAGCGTTTTTGTTGAAAGTCAACTTTTGTCTTTGTTCTTGCTTCTATGGGCAGAAAAAAATATACTTTTGTATGACGTTAGAGTTGCAGTTGTGGAGGGCAGATAGATCATGTTACATGGATCTCTTTCTGGGGTTCAGTCTTGTCCACAGCATGTCATGTGGTTTCATCGTGCCATGAGGTGTACAGAATATAAAAGCCATGGGAGTTGCTGGTTCAATGAAATCTAATATTATAAGCAACTTGATCTTCATTTATTGATTAATTTTATTCAGTTTATGTGTGATTAATTTTATTCAGTTTATGCGGAGTTAAACACTTTATTTAAAATATATATATATATTCCACATTACAGATATTGCAAAAGCAGCAGGCCAGCCTTTGCTGTGTTTACTATTTACAGTTTAGTATTTAAAGGAAAGTGATGCTTATTTAAGCAACACCCTGTTGTTTGGAGGAGGAAAAGTACCTTTTCCCTTCACAGAGGCTGCCTGAGTAAGCATAGGATTCCCTGTTAAGCCGAATGGAATTTGAGGGACTGGCAGAGACGCATGAGGGAGTTTAAGCTCTTCGAGATTGTTGTTGGGATGGGGAGAGGCTTACCTTTGCAAAACCGCTTTGGCATTTTTCTACATCTGCCAGATCCCTCAGTGAGACTTCATCTCTTGGTGCCCGGTTAGCCAGAGTCAGTTCTCATGAACAGTTTATGATAGAAAAGCACTCCTCTGTTCATATTAACACCGCTAGAATGAAGAGGCATAGATGTACCTTTTTGTTTCATTAAATAACTCCCATTTATGAGCCTTTCCTAATATCTGAAGTTAGTTTGGAGAATCTGTTCTCAGTCTAGAGAGGAGTTCTGTTGCAGAAGTTCCAGTGACAGATTGTGTGTTTGTACTTGAGGGGTGGGGGTTAATCGTTTTCAGCTGTGTTGCCTAAAGAAGCCTAAAGAGGCGTAATCTCCTATGACCTGGAGATCCTAATCCTTCATGGGATTGTTCTTCAGTGGTCATCAAAACCCACTCTACATAAGGTCATAGACTTATATGTGTGAAGTGCCATCAAGTTGTAGCAAACTCATGGCAACCCTGTAGGGTTTTCAAGATGAGTGATGTTTAGAGGTGGTTTTCCAGTGGCTTCCTCTGTATGGCGGCCTTGGAATTCCTTGGTGGTCTCCCTTCCAAGAGCGACCCTGCTTAGCTTCCTAGATCTGACAAGATCGGCCTAGTCTGGGCCATTCAAGTGAAGGCAGATCACAAGCAGTCATCTTTTATTACCTGGTCTGTTCTAGGGCTGTGCACTATGGGTACCCTGCCTTCCTTGTGGTTCAATGCAAGATGGATCAGAGAGAGTAATTCACCCTGTCAGCTGAGTGCATTCTCTTTATTACTGTTGTTTATGTTGCCTGTGGGTGGTGCCATTATCATAACCTTGTCACAGAACAATAGGAGATCAGGCTTTGGCTGTGTCCATGCCAGTTCTTCTCTAGGCTTCAGCTTGCTTTTGGAAATACGCCAAGATCTCTCTTTTTTTGTGGTGAAGGGCACAGCTGGTGGCACAAGGCAAAGGTGGAGCATAAGACTGTGATAAGGAAATAGAAAGTTGCATCAAAGTGTAGGTGGATTGGGAGAGGACATTGGTTACAGCATCAAATGACCTCCGAGCTTTGAGGTATGGACTTGGGAAATCTTAGCATTTTCTTCACAATGGGAAACTAGGTGGGGGTGTTCCCAAGATTTCCTTATCACTGTTTGAACACTGTTAACACCCACGTGCGACACTCTATAAGATATTTCAGTCTTTAATTTTGATCTATAGCATGCTGCATATTTTTGACAGAATATTTCAGATCCTCAAATGTAAATTCAGAACCACTATATTTTGCTTTTAACAAGAGGTGAAAGGATAGTTCTCTTTTGAGGGAATACAAAACAGCGATGTGGGTTTTCCGGAAGAATTAGAATTTTAAAATCTTCTGGAAAGTTACCCAATATTCTAAATAGAGCTTGATCTAATTTAGCATGATTATTTTGATTTATATTTAGTAAGCAGAGTTCTCCACGTTAGTTTTATGCCCCAGTAGTAACAAATCCTTGAACTGAGACATTTGGTTTAGAGGAAAAACACAAATCAAATGTGACTTAAATGTTACATTCTGACTAAATTATGTGGGAATTATATTTATTGAAATAACACTTGTGCGGGCTCACCCTGGCCCAGTGCTTGCCCTTTCGTCACAGCAACTTCTGCTTCTAGAGTGCCTGCTAGGTCTCAGTGAGTGGAGAGGAGGGGCTTGCAACACTAGGATCCTCCTCCTCTCCACTTCTTCCAGCTCCCCAGATCTCTGGCCCTCTTGGCCATTTCCACCCCACCCATGTAACCTGCAAGACCTAGGCATTCGAAGAAAGATATCATTGGCCTGGGCGGATTCCTTTTGCTCTCATCCATTTGGCATTGCACCAGATGCCTTCCTGTGCCTCCTGCCTGCAGAGCTGCCTTTTACTTTCAGAGGCCAGCTCTGCCTGCCACTTACAGCCCCACCCCTACCAGAGGCCTACTCAGTCCTGCAGCCTGCCCGCAGCCCTGCTCCCTGCAAGCAAATCTTGGTCACGTTGTGGCTCAGGTGGGTATCATCTGCTAACCAAATGAGGACAGATGACTGCTAACCAAATGAGGACAGATTACTGTCATTCCAGTGGAGCATGGCCTGGCTGGTGCCACAAGAGGGTTGATCTGACCGTCTGCTGCCATAGTGAAGGAGAAAGAAGGGTCTTGCGTTGCTGCTGATGGTAAAGTTTAGTGGGGTCTTGCTGCACAACACATATTCCCATCCTGGGGTTGGATGTTGAGGTAGGCCCATCTCCTCAAACACGTGAGACATACAATCCACATTCACCATCTGAGTAATGCAAGTGTTGTGGTCCCTCATCCATTCCAACCAGAGCAGAGAGGCCTAAATAAGTAATTTCTTTTAACATAATTTGACTGTCACCCACAGAGGTCACTACGGCATCTCATCACTTGCTTTCCTCATTAGGTCTGCATCAGATTGTAACCACCGGTGTCTCTTCTAATGTGTGGAAGGGGACATTTTTAGATTTGGGTTTGCTTTATTTTTATTTTATTGCATGTACTTCTTTCCTCCCCAGTGGGAACACAAAATGACTTTTCATTTTTCCTTCATTGCATCTTTACCATAACTCTGTGAAACATGTTAGGCTGAGCCGGTGTCACTGGGCCAAGGTCAGGCAGCAGGCTTCCATAGCAAAGTACGAATTGGAACCTGGGTCTTCTAATTCTTAGTCCCGCGCTCCAGCTACTACGCCACACTGCCATTTTCACAGCCAGTCAGATTAATTCATGTCAGTGATTATTTAAAATTTGAATTTCCGGTATATGTGTTTATGATTTTGTCCCCCATCTTCGGTTTACAAATCAATAAATATGTGCTTCCTCACACACTTTCTGGAGATAAACACTTGAAGTACAGCTTTGAATCAGTTCTGGCCATTTGAATCATCGCTGGCATTTCCTGTTGTTAATTTTATGAATCCCTGAATTTTTAGAAATGGAAATTTCCCCCTGGAAAATATAAAGCACCAGAAAAAATTTCCAGTCGACATCTATGTTTCAGTCTAATGAAATGGCAGAGTACGATTTGGCAGCTTGTAAACGAGCATTGAACATGTTTTAGGCTCACATGCAGCATCGCTCTTCCCGTCACTCTTGCCCTGCTTGGCCTGTGCTTGATAATTACAAAGCTGTCTTTCCCTCTTCCTCATTCCATTTCTTTCCTAAACAGCTTCCTTATTTCTTTTATTCTTTGCTCTTGTGACTACAGCCTTGAGCATTAACAATTTTAACGACAAAAGTAAGTAGAAATAATAGTAATAATTACACCTGTAACTAGGACACAGGTAACCCAGATCTGAGATCTGATTCCATCGGAAAAACACTTAGCAACTTCCAAGGTAGTATTTTGATTGCTTCCGGCCAAGAGAGTTGGTGGCTGACAATTAACTGGGAAGCTAACCAGAGCCTTTAGAAAGGGAGAGGAAAACATGATTCTATGCCTATGAGATTTTGAACAGCCTAATAGGCAGTGAGGCTACAAAGTCTACCAGCAAATGAAGTCTTCCCAAAGAGGCTTAAAAGTTCTGCCATTGGGACTGAATTAAGGCAGGCCAACAGAAAGACATCTAGGAACTGCCAAGTAATCAAGATAGGGTGGGCTGGAGTTTGGATATGCCAGTCCCAAATAGAGAAGAAAGCAAATTGTACAGGCACAGATTCTGGTACTGAACTCATCTAAAGCATAAAGCCATTACAGAATTAAGATTTCTAACAGAGATCAAACTGAGGCAATTGATACCAGTACCTACAGAAAATGGCCCCCAGGGCAAACACTGAAATTGCCCCCCTCCCCAACTTAATCTGTTTTACAAGATTGCAGTGAGGATAAAATGTACGAGAAAATCCTCAGAACTGGGAATATGAAAACACAAACACAGAAGATTGCTATGTTCAAACTGAAATAACTTTTGCAAGGCTTGAATTTTGAATAGCATCAACATTCTTTGGGATCTACATCCCCCCTGCCTCCCTGCCCATCCAAGAATTGTACATTCTGTAGTCTGGTTGCACTTTTTAAAAAAGCCTTGACCCGCACATCCAACTTTTGAGAGATAACTCTGGCATTTGAATGAAAAAGAGCATATAGGCTATCCACAGAAAGGGGGAAAATGTATTTATTTCCACCTTTCTCCCAGTGAAGACACAGAGAGATTTAAGTATTTTCTTCTTGCTTTCATTTCATCCTTACAACAACTTGTGAGGTAGGCTAGCCTGAGAATTGTGCCAAGTGACTTACCTTGGCTTCAGCTCGCCTGCCTGGCCTGGCTGTTGTCAGGCTCTGGGTGAAAAGTTTATCTGAGAGAGATCTTGGAGGGGAGGAGGCAAGTAAAGAGGGAGAGGAAGAGGAAGACAAAGTCTGCCCGACAAGGGGAAGAAGAGGAGGAGGAGTTTGGATGCGTACCCCACCTTTCTGTCCTGTAAGGAGACTCAAGGTGGCTTACAATCTCCTTTCCCTTCCTCTCCCCACAACAGACACCTTGTAAGGTAGGTGGGGCTGAGAGAGTTCTGAGAGAACTGTGACTAGCCCAAGGTCACCCAGCAGGGCTGTAGGAGTGCGGAAACACATCTGGTTCACCAGAAAAGCCTCTGCCACTCAGGTGGAGGAGTGGGGAATCAAACTCGGTTCTCCAAAGTGGAATCCACCTGCTCTTAACCACTACACCTCGCTGGCTCTCACTACACCATGCTGGGGTGGGTGGTCATTGATCTGGCAGTCTGAGGGCTCCCTGCAGGGCACCAAGCATGGCTGCAGAGGCCAAAGACCCCTTAGGAAGTGTAGCCCTGAAGGAACTTCCCCCCCCCCCCCCCGGCTAGGGATCAGCCTGCTGATGATGCCAGAGAAAGGCTGGTCTTGGCTCGTTGGGCTGTCCTGAGCAGAGAGAGCAGGAGGCAAAGGAGGGAGGGGAGGAATGGCCTGAGCTGAACAGGGCTGAAGGGCAGAGAGCTACCTGCTTGCTTGGGAGGAGCATCTGCAAGTGTTCCTCTCTTGTGCACTCATACAGCTGAATCCTCAGCTCTCCTAGATCTGATGAGTAGCACAAATGGACTGGAGACGCGAAAGGAGGAAGGGGACAGAGAAAGGGAGAGATTTCCTCCCTCCCATTCCCAACACTTGCCTCCTCTCTCTCCAGGCAACCTGCCCTCAGCTACTGGAAAAACCCCTGTCTGTCCTCAATCCGGTCCCCCTGGACATCTGCTCTCCCAGTTTGCTTTCTGGCCGAGGAAGAAGGGCAACAACGTGCCAGCTGCCTGGCATGTAATTTGGCTGGGACTGCGAGGTTAAGTTTCTCGGAAGCTGCGGAAGGAGGGGCAGGGGCTCAACACCACAGCCTTGGACTGTAGCCCTTTTGTGTTGGCTGTCACCACCACTGCCCCATCCAAATTCAAACTGTGCAATGACATGCCAGGAGAAGGGGGTGTCCATGTAGGAGAGAGGCAGCAGCAAGCAATGGGCATGTCCCCCTTCTCCTCCAGCCCGCTGCAAGGGGAAGAGGCAGAGACCTACACACCCTTCCCCCCACAGCCTTAGTGCTCTCCAGCAGGTGGGCAGCAGAGAATAATTGTTGCAGGAGCTCGGAAGCTGCTCTGCTGGGGCCCCAATGCATCAAAGGGAGGCAACCTTCGTCATACGGTGGCTGGCTTGGCCTCTACTCTGGCTCCCCTCCAAGGGTGGCAGGGCCACAGCCATCTTTTCCTTTCCCCTTCTGTTGGCATCACCATGGTGGCCTAGCAGAGATGCTGCAGGAGCCACTCTGCCTTAGCAGCCCACAGGAGCCTCTCCTGACCTGGCACCCTGTGGGAGGGGAGTATCAGCCAGGGCCCGGGCATCCCCCACTCCTGTGGTGCCCAGGGTAAATTCCCTGGCTTTCCCCATCCAAAAGACACCCCTGACCAGATCCCCAAACAGTCCATGTGAGCGGTTACCAGTTTCTGCTTCATAGTTCTAAAGCAGCGGTTCTCAACCCGTGGGTTACGACCCCTTTGGGGGGGGGGGGTCAAACGACCCTTTCATTGGGGTTTCCTAAGACTCTCCATCTGTGAAATGGATAAATGTTAGGGTTGGGGGTCACCACAACATGAGGAACTGTATTAAAGGGTCACAGCATTAGGAAGGTTGAGAACCACTGTTCTAAAGGCATCCATCCCTATTACTTTTCATTGTTGTGACACTTTACTTTTTTGCATGTCAGGGGATCAGTTGCAGGATTCTCCCTCACATGCACTTTAGAATGCTAGTAGAACATTTGGGACTCTGGTCTTCCACAGCCTTTTATCTCCTCCCAGTGGAGAAATTGTTGGGGAAACCCGTTGCCTCTTGTGCTCAGTGGCAATTTGTGCTCCTCAGGAGGCCTGAATGTGTCTGGCTTTTTCAATGAAAAGACACAACCCTGCTTCTCAACATTGTACCAGAGCAAAATGGCACAGTCAAGTTTAGAGCTCCTTGTATCAAAGCATAAAAGCTTTCACAGGAAATGACTGAGGGTACAGGATATGAATCCTCCCTCTATATATAGAGAGAAGATTGACTGGTACCTTTTGCATGCCATGCGGAACAACCTGCAGACTACTTGCTCCAGGTCTTTCCTTCTTCCCCACACACATCTGTTAATGCTTTCTTGAAAACAATTCCTGTTGTGAGAGAGATTCTGGCTTTTTTGTTTGTATCTACCCTTGGGCACATGCAAACCTGTTATAATATTGATTTTTTTTCCAAAATCTGGATTAGGCTGCTGACAACAGAAACTTACAGCACAATAAAGATTCGCACTTAAAGCATAATATTTCATAGGCAAGCAACAATCCCTAGCTCGGTACCCACAGCCACCATGGAACCAGCCAGCTTGTTTCTCATTGGCTGTCAAGAATCCCTAGTCCAAGAGATTCCTGGGATTGGCCAGCAACGCACACAGTTACAAAACCCTAGGATATGAATCCTTATACCTCAGTCTTAGTCTGTACCCCTTTTCCTCACCTAAACAGCCAGAGAAGCCAAGGGGCAAACTTCCAACCTTCCTAGAAGTAAAGGTAGGCCGGAAAGGTAGGCCGGTTGTAACGTCAGTCTCACAGGTTGCAACGTCAGTCTCATAAAACAACCTGGTAGGCATTGGCATGTAGACCTGGGTACTGGAATTAGGCTGACGCCACCTGAGGACAAAACACTCCAATATATAATTAAAGTGATGTATTAAAATTGTTCACGAATATTTCTAAAAAGAACAGTGAGCGGTAAGGTTTAAAATAGCAAAAGTCAAATCAGAAGGACTAACTGCACGTTAATAGCATGGGTTCAGATTACCAGATGTTACCCTTTCCTGCTGAAATTCTCCAGCCTTCAGTCCACTCTGTCTGGGAGGCAGCATGGGCAGACAGTCTGTCTGACCCATAAAGCAAGTATGAAATTAAAAGGTCTAAGGTTGTTTTAAAGAGCCATGGGTAAGCACCAAGAGCAAAACTAGACTGAAAATGCTAAACTTTATGGCCAAGGTTCTAAGTTGGTCTGAGCTCATTTGACCAGTCAGATTTGTTGCCAGTGACGTTAATGAGCTGTGTCACCCTGTCACTGACCAGGTGATCCAAAGAGGTCAGAGTGAGATGGAATGGTGGGGGCTTATCTGCAGCTAAGCCCACCCCCACCCCAATTCCATTTCTCTCAAGTATGGAGGCTCATGGTTAATTTTTGCTAATTGGGCGGAATGTGGCTCTGCCGTTCTTGACCTTGGAGACTGAGTCAGGATAGAAACTGCTTTCTACACCTGCTTTTTTCTCTCAGTTGCAAAAGAGCACAGCTTTGCTAAATCTCAAGCAGCAGCACAGTTATTTTTCAACTTAATTTTTTAAATTGTAGGCCTGAAGCCTGAACCAGTGTGCAAGAGAACAAGAAACTGCATTATGGGACTCATTTTCTGAACAGTAGCCACATCCAAGGATACTTCAGACCCAGGACTCACACAAAAATGCACAACCTTGAAGGATGAATGGTTAATTTCTATTTCGGAAATACTGAAAAGTAAATTAAAACAGTACTCAAAACAGTGCAGAATAGGTTTTTTTAAAATTCCAATGGCTTTCAGTTTTGTTCAAATAGCTTTCAGTTTCATCAATATACATGTTGATGGAGTTAAGCAGAAGGGAAGAGTCTGAAACTGCACCAAGACAGCGGGGTCTTAGATGGAAGGGGTCTTCCGGGGTATCGCTATCTTGAGATAAGGACAGGGTAGGATGTAAATATTTAAATAAATACACTAAATGCAATCTCTGTCCTTTTGTGTACAGCTACTCAGAGTACATAGTGAGATGAAAAGGGAGATTTGAGGATTCTTTTGAGGGAAGTCGTTTTTCGAGGGAAGAGGTCAGCCAGTCCTCTGTTCATACATGGGCCAATTTGGATTATATGTTCCAAGTGTTGAGTTGCAGGGTCAGATTAGGGGTGCACAAATTGGCCCTGCCTCTGAGATGAATTCCACTAGCTCAGCCAAACTAGGCAATCTGTCTTGTTTTCCAGTAGGTCCTGCTGAGTTGGCAGATTTTGTCTTAAGGCCAGCCTATTGCTAGGTAGCCACAAATAACTGCCAAGGGCACCAGAGGCAGACAGGCATCAACAGCTAAGCAAGTGCTTCCCTGGTCCAGACGGGCAGCCACAAGGAGCCTGTTCTTTTCCTGACCAGACCAGTACTGTAAGGCAAATGCTGCAATGCCTGATTCCACAAGAACAGATACTGGTCTGACCCCAAAGGCTGATGAACTTGATTGCATTCCAAATGTCTCGGAAAACTTTTTAGAGCCTGGGTGGTGACTTTCTAGGAGCCCTGGTTTCGGCCTTGAAAGCTGTTCTGCAGAGTGCTTTTGGCAGAGTGGCTCCTGAACGGTTGGCAACAGCCGCAGAAGTCCATTGCGTTCACATCCTACATGTGAGCTCCCAAAGGCACCTGGTGGGCCACTGCGAGTAGCAGAGAGCTGGACTAGATGGACTTTGGTCTGATCCAGCTGGCTTGTTCTTATGTTCTTAACGGCTTTTCTCTCCCAGAAGCTGGGGTCTATGGAGAAGTTGGAGAGATGGCTAGAACACCATTGATGGAAAACTCATGCCAAATCAAACAGAACCTTCTATAAAGTCCATTTGAGGACCTTGGAGGTGTGGCGATGGTGGCAAAGAAGCCTTTGTCTCCCATTACCACTGCATTAGCTGAAGCGTGTCCAGAAAAACTATTTTGAGTGTTTCAGGACAATGTTATCTGGGCTTATCACTCTGAACCCTGATTTTGAAATTAGCTCTGATGATTTTGCTTTATTTTTGCTAGTACGAAGCTCTCATTAGTCTTAGTTCCCCCTGTGCAACTGGGCACATTGGGCAACAAGCGTTGTCCAATGATTTCGGTCGGCTGCAACGAGTTCAACTTCGTCCCATGAGATGCAAGTGTAGTTTAGGTCTTCTTTGAAGGTCTGGCACCATGTCTGCCATGGTGTACCTCGCTTTCGCTTTCCTCTGGATGGTACCCAACACATCGCGGACCTGGTAGACATAGGATGTGCCCAGTAAAATGCAATCGTCGCTCTGTCAGGTCAAGTTGAAAACTTGGTGGAGCTTGATCAAGCTTTGTTGACAGATAAATGGGTTGGCACTTGCTGGGAACACTGTCTTGCAGCAGCATCACATTAGTAAACAGATCCCTGGTTTAGACATTGCTGACCTTTCTACACCAATCCCTGTTCTTGAAACCTCCAGATTGGATTGTACAATGTGTTGTAAATTATGATGTGTTGTAAATGCCTCTGAAGACATCTTGGAAGCTTTAGCAAAACTCTTGTTTAGCATCAGTTGCTGGGAAAAGTCCAACTTCAGTGCTTCGTTAATTTCTCTGGTTACCTATTTGCTTCTGGTTACCTATTTGCTTCAAAGTGCTGGCTATTACCTTTAAAGCCCTTTACAGCTAGAGCCTTCCTGCTTAATTAATTCTTCTCTGCTCCACAGTACCACCTTATGTTCTTCAGACAGTCTTCTCCTTATGGAGTTGCCACTGGCTTTTTCCATGGTTGGCCCAGTCCTTTGGAATGACTGGTCCCAGTGGGTGGGATGTTGCCATCACTTGCTACATTCAAGAAAGTGCATGTCAGCCTTATTCCACTGGCCATTTGTCAGAGAGTAAACTATTTCAGCAAGTTTGACTGCATCCTTTTAAAAAAAATTGTGTGTTTTACGATGTGGTTTTAATTATGTGCATTTTGTAATCCTGTCCACTTTTTGTATTTTTAATTCTGGGCATTTTGTTCATTGGGTTGTTAAGTTTTGTGTCCTTACATCCCGGTATTGAGTTGTTAGCCACCCTGAGTCTGAGGAAATTTAAAAAGATAGAAAAGGTTTACATAATTAAAATGGCTGAGAAAAGTGGAGACCTGAACACAGCCTGAACAAGAAATCTGAAAATCTTTATTCTGACTACCTTTCAACCTACCATCATTGGGAATATGTTTCAGACCTAGGGTGAAAGGATGTATTTGGTTTGGTTTCCTTTGTTCAGATGTTTTTAGTTGTTGATCAATAGTATACTTTTCCTCTTTGTAACTAGCAGTTACTTACGCAACTAAAGTTTTTCTTTTTCTGAAAGTTGTGTTGTGGTTATCTCTGCATCTGGATATAAAAGCATGATGTGATTCATGCTTACAAAAAGAAGGAAGGGAGACACCAACCTGGATTTGAATAACTGCAACAAGTGATATATTTAAGTGTTTTTTCCCTACATCTGTGGTAATTTGGAGTAGCAGGGTGAATTATAATTTGGAGAAGAATTTCTTAAGAGATAGAAATAGAAGGTTGATGTTGCAGGTTCCCCTTATAAATCTATATATCTGATTCCCAAAACTGCAGATAAGGGGCACACTTATCCCAAACTGATGTTTTTACAGACCTGGGGGGAACCCCCAAGTTCTGCAGAAAAATCTGACATTTTAAAAATTGGGGGGTTGAATCCCCCCCATTTTTAAAAAAAAACTACCTGAGGCTGGTGGTAGCGTAGCTTGGACTGCTCCAGATGAGTTATTGGGGGCTGAGCCGGAGGTGAGGTGGGGGAGCCTCAGAGGCTGTTGGGCGGGTGACCTTGGGGAACCTCTATCCACCTATCTCTGTAAGTTTCTTACAAGTCTGCTTATATAACTAATTTGCAACCTGTTGTGGGTACTGCAAAACAATTCTAGATGTTCTGTGGAATAAAGCTGAGGAAGCGTACTCATTGAGGACTAGTAGCTTTGATGTATGGACTAAGTAAAATGCCTGTTTTTTTCCACCCTCCATACCTGCAGAACAGCTAGCAAAGAACACCCCCCCCCTTTGAAAATGAAACCAAATAACATCTGTTCCTCAAACCAGAAAACCAATTGGAGCTTTCCCCCACTTTCTTGGGTCAGGAAGTGCTTTAGAAGAGCCTAGGAAGCAGCACCTTTGCCTCCATCACAGGACCACAGTTGGCTTGGATCTCCTAACATCTTGCCATTGGTTCTATGCCTTGGCGGCCATGTTGTGGTCATCTTTCTAATCCTTCCTCCAGATGTGCTCTGGGGATTCACAAGAGCCTGTATAATTAGGTGAAAAAAGTTGTGCTGGTTTAGGATCACTAAAGTAACCTCCCTTGCCTTTTTTGGTTGGTCTCTCCAAAACTTACCACGCAGTTCTGGTTGGTGTTCTTACCTATGCTTGAAATGTTGACAAATCCATCCAATTAATCCTCTTAAATAAAAATGTGCTAATTAAGTTTATGGTGACTTTGCATGGTTCTTGCATGATCTGTCCTTCAACCTGATCCGTAAGGGGACATTTCCACATGTGTTGACATAATTGGATGTTACCCAATGGCTGGGAGGGACTCAGCTTGTTCCACAAGTCACATTCTCTTTCTCCCACACCTTGTGACTTTTCACTTAAGAATTAGCAGTTGTAACTTAACCATCCCTTTTTGTAGGATGTACTGGAGTATTGGGAATGGATGATTATATATTAGGAGTGCCTTAGGCAATGCTTATGAAGGAGAGGGCAACCATTTACCGAGAATTTTAAAAAAAATGGTGGTTGTTAATCATACACAAGAACATGCCAGTAATTCTGAAATTTTGCATCCTTTAAATGTCTCATAAGTGTGAATCTCATGATTTTACAAGAGATTGTAAAACATCTACACCACTTTGAGCTTGAGTCATACTTTACATGTTATCACTTGCATTTGAATGAGGCATGTGTATTTGAATGTGCCGTGATAAATGGCTTCTGTGCTCTGTTGATGGGATGGCCAACCAGGCATTCATTCTTCATGGTTCTGGCCAAGAGTTTCTAGCCAGATGTCTGTTTCTGTTGTGCACATTTCTTTTATCATAGAATGTTCTATTCCACCTCACCTGCTAAAAGTTGTCAAGGTGGCATACAGAACGCAACTGTGTAAACTGGAGGAAGGCAAAACTAGGAGGTGGTTCTGTTGAATGCATTCAGACACCCACCCACAAGGATTTTACTTAACAACGTGATTGACTGTAATCTTTACATAACCTTGTGTAAAGTGAAGCTATACTATTCTGGTAGCTACATTTAAGTGCTGTGGAAGCAATGACCATTTCTGGTTCACGTGGTAGGGTAGGCTGTTGAAATTTGTAGTATTAATTGAACATATAAAAATCAAGTAGAAGTTGAGGAAAAAGTAAGCAGACTGAAAAGACACCAATGCAGTGTATTGAATTTGGTAAAAATTAAGCTATGAGTAAATAAATGAAATACAAAAACACAAGAGTGTTTGGGGGGAATAAACCAGACTGAACAGTTCGCAGTCGCTCTGCCTCTCCTCTTAGGGCTTTGTTTCCAGGCCCCTCATCATCCTTGTCGCTCTCCTCTGTGCCTGCTCCATTCTGTCTGAATCTTTTAAAAGTGAGGCCTCCAGAACAACATGCAGGACTCCAGGTGCAGCCTGACCAGAGCATATAGTGGAACTATGACATCTTGCCATATCAGTGTTATGCCTCTGTTGATAACCTCAAGACCACATTCGCCTTTCTTGCCATCGCATCATACTTGGGCCATATATTTGATTGGATTCCCAGAAGTGCCTTTATTTTGAAGGGCCTGTTGTTGTCTTGCAAGCCCCAATCGCTGATTGTAGAAGTTTGTTTGGTGGTTTCCTGGAATTCAACAACTTCTGCAATCAGTGATTGGGGCTTGCAGGACAATCACAGGCTTTTTCACCAGGGTGTGTGTATCAGGGATTCTATGGGAATTGGGCTATTCCCTCATGTACTAACCTCTTAATTGCATAGCATGATGTTAATTATTTAGCTTTAATATCAAATCTTGGCCTTCCTACAACTCAGAATTTGTATGGACTAGACTTTCACATGCTTATGGCACAGGTTTGATAATTGATAAGAGAAAATATGCATGTGCCTGTCTTATACCTGGGTTCCTTGCGCACTGACTCCCCTCCTCTCTTGTGCCAAGAATTAAGTAAACAGAGTTACAGTTTATGTACATAGTCCATTTCCTGCCCACACTATCCAGAATTATAGGCCTGGGTTAAACCCTGGTTTAGGATCAAGGGTTTTTTTTGTGGGAGGAGGTCTAACTCCAGTTGAACATTAACTGATTGCTCTTTGTGTACACGAGTTAACTGCAGTTCTTGGTATGAAATGGGAATCAGGAGGAGCAAGGCACTTGTACAAACCTAGGAACAAGGTGAATTTGCCTACACTTTCCCTCAATCCCTATTATATGAAACATTTGAGTGCATCCTGGAAAACTGTAACATTCCTAAGAATGCAAGTTTAAAGATAGGGATTGCTAATATTAAAAAGAAAATGTAAAAAAACCAAAGGGGAGGATTTCAACCTAGAACAAACCAGGTAACCGAAAAAAAATTGTATATGGAAATATCAATGTCATTTACAACCCCCCCCCCCTAAAATTACATTAAATCATAAAAGTTTTTGTCAAATTGTCAAATTTAGTCAAATTGTAAGCGTTAAAAACTGCATCAGAGTCTGCATCAGTGATCCTCTGAAGATGCCAGCCACAGATGCAGGCGAAACGTCAGGAGAGAATGCTGCTAGAACACGGCCATACAGCCCGGAAACCACACAGCACCCAAGTGATTCCTGCCGTGAAAGCCTTCGACAATACATTGCATCAGAATCCATCAGTGTTGCTTATATATATCTTCCCCTAGTGTAAAAAAACTCATTTTAGTAAAATTATACTAATGCACATGGGGATGTTGTGTACTTCCATGCATATTTCCAATGACCAGAGAAATATCTAGTCCAGGGGTAGGGAACCTGCGGCTCTCCAGATGTTCAGGAACTACAATTCCCATCAGCCCCTACCAGCATGGCCAATTGGCCATGCTGACAGAGGCTGATGGGAATTGTAGTTCCTGAACATCTGGAGAGCCACAGGTTCCCTACCCGATCTAGTCCATGTAAAAGTTTTTACATGTGCATGTTCAGTGCCCGTCAGGGATATGTCATCCCCATGTAT
The DNA here is from genome assembly GCF_021028975.2 of Sphaerodactylus townsendi. Taxonomy (NCBI): domain Eukaryota; kingdom Metazoa; phylum Chordata; class Lepidosauria; order Squamata; family Sphaerodactylidae; genus Sphaerodactylus; species Sphaerodactylus townsendi. The sequence continues at coordinate 30,947,321 of NC_059431.1, read as the reverse complement.
ACAAGTGCAATTTTAAAAAAAATATTTTTTACCCCAGGAGAAGGTAATTACACATGTAAGCAGAATGGATGGCTTTTGGTGCAGTTTTTAATATTACAATTTCATAGAAGTTTTTATGTTTCAATATAATTTTAGCTTGTTTGTAATTGACAGTGATATTTCCCTCTACCTGTGTGTGTGTGTGTGTGTGTGTGTATGTATGTAGGTGTATATAGGTGTATATAGATGTGTGTGTGTAGGTGTGTGTGTGTATATACACACACATATACATACACACACACACACACATATACACACATACATATACGTATACATATATACATACATACACATATATATACATACATACACACACATACATACATACACACACACACATACATATATACATACATACACATATATATACACATACATACATACATACACACACACACATACATACACACACACACACACACACACAGACACAGACACAGACATATATACATATATATACAGGTAGGAAGTAGGTATGTATAGGTATGTATAGGTATGTATAAGTGTATAGGTGTATACATATAGGTGTATATATATGTATATAGGTGTGTGTGTATGTATGTGTGTGTGTGTGTATGTATGTATGTGTCAGAAGAACATTCTGCTTACATGGTGGAAGAGTTCAAAACTTTCAAATCTTCAAACATGTTGATTAAAATCAGCTGTTTTGTTTATTTTACTTTTTATGTTTCACCTTTTTCTCACCTTCCTCCAGGGAGTTCAGAGTATTGTGTCTGGTTGTCCCTTGCCCCTTTTGACCAGGCAACAGTCTTTTTAGGGAAGCTGAGCAATAAAGCTTTGAGGAAGAGAACAGCTGTGAACCCAGGGCTCCTAGATGCTAGCTAGTCCAACACTTTTTAAAATAAAATGTTATCCATGTCCAGTTCTCTTAACCAGTGTACCTCACCAGCTTAGGTTCCAAAATTCTGGAGTTATCGGAGTAATATGCAGAGTGCTGTATCTCTTAATGGTCGTCAAACTAGTGAAAACCAGGTGCAGAGAAATGGAGGATTTCTCTTATAAGCATCTATTTGGAACTGGCTGGCATGTTGTGTAGATGCACAAGATGATCTGTTGCATAATTTTGGCAGAATCCAAGCTTGTCTAGTTACCTTTCTTGAAACTTTTGTGACTACTTGAGCATAGCTTTGATCTATATTTTTTGTATCTTTTATGTGGATTTGTGATTTCATTTCAAAAGCAGGGGTGGTTAAAGGCATTTTTGTTGTTGTTTTGTTTTGTTAACCACTTTGATTTATGGATGCGTTCTCTTCTTTGTGACTTTGTTTTATATATTTTTTTCAACTTTGTTGTATTTTTCTTTTACAAGTGTTTCTGTTGCTTCTGATTGGCTGCCTTATTCTTTCATTCCACTTTGACATTAGAAAGTGACATCTAGGTAGTCGTCATGTGTAAAACCAAACCTAGTTAGAAAGCTGTTATGACCAAAACAAACAAACCACTATCCCACAACTGAATATGTTAAACAATATAGTTGCAGGAAGTGGATGTTTAGGTTTTAAAATACAATGAAGCATCAGCTGATAGCAGCTTGAGGACTTCAGCTACTAATTTGTCAATCTTACATCGTTGCAGGTGAACTATGGGAAGGTGTGTAATCAAAGTAGAAAAGGACTCAAATTCACCGTTTCTCATGGCTGCAGCCCTGAATTTGTGTTTGTGCCGTACAGCAACACTATCGCCATTTATACCATTTATTCTGGAGACCTAGTAACTATGCTTAGGGGCCATTATAGTTCTGTTGACAGCTGTGTCTTTCAGTCTCATTTTCAGGTAAGTGAATTCCTTGGGATAACAATTTAGAGAGACCAATTGTGTTTAAAAGAATGAGTTTTTATGTTTGCCTGCTTCATATAAGGGCAGTAAAAAAAACCATAATGCACTGTGGGGAATTGATACTCTGCTGGATTAGGGATGCCATGCATAGGCCTGACTTATTTCATAGACTTTTCTAGCAGTTCTTAATCTCAAGAGTTAACTTGCTAGTTCATCCGATAAAATAGAGCCTGCTGGATTGGACTAATGAGCCATCCAGTTGAGCAGAGGCGTTCCTCCCATTGTGCAAAGTGGGCAGTTGTCCAGGGCGCCACCTTGTTCGTTTGTCAGATTTTTTTGTATTTTCAGTGTTTTTCCGTTTTTGGCCTGCAGGGGGTGCAGTTTTTAGGCCAGCAGCACCAAACTTTCAGGGATGTTTCTGGAGTCTCTCCTGATGCTATCACCCAGGTTTGGTGAGGTTTGGTTCAGGGAGTCCAAAGTTATGGATCCCAAAGGGGGTGCCCCATCCCCATTGTTTCCAATGGGAGCTAATAGGAGATGGGGGCTACATCTTTGAGGGTCCATAACTTTGGGCCCCTGAACCAAACTTCACCAAACCTGGGAGGTATCATCATGAGAGTCTCTTACTGATACCACCAAGGTTTTGTGAAGTTTGGTCCAGGGGGTCCAAAGCTATGGATTCCCAAAGCTATGGACTCCCAGGTTGGTCCAGGGGGTCCAAAGCTATAGACTCCAAAGCTATGGACTCCCAGGTTTGGTGAGGTTTGGTTCAGGGGCCCAAAGGGGGTGCCTCCATCCTCCATTGTTTCCAATGGGAGCTAATAGAAGATGGGGGCTACACTTTTGAGGATCCATAACTTTGAATCCCTTGAACCAAACTTCACCAAACCTGGGTGGTCTCATTAGGAGAGTCTCCTAAAGATACCCTGAAAGTTTGGTGCTGCTAGCTTAACAATTGCACTCCTGACAGCAGATTCCCCAGATTTTCCTTTTAACCCCCACCCCCTTTTGGCATGGATTTAAAGGGAGAATCTGAGGTCCCCAGTTTAAACATTGAAAGTGATGCTGTTTCAGGGTGGGGGAGAATCCACCCCAAAATAGCATCACTTTCAATGTTGTTTAAACTGGGGACCCCAAATTCTCCCTTTAAGGTGGATTTAAAAGGAGAATCTGGGCTCCCTAGTTTAAACACCATTGAAAGTGATGCTGTTTGGGGGTGGATTCCAGCACCACTTGTTTAAACTAGGGAGCCCAGATTTTCCTTTTAAATCCACCTTAAAGGGAGAATCTGGGGTCCCCAGTTTAAACAACATTGAAAATGATGCTGTTTCCCCCAATTGGGGGGACTGGATACAACACCATAAAATGTTTTCATAGCAGTAATAAGACATTTTGAAAGCATTTTGAAAATGTTTTCAAAAAAAAATATTTCTGCTGTGTGGCATGGCCCATTGCTGTGTTCAGATTTGTGAGTTGGGGCATGTTCTATAATGTGATGGTGACTTTGAAACGACCTGGTGGAAAAAATCATTGTTTGGTCAGGGTGGGGGGAGGGTGGCCACCCATGGGGGAGGGGATCAAACTCAGGTTTTGCCCAGGGCTCCAGTTTGCCTAGGTACACCACTGCAGTTGAGCATACTGTTTCATGCAGTGTTTACCTAGTTAACCTGGTGGTCCAACAGACAGAGCCCCGCGGACAAGGCCTTCCTTCTGAATCTGCCTCCTGTCATTTATATTCAGAGGTTAGGCAGCTGTGGTATAGTGAGCTTGCCTTTAGTCATCATGGCTAGAGGCACTGATTGACATCTCCTCTATAAATCTGTCTAATCCCTTTTTAGAGCCACTTGTTTTATAGTCTAGCATTCTGTCTCCAACAGAGACCAGTCCCTGAGAAGCTAACAAGCAGAGCCTGACAATGCTTTTCACCGTTGAATGTCCCTAGGCATTCTGGATGCTGCTTCTGTTCCATGCAGCTATCATTCCAGCAGCCCCTGGATGGTTTTTTCCCCCATTAATGTCTTTCATCCTTTTGAACAAATATGAATATATAGTAGGGTTTTTTTTCTGGGACATTTAGTCCATTATGTCTGTTCAAGCAGAGGCAGCTCTCTTGAGTTTTCAAGTTTTTCCAGCTCTGCTACTCTACTACCTGGAGCAGTGTCTGCATGATGTTGAAATGAAAGTACAATGCTATCCGTATGCTAGGTTTTGAAGGTTTAAATTAATGGTGGTGTGAAGCTTATTGCTTTGAAAAAATTGATGGAGACAAAGCATATTTGACTGTCCTGACTGACCTTTTTTCTAACTTGAGTCTTTTTCCTCCTCCCCTCCCCCTTCCCCCCCTTCTCCAGTAGCAGGGCTGGTTATTTTATTGTGTATAAAGCCATTTTATATGTTTTAAATTGTTGCTTAACAGGCTTTGAGAATCCGGGGTTTTTAATGAAAAGACAGGATAGAAATATGCGTGATAAATAAATGTAGGATACCTGCAAAAATCATCTATTCCAACTTGCATGACTGCTTGGAAATCACCACCGGTTGCGGTTGCAAATTCTGACTTTAATTGACTTGAAATTCAGTCTTTGGGAAGGGATTTTATGTGGCTGGAGTTTCAGTACGTGTGTAAGATGCCTGTTAGCTGCTTTCTCTAGAGAATGTCTGAAGCAGCTGCAATGGCAGAGGGAGACGGAAGAATCTCTGGGGCAAGAGTTCCAAAGTTGGGGACCAAAGCCAAGAAGGCCCTTTCTCGGCTTGCCACCTGACTAGCCTTAGATGACAAAGTAATCTGAAGCAGGGTCTTGAAAATTGCCAGAGTTACTGGGTAGGTTTTTATGGGAGTAGGCAGTCCTTAATATAACCCAAGGATCCTTGTAATATACAAGCCCCTGCCCATCTCTTTTTGATCACATGTATCCATAGTAATTGTGGATATTTTGCTATTTAACATAAAAAGTGATTATCTTAATTCCTCCATATCCTTTCAGAAAAGACCACTGATTAGGCATAATAATTATGGAGGCCATCAGGTTCTACTCCAGAGATACCCTGTCCAGAGGCGTAGCAAGGGGGGAAAGCACCCAGTGCACTGGTGCATCCTCCACCCCTGCCCTGCCCCGGAACGCACACACACCACCACCCCAGAACGCCCTCGCCACACCCCAACAGGGGCGCACGCCCAGTGCATCACATACCCCCACCCCTTGGAGCCACGTCTCTGACTCTGTCCCGATCAGCAAGTGTAGCCCGTTATCCAAGGCCACATTGTATTTTTGTTTTTTAAGCATTTGAAGCCACCCTCACCCCCAGTAAGAAGAGGAGGGAGATGGGTGTTATGGAGTATAACTAGAAAAGCCATTTGTCCGAACAATGGCATTTATGGAACTGTTATACAAACTCCGTTATACAAAAGTTTAATTTTCTGACTCTGGAAAGTACTGTGAACTAGCTTGATTGTGAAACACCATTGGGCTATTTTTTAAAGAAAACAATAAATTTTGCCTCTTTTGACAAGTAACAGAAGCCTATAAATTAGTTACAGCAAACTGCAAAATTGTCGGCTGTGTAGATAGGGAACTTCGCCCAGGTGTAATTTTTGTAACTCCACCACTGTGACAAGGACAAGCTATATCTGATAGGAAATATTCTTCAGTCCAGCTGTGAACCACAAGGTGTGCTTGTGTTAGAACAGCTTCTGCCTTGCTCATATGAGCTCTGAGAAATAGTCCTGTGCCTGACATGGAAAGTAAGTTTTCCCTGTCATGAATTATTTATCCAATTGAAAGTCAGCATGTGCCATGTCCTGGTTTTATTTACCGTATATACTCGTGTATAAGTCGACCCGCATATAAGTCGAGGCACCTAATTTTACCACAAAAAGCTGGGAAAACTTATTGACTCGCGTATAAGTCGAGGGTGGGAAATGCAGCAGCTGCTGGTAAATTTCAAAAATAAAAATAGATACCAATAAAATTACATCAATTGAGGCATCAGTAGGTTAAATGTTTTTGAATATTTATTTCAAAGAAAAACAGTAAACTGGCTCTGTAAGTGGAAAAGAGGGTCAACAAGAACAATATGGTATCAACAATAACTTTAAAAGTACAAAAACCTTAGCTCAGTCAGCAACCAAGCTAAAACACAAGAGTTAAAATCCTTCAAAACTGGATTCCTCATCATCATCTGTATGTCCAAATGTAACTCAACTTAGATTTTAAGAGGGATATTATCAGAAATGGAAAATCTACTAAGCTTTCCATTGTAAAACAATGGGGATGGGGCACCCTTTGGGATCAATAACTTTGGATCCCCCCCTGACCCAAACTTCACCAAACCTGGTTGGTATCATAAGGAGACTCTTCCTTCGATGAGACCAGCCAGGTTTCAGGAAGTTTGGTTCAGGAGGATCAAAAGTTATGGACCCTCAAAAGCAAGTAGCCCCATCTACTAATATCTCCCATTGAAAACAATGGGGAATGGGGCACCTCCTTTGGGGGTCCATAACTTTGGACCCCCTGAACCAAACTTTACCAAACTTGGCTGGTATCACCAGGAGTGTCTTTTGAGGGTACCCTGAAAATTTGGTGTCGCTAGCATCAAAACTGCACCCCCTGCTGGCCGGCAAAGTAAAAACACAAAAAAAATTTAATGACCCGCATATAAGTCGAGGGGAGCTTTTTCAGCATTAAAAATGTGCTGAAAAATTCGACTTATACATGAGTATAAGGTAGGCTCCACCAGAATTATTTTTAATGTATTTGTAATGTAAAAAGACACATTGTTCCTATAGACGTAGTTCTCGGTTAAGAAATAAAAATGACTTGTTATGAAAGTCTCTTACTTGGAGGTGTCTTGTCCTAACACCTCTATAACAGAGTGTAAACCTCAATACATATATATCTAATTCTTTCCAATCTGCTGTAGCTGATGTGGTAAAAACTGTAGTTCGATTATAGCCACTCATGTAGGATCTTGCCTTTGCAAGAGGTTCTGCCCCAGTAGTCATTAAAAACTCCTGCATTTGATCCACAAACTGGGTCGACTCCAGCCTCATAGTGTTATACACGTAACAATCAATGACTCCAGACCATACCGGGAAAAGCCTGTTGGTCTTGACGCTTGTGTTTACAGCACATTGGGAGACATATGATTGTGAACCTGAGGAGCTTAGAAAATGTCAGCTCAGGTTGTCGTTTTGCATACCACCATTGCTTTTGCAGTTTTCGCATCCCTTCACTTTCCACCATGAAAGTGTACAGATGCTGACTCAAGACTTTTTTTTAATAGTTTGCCTTTTTTATATCAATCTGTCGACACAAGCAAAAAGCCAGCTGATGGGTAATTCCTGCCCCGCTGCAAACCGAGCAGTGGGTAATATTGCCGAACTTGCCCCAGAACAAAGACTCCGCGGCCAATTCTCTTTGAAGTTGCAGGAACCTCTCCTTGCATAATTAGCCTCTAAATCACAGGTGTCAAACTCATGCCCCTCTAGATGTTATGGACTACAGTTCCCATCATCCCCTGCCAGCATCATGCAGGGGATGATGGGAACTGCAGTCCATAACATCTGGAGGGCCACAAGTTTGATACCTGTGCTCTAAATTTAAAGAAATAATTTGGCTTCAGTTCATTGCCAAACCTTTCATATTTATCAAATCACGATTACAGTTCATGATTACAATTTTCTGTGATACAGTTACAGTTACAAATTACAGTGCATGATTACAGTTTTCTGTGATATCATCCTTAATTAAACCACCTCCTTTTCTGTAAACTGTGTTTATTAATTCATCAGTGTTAATTAAAACAGGACTTGATTTATTCATTAAATCCATTTATTCATTAAATCCAGCTTATACTCAAATAAATTCTCAACCCTACAAAGATAACCAGTAAACTTCTAATTAAAAAACCAAAATCAACAATCAATTCAGTCATGAGGCCATTCATCCTTTATCAGCATAAAAACAGTTCAGTGCAGTGTCATCAATACCATTCATTCTTTAGCATTCAGTACCAAACTCCTTCTATATCTTGAGAGATCCTTGTTTCTTCAACGCGCAGTCCAAATTTTTTCTTTCTAATATTTGTTATTCAGGTTCTTTCTCTAACACACCAGACCTAAAACATCTTTAAAAATACGTAGTTATGTCCTGAACTCACAACCCCACCCAATGATGGACCAAAGCTTTGCTTGATTAATCTACCGGCATTGACTTGAATCCTATGAACAGGTTCTGTGCACCCTTTTCTGCACATTATGTGTTCTTTTGTACTTACACTTGTTTGCAAAAACTCACTGAAAAGCATTGCTCGTGTGCAAATGAGAATGCTAGCACAAGAAGGACTGTGTGCCATAGCAAAAACTCTCTAGCGCTCATGGAACTCATTCACATGAACACAGGAAGCTGCCTTAAACTGAATTGGAGCCTTGGTTCATCCAAGTCAGTATTTCCTACTCAGACTGGCAGCCGCTCTCCTGGGTCTCAGCCTTAGATCATAGAATCTAAGCCAGGAGTCTGCAACTTGCAGCTCTCCAGCTGTTCATGCACTGCAATTCCCATCAGCCCCTTCTACCATGGCCAATTGGCCATAGTGGCAGGGGCTGATGGGAATTGTAGTCCATGAACAGCTGGAGAGCTGCAGGTTGCAGACCCCTGATCTAAGCCTATATGAGTTACAGGTTTTAGACTTATTAAAATGTTTTGTGGAAGTTGCTGAATTTAGTTGATTATCAGTACTTCCAAAAATCCAGACACGACGTATCTTTATTTTTGAATTGGTGCACATTCCATTGCAATTTGAAACGGAGGCTTTCATTTTAGATGATTTATGCGCAAACCCAAGGTTGTTCCTTTGTGTTCAGTTTAAAGCTGATATGACCGTTTTGTGTAGCAATGTGGATGAAACTCGTATTTCTACAGCTCAGGTTAATATTTGGCTTGCATTGTTGCACACATCCTCCCACACATTCCCCTGGCTTTTGCAGCTACGGTGGATTCTTCCCCTGGCCTCATCAGCTTGAATGCTGATGAGATGTGTCTGTATTACTTGCCATCAAGTCGTTTCCAGTTAATGGCGATCCTATGGATTAATGTCCTCCAAAACATTGTATCATTAACAGCCTTTCTCAGGTCTTACAAGCCAAGGGATGTGGCATCCTTCACAGAGTCAACACATCTCATGTTGGGTCCTCCTGTTTTCCCGCTACCATCAGCTCTTCCTGGCATTACGGTCTTTTCCAGGGATCCTTGTCTTCTCATAATGTGACCAAAGTACAATAGCATCAGTTTAATGATTTTAGTTTTTTGAGAGAATTCAGGCTTGATTTGATCTGCTTCTCTCTTTGGCTGTCCACGCGATCTGTAAAATTCTTCTCCAACACCACAAGCATTTCAAATGAGTCAACTTTCATACTGTCAGCTTCCTTCATTGCCCAACTTTCCTTCTGATTTCTTAATTGCATCTCTCTTTTGGCTGATGATTGAGTCTCAAGACAGCAAACCTTGAACAATTTTAATTTCCTAATTGTCGACCTTACATTAGAGTAATTCTCTAGTAGTAGTCATTCTCTTGATGCTCAGCTGTAGTCCTGCTTTGACAATTTCTGCTTCAACCTTCAGAAGCAGTCCTTTCAAGTCTTCACAGTTTTCTGCCAGTAGCTGCGATGGCAGCATTCCAAACATGAAAGGTACTGAGCATTCACTTCTCTGCTGCAACTATATTTCCTTGCACGTGCCATAGCAGCGTTCAAGGTGCTGGTGCAGAGGTGAAGGAGCATCTGCCTTTTCCACTGTCACAGACACTGCTCCAGTAGATGTGTAGGAAAGTTTGAGGCTATGAGAGGCAGGGACAGGACTTCTGGGGTGGAGTGGGGCATTTGAAGCTCCATCATGCTTCCATTGTTTGCTGAAGAGGGCTTCCAAACTTTAGAATTGTCATTTTTAAAGTACCGATTTTGGGGTGGAAATATAGTTTCACAAGTGGAAATCTGCAAGGATTTGCAGCAAGAATCATTTCCATCTCCCCTTCTTTCCCTGAAGGCCCCCATGGGTTCTCCCCTTTGCCTGATTGCTTCTCCCCACCCAACGGGCAAACTACCTTTATCTGCCCCTTAGTCTTCAAGTCTCCCTCTCCCTCAGCAAGCTGTGCCTGGGAAAACTTGGCCCAGTTTTTTGTAGCTCATGAATCAAGCTTTGGAGCCTATCTTTCCAGCAGTTTAGTTCCTGTTGAAGTTGCTGGGTTGATATGGCAGTGGCAGAAAAACACCACCAGGGGAGCTCTGTGCACCGGACTTGAACTGTTCCCACCTAAACATTTACGTACTCCAGTGCAATTGTGCCCCCTTTTCACCGCTAAAGGAGCAGGTTGTTCAGTGAGCTTCCTCCCACATCAACAGATTTGGTGTTTTCTTCATCTATCTGCAGGAGACTTAGTGAGCTTTTCCCCTCAAACTCCTACCCTACAGCAAGGGAGAGACCAATAGTTCTTACTATCCCATTTTTACCATTTTATCTCCTTGGTACAAAATGCCCCTATGAATATTTTATCACAAACACGTCTGTCAGCATTCAATAACCATTCTGTGGCTTATTCCCCTTATTTGCAGGAACTTTACAGTAGCGGCAGAGATAGCAATATCCTCGCCTGGGTGCCATCTCTGAGAGAACCAGAGCCCAACGATGCCTCTGACAAGGTAAAATAGTTTTGTCACTGGAGTCAGAGCACATATTGATAAGGAATAACTTTTTGCGCACGTTAAATTTGCAGAGGCCATGATAGAGCCGTCATAGGAAAGTCTTCCTGGAACAAGAAGGGTGAAACTGTTACTCCATAAGCAATCTGACCATGGTTTGTACTATTATGAGTGCTAGACTTGTATTCCCCTATATCATAAGCCCATCAGAACCAGTTCAGGCTATCCTGATAATAACCTATCTATGATGTAGTCTCAGGAATTGAGATTTCATGCAGGAGCAGCAGTGGCGTAGTGGTTAAGAGCAGGTGTACTCTAATCTGGAGGAACCGGGTTTCATTCCCTGCTCTGCCACTTGAGCTGTGGAGGCTTCTCTGGGGAATTCAGATTAGCCTGTGCACGTCAACATACGCCAGCTGGGTGACCTTGGGCTAGTCACAGTTCTTTTAAGCTCTCTCAGCCCCACCTACCTCACTGGGTGTTTGTTGTGAGGGGGGAAGGGAAAGGAGTTTGTAAGCCCCTTTGAGTCTCCTACAGGGGAGAAAGGGGGGGATATAAATCCAACTCTTCTTCTTCACCCTATGTGAGCAGTTATGGGTGACCCTAAGTATGGCCAGGCCTCCTGTTGATGGTCTCCTTAACACTGCTGGCTGATTGTAAACCTTGTTTCCTTCCCTCTGTTCAACCTTAATATATCAGTACATGTGAAGAGTTTTGAGAGTTTAAATGCAGTGTTGAAAGTATGATGAAGGCTTTGTTATCCAGCACTCAGTGGGGAATGGAGGTTGCCAGTTAATCAGATGGCCCCAGATACTCATGCTTATTGGACCATCTGTCCTGGCTTCCAGTTTGTTTTTGTTCCAAGCTGACGGTGCTGTTCTCTATGGGTTAGTGCCAGCAACTACTGCAGTCATCCCATGAGGCCTTGCTCTCCTGCCTCCGTCCTCTAGGCAACCCAAGACATGACCTTCACAGATGTGGCACGAAACCTATGGAACTTCCTCTCCCGTGATATTCATCTGTCCACATCTGTTGCTGTTTTCATCAGCTGAGAAAGACTTTTTTCTTTCATCTGACATTCCCTCAGTGACATCCCTGTCCTGTTTTTTCCCCTGTTAAGTCTACGTTTTTACACATGTGTTTATTTTTGATTTTAAAGTGGTTTGATTACTGTTTTATAATGTTCTGCTTTTAATTGTCCACTGCTTTGGTGGCCTTGGTTGGGCAGATAGATGGAATATAAATTCTGTACATAACCAATATTACTCTGCCCCCCAGAGAAATTCATAGTAACCAAACCCTGCAGCCTGAGGTGGGATCCAACCAGTTCTCACCACTTCTCTAGAAGTGGTTACTAATTTTTTCTGAGTGCCAAGAAGGGGTTACTAAAGCAACCTCCCTGCCCAATAGGGACTGGAGGTGCGTGTGTGCGGCGGCGGCAGTTTGAATCCCACCACCATCGAAACCTGTTGTTAAAATTTTTGGATTCCACCACTGCCCACAGCCCTTTGAGAATGGCAACAGCCCTTACAATTGGTGGAATATTTCCCTTGGAGCTATCCTATACAGCAGGCAGAGTTGGTTTCCTGGGACCTGTCTGGTTATGCTGGCAGCTGATAGCTCAAACCAGTTTGAAGGGGAAAGCTACATTCAGAGAGGACATCATCTGGCAGTGCTGGCTGTTGGAAGCCCAGCAGTGACTGAAGGCATCAAGCTGGTTGACTGGAGAGGCAGGAGCAGGGCATGCATGTTGCCCAAAGACACAGAGGCATGGTGGCTGCAGGAGAGGAATTTACACTCTAGGTAGTGCCAGGTAGCTGAGCATTCTGGGTAATTAAATGCCCAACAAAACAGCCTTTATTGCACTTTAGACATCATCCTATAGTGAGGACAAGCCACTCAATGGAAGAGAAATGGACAGTTTAAAAGTTCTTGGGGTGCAGGTGGAGCCAGGACATAAGTGGGTGAAAAACTAAGTGGCCACTCACTGTGGAGGTGAGTGAAGACTAGGGTGCGTCATGAGGAGAAGAAGAGAGAAGAGAACCGAGGAAAGGCAACTAAGGAGAACAGAAGGTATTAATGGTGGTAGAAGGACCAGCTGTGAAGAGAATGGTGGCTCTGCTTCTTCTGTGCAAACCGGTACTGGAGAAGGGTGTCTTGGAGTCAGACTGTCATCCAAAAATGAGAACAAATTGCAGGCCAGGCATTCAGGGAGAAAGAAAGCCACCACAGTACTAGTCAGAACATGGACTCTTCTCGGCTTGTGTAAGGAATGTGACTAAGAGTGTTTGGAAAGAATGGGACAGATGGTAAGAGGCAGTTGTATTTAATCTGTAGGGGGAGGGTTGATTGACAGAGGTTAATTTAACAGTAAGCTATGGAGGAAATAACAGTGTGTGTAGTCTATGAGTTAAATAAAGTCATAACAGAATTCATCATAGTTTACACAACCTTTGATCTTCTGTTGGATACTAAAGTCTCGTACAGGTGTGTACGTATGCATACACCCAGGGTGAAACTTCAAAACCAGATCCGTACACCTGGCAAAAAAGTTTTATAGAAGGCTTTTGGTAAGGTTCACCAAAACGCTTGAGTCTGTGCAAAGAATAAATTCTTTACACATGCAAGCAGTCGTTAGCCATAATTATTTGTATGATGAGAGATATAAAGAAAAGATGCATTGCCCGCATTCTCAGTTTAAAATCAAGACAAATAAATAAAATAAAAGCATACTGTTAAAAAATCTAGCAAGACAGCAGCCTCAGTCTATAACTGGTACTCTGGCTACTGATCAATGAAAAGGGCCTTGCTCTTTCTCCTGTACTTTCTGCAAGCCCTTCTGAAGTCTGAGAGTGGAGCAGCCAGGTTATAGTTAACCAGGCAGGCTCGTGGAAAGAGACTTGTAAACTGGCTAAACTCTGATCTGGCAGGCAGAAAGTTTCAACCGCTGCAATTATGGGAGTTTTTATAGGCCATGTCAGTTCACCACTTCGCTGTGAATTTTTAAAATCTTTTTTTTCTCAACAGTGTGTGAATCCAGCTTATGAAGATGCCTGGAGCAGCACCAGTGATGATGAAGGATGAATTCCTAGTGGACTGTTTCTGATATCTATGTGTTCTGTCTTGGTGGAAGAATTATCATCTAGGTGTTCCAAACAAGTACCTGCTTCCAGCAGCATCTCTGTCAATACCTTATAATGTAAATACTGTACATTTTCTCCTGTACATATACTTTTTCTGTTTCTAATATTTTGTGGTCCACTGTGTTCTTTATTGTTATGTCATTGTTACTTTGACAACAGTTCACCTTCAGTAAAAAATGGGTGGGGGAAACTCTCTCCCTTTTTTGCTCTCTTCTCAAAAAAATACAACACATGGGTCTACTCATATTTTACAGTGTTGGAGTAACTTCATTTCCATTGCCACATATTCAATTGTCACAATTTACATCCAGTGGGTTGTTGTGCATATAGGAGAGGGGTTTTTCCCTTCAAAAATCCTTCATGGTTAAATTCAAAGGCTTAGGAGTCTTAAGGCTTCAGAACATACGCAGCTTATTATTTTCCTTTCACATTGTTGTGTCCTGGAATGTCTTGCTCAGATTTCTAGTAACAGGTACTTAACAAATCTCCAAGTACAGTACAAATTATAGTTGCTTACTATCTCAATAGTTCCCTCAACTTGAGGAAATGGTGATATTTCTTGGAAGGATTAGAAATGAACAGCCATACTATTGGAAGGTTATCTTTTTCCTTGCTACATTTGCCCAATATCTAAACCGAAGGTGCCGGAAGATTAAGATTCCTTGGGATCTTAGAAAATTAAGCTGCTTCCTACTGATCCCCTGCAGATCAGAAGAACTCCTAGTCGGATTCTCAAGATGGATCAACAACACGCCAACTCACCGAACTCTGATATCTTCACACCCGTGTGGAGTCTTCACACTGATATGGAGCCAACAAGATGCAGTGGTTAAGAACAATGGACACTAATCTGGAGAACCGGGTTTGATTCTCCACTTCACCACATGAGCCGCAGACTAATCTGGTGAACCAGATTTGTTTCCTCGTGCCTACGTATGAAGCATGTTGAATGACCTTGGGTTGGTCACAGTATTTATTTACTGCATTTATAGTCTGCCTTTATCCCCAATAGGAATTCACAGCATGCTTATATTGTTCTACTTTCCTTGTTAGTTTTGTTTTGTTTTGTTTTCCTATTGGATTACTGATGTAACATAAGGGCAGAGATTCAAGACCGGTCATTGTATCAGCTTTGTCAATTTCATCCCGACTGAATTATGTCAGGTTAAGGTGAAGATATAATGTGTATGCAGGGGACAAGGGAAGTTGCTTTATTAGGAGGAAATCGACAAGGGATTACTGCAGTAACTGTGGCAGTCTCTCGTCAGTTTCCTTCTGCAAAAGCAACTTCCCTTTTCACTCACTTCTAATAGCAACCCGGTGTATCTTCACCTTAATATGAGATGGTTCATTCAGAACGAAATTGACAAAGCTGATACTATTGGACCTAGCTTGTGTTGTACCCTTCCATCACATTGCTAATGCAATAGAGAAGAAAAAATTAAGTTCCCTTTGAAAATGGAGGAGGAGAGGGAGGAAAAATAGCTGAAGGGTGGGGGGCGTCGTTCTGCGTCATGGATGACATCCCACCACTATTAGGACTGATGTGATTTCAGCAGTAGTGTGCATAATAAATGCAACTAAGGAGACAAGGGAGAAAACAGCGTCGGGAATGGAGGTGTGCAATACGGTTTCACAGAAAACATTTCCAAGACAGAAACTGTCATCCCTGGGAAAATCTGTGGTAAGCTGTGCCTGCAGAAAAGGCTTTGGTCTTCCAGATGCTAAGTCAACACTAATCATTAAACCACACTGGCTCTGGGAAATAGATGGGTGTAGTTTTTACAAGGACGCAAATAAGTAACCTCTGAAGAAGTTCTTTGTTTCCAAAACCAAAGTGGCTTGTCTGTATTAAGATACTGGATTAAGATACTGTCCCTTATCAGCCTGGAGATATTTCATTTTGTTGAATTCAGTACAGTGGGGGATTGCCTGCATTATATTGGTGCTCTTAGTGGATATAACAGTGATGACGAAACTTTTTGAGGCCGAGTGCCCAAATTGCAACCCAAAACCCACTAATTTATCGCAAAGTGCCAACATGACAATTTAACCTGAATACTGAGCTTTTCGTTTAGAAAAAACGATTGGCTCTGAGGCATGTGTTACTCAGGAGTAAGTTTGGTGGTAATCGGTGGCTTTGCTTTGAAGCAACAGTGCAACTCTTCCAACGGGTGAATCACGACCCTAGGAGGGTTTACTCAGAAGCAAGCCCCATTGCCGAGCTTACTCCCAGGTAAAGTATTATGCTTTAGTTCTTTGCATGAAAATCAGTGGGGTTTAACAGCGCTTAAGAGGGTTACCTACACTGCTTCCCCAAAACTAGGTCTTAGGTTTAATGCTAATGATTGAGCCCAGCAGCCCAGGCCAGCCTAGATGTGTGGGGGGGGGGGGGCTCTGTTCGCGTGTGCCCACAGAGAGGGCTCTGAGTGCCACCTCTGGCACCCGTGCCATAGGTTCGCCACCACTGGGATATAATGTCAGAATGTTAAGGGATGTCAGGTGAGCAACTGAAATGGGCTTGGATCAAGAAATTATTTCCCTTGCAGATGTCAAGCGTCTTAGCATCTTGCTTCAAGAAACTCATGAGTGTCAGTTCCTTTCCATACAGATAATGCTGCCATGCTCTTCTCCAATCAAACTTGACATCTGAAATCCAACAATTTAATAGGGGTGAGAAGTGTGCAAAGAGTCCCTGTGCATACGGAACTACTTTTGACATTGCTCATGCACACCAGCGTGGTGTAGTGGTTATGAACAGTGGACTCTACTCTGAAGAGCTGGGTTGGATTTCCCAGTCCTCCTCATGAATGATGAGTTTGTTTCCTCACTCTTCCACATGAAGCCTCCTGGGTGACCTTGGACTAGTCACCGTTCCCTCAGAATTCTCCCAGCCCCACTTACCTCACAAGGTGTCTGTTGTGGGGAGAGGAAGGGAAGGAGTTTGTAAGCTGCTTTTAGACTTCTTAAAGTTAGAAAAAAGCAGGCTCTTCTAAATTACTTCTGCACCCACATCCAACTGCTCTGTTTAGGCATGACCTGATGAGAATTACTGCTGAGAATTCAGCTTACTGCTGAATTTTTTCCGTGGCATCAAATTAGAGTGCATATAATTTCCCAATTATTGCCTGGCAAATTATGCTGATGCTACCTACCCTTCTGAGTGATATCTATCCTAGCCTAATCATTTCTCCCCGTCCTCCATTTTTTTCTCACTACAACCCTATATGGCTAAGATACAAAGCTTTGTCAATGATCAGTCAGTAAATTCACAACAGAGCAGAAATTTGAACCCCAGGTCTTCTTGATCCGGCACACTAACCAGCATACTACCCCAACACTCTTGCTAACCCATTCAAAATGAATCCTGTAGAGTTGCTTTTTGGTATCCAGTAGGGTTGGCGATTCGGGTCTGATTCGGATTTGGGCATACAAATAATTTTATGCCCCAAAACATACAAATCCGAATTTTACCGAATTTTTTGAGTATCGACCAACCCTAGTATCCACGTTTCCTTCCGAGTTGTGCTTCTGTAACATCCTTTTAGCCTTCAGCCAGCAGCGTTTTGCCAGGGAGAAAATGCAATTCTCCCTCAGCTTGAGTAGTTTGTTTTTGCCGCTATAATGCCAGGGTGCGCACATGAGCACTAAAGC
This sequence comes from Sphaerodactylus townsendi, assembly GCF_021028975.2. Classification (NCBI taxonomy): domain Eukaryota; kingdom Metazoa; phylum Chordata; class Lepidosauria; order Squamata; family Sphaerodactylidae; genus Sphaerodactylus; species Sphaerodactylus townsendi. Next base: position 30,929,996 of record NC_059431.1, on the reverse strand, counting down.
AGCTTCCATTTTGCCCAGTGTGGCTGCTGAAAATAGTTTGACCTTGCAAGACAATCACATTTCTCTAGCATATGGCCAGTGAACAGAACGGCTTTGTAATCTAATGAAGTGTTTCGGTTGTTGCAGGGTTAATTAGTGCAGCTACAGCAGGTGGAGGAGCACCTTCTGTAATGTGTGCTGGGGGTTGAGTAGTGAACTTTAGCATGACAATAGATGCATGATGAAACATGTCCCTATTTGAGCAACAGAGGGTGTGGTGCAAAAAACATCCACAGTTGTCTGTGTGAGCAGAAGCTCTTTGGGTACAATCTGCACAACTCCTCTGGTGGAAGACTCATTGAAATAAACAGGACCTGAGAACAAAGCAGCCTCTGTTTGGTTGTGGTGGGTTTTCCAGGCCATGTGGCTGTGGTCTGGTAGATCTTGTTCCTAACATTTCACCTGCATCTGTGGCTGGCATCTTCAGAGGTGTATCACAGAGAAAAGTCTTTTTCACACTATGTCTAGTGAGAAGGGAAAGTTTAGTGGGGTATATTGTCCATGTCCCAGGGTAGGGAACCAATCATAAAGTGTTTGGGTGGAACTTGCTATGGAAAGGTGTGGTTGAGTGCATTGTATTGTGGGTGGGGTTATCAGTCCATTTTTTAAGTTCTGGGAGCCAAGCTTTGCTAATTTTCAGATTCTCTTATTGAAGTTGATTTGGTGTTTGTGAATTTCAATGACCTCCCTGTGCAGTCTGACATAGTAACCTTCTGAATTGTCCAGAATGTCAGTGTTCTCCAGAATTTCTGAGCAGCAGCAGTGGCGTAGTGGTTAAGAGCAGGTGCATTCTAATCTGGAGGAATCAGGTTTGATTCCCTGCTCTGCCACTTGAGCTGTGGAGGTTTATCTGGGGAATTCAGATTAGCCTGGGCACTCCCACACACGCCAGCTGGGTGACCTTGGGCTAGTCACAGCTTCTCGGAGCTCTTTCAGCCCCACCCACCTCACAGGGTGTTTGTTGTGGGGGAGGGGGGGCGAAGGGCAAGGAGATTGTAAGCCCCTTTGAGTCTCCTACAGGAAGAAAGGGGGGATATAAATCCAAACTCTTCCTCTTCATCTTCTTCTCAAATAAAAAGTTAGATCCGCCAGACCACGGCCACACAGCCCGGAAAACCCACCACAACCAGGTGAATCTGGCCGTGAAAGCCTTCGACAATACAGCCTCTGTTTATTGCAGTGAGGCCTGTACCAGATACCCATGAAACTGAATCAGACCCTGGATCCATCAAGGTCACTATTGTGTAGTTGGCCTGGAAGGCTTTCCAGGGTCTCGGGCAGAAGTCTTTCACGTACCCTCCTGCTTGGTCTTTTTAACCAATGATGCCAGGGTTTGAACTTGCGGCCCTTTACATGTCGTTCAGAGGTTCTTTCCCCTGCGCTGCAGCACCTCCTTTTTCTAGTGGCTCACTCTCCTTGCTCTCACTGTTTGCTTTATCCCTGAACATTCTATGAAGCAATATACTTTCCCACAGAGAACCATTGAGTCCCTCTAAAAGCAGGTATTTATATATAAAAAAGATAAAGATCGGTGATTTATCTTAACCTGTCGTACTAGTATTGTATGAACAAGAAATGCTCACACACCCAAGCACGAGCAAAGTATTTTTCCCCTCAGGGCAACAAAAGATGTGCACTTGAATAGCATAAGCTGGGAATGATTGAAATGAAACTTCCAAATCATATATTTTAGAGGGTTTTTTTTAATGATATCCTCAGGACCAAAACAAGCATAAGGACTCCCAATTTCCTCTGCATTGAATATAGTCACACTTAAATGTTTACCACTTGCTCCCTACTTACAATCAAAATAGAAATTTTGAAATAGGAATTCTCAATATCATTAAAACGATTTACACTTTTTTCTCTTATATCCTTTTCCTTGATCTTTACTTCTCAAAGCCACAAATTATCAATTCTTCCCCCCCGCCCCCGTTTTACGCAAAACATATCAAGGGTTTCCTATTATCCATGAATTTAGGTAAGTTCTTTTCTTTAATCAAAGAGCATGCAAAAATGCAAAAAGGGCATGAGCAAAGTATTTTTCCCCCTAAGGCTAACAAAAGTCTGTATTTGCATTTCATCGGCTAGAGATGATTGCAATGAAACTTCCAAATTGCAGGTTTTAGGTGTGTGTGTTTTTTAAAAATCCTATTTTGCCTACCATTAGTTGTTAATGGCTCCTGGGAAATATGAACTTAAGACTGGAGTCATATGCTCACTTACCTTAGAGCAAAATTTAGAGAATGAAATGAGATGTATTTTTGAGCAAACATGCATAGAACTTTCATGCTAAGATTACTTAAAATTGAGCATCTGAAACCCATCCATGACAGGTAGTACTTGTATCAGCAATGTTGGCCCTTTTTTACAGTACTACCTGACATTTATGTAATTGAAACATACTTGAATATATCCATTAAACAAAGGTAATTGGCATTTTAAGCAAAATGAAAGATGAGTCCTCCCATCAGGAGCCAGTGTATTTGCACCACCATTTCCTCTTGTCATTCCCTGAATCCTGTGAAGGCAACTTCTTGGAGGGCAAATGCCAACTACATTTTTAATATCCCAGAAATAACATGGTATGCTTTTCCCTCTCATTTTAACATCAAGAAGCAACCTGTGCAACACAACTGGATGGTATTAAGTAAACCTAAAAGTACTCTTAAGTATAAACAGAGAGATGTGTTTGAAAGACTTTTGCTCACATTCTATCATCGGGATGTGTCCTACCATACCACTCAGCAATGTTTGAAACCTTCCTCCAACTTCAAGTGGTTCTTCTGCTGGAGAAAGTTGGAAGAAGGCCCCTTAGATTGGAAGGGATTTTACTTCCTGCTGAGCAGAGTTGGCAGATAAATGCTGCTGACTTCCAACAAGGCCTGTCCTTATGAGTGACTCTAAAAAATACACATCTAGGGAAGCAAAGGAGAGGTGAAGACCCTTATAGGTGGGACAGTGGCTGTGCATGGCTTTCATGAATAAAAGTATTGTGTTGAAATCGTCAATTATGATTTGCTTGATGTTTTAAATTACATTTTCATTCTCTAAGATTCTTCCACCTGTTCTATTATCTCATTCAATTTAAGCCGACTTTTCCTCCCAAGTATTTGTGGGCTCCTTACCCATTTTATTCTCATGGAAAACAACGTGAGGTAAACTAAGCCAAGGCCGATGTGGCTTAGCAGTCAAAGTGTAGAACTAGCCTCTGGCATGACCCTGTTTGAATCCCTCACTAAAACCATGGAAGCCACCCAGACGGCCCAGGCCCATCAATACCTCTCCGCCCAACCTGCCCTCACAAGCTTGTAGTTGTGAGAATCAAGCAGAAGGTGAGGGGAAAATGCGAAAAGCTGCTTTGGAACCTGAGTCAGAGAGAAAAGCAGGGTATAAATTAACTAAATAAATATGAGTTTGCTGTAACATGCAGTTAGATTTCACAGCTGAATGGGGCCTTGAGCCCAGAGTTCCCCAGCTCCTACACCACACTGGCTCCCCCATTGTGTTCTGGGATTAGGCCTAACCTTTCAGTCTGGACCTCTAGCCTAGTCTCCTCTTCCTGTCCAAATTCATTTGACAGGGGGTTAATGCCAGTTTAATCCTAACCATAGAAAGATCTCTGCGCAGACCTGACCTGTACATGAATGGACTGAGCTACGATTGTTATAAACCAGTGAGCAGTGGTTGACCTTTGCTGAAAATGTGGCTATCCTTATTATGAAGCACTTTCCATAAAATTTGTCAGGAACAAACTAGGCATGCTGAGGTAATATCAGAACAGAAGCACATGCGAAATCTCAATGCTGGCCAACCTGGGGGCATTTGGAACAAAGATATTAGGAAGAACCTAGCTTGGCTTTGCCAAGGACATATTATGTCCCAAATAAACTTTCCATCTCATATTGCTGGAAAGCAGATTTGGTTATAACTTTGTTTTGAATTATGCAATTAAGTGCCAGACTGGAAACATGGGTTGATACAGAGATACTATTAAATGGGAATGTGTTGGACTAAGAAGCTGTGTGAAAAGAGTTGTTCCTCGTGCCCTGCAAATCAGGAAATGTTAATGAGTGGTATTTCAGAATATTTAGTGCTGTGCAGTATCTTATTGAAAGGACACATGTCGGGCCCCTTCCACACATGCAGAATAATGCACTTCCAATCCATTTTCACAATTGTTTGCAAGTGGATTTTGTTATTTTGCACAGTCAAATCCAGCTGCAAAGTGCGTTGAAAGTGCATTGTTATGCATGTGCAGAATGGGCCTCAGATTTGCAGAGCAAAACAAACTGAGGCCGTCGATGGCTCCAGAAGCTCCACTCTTGAGGGTCACTTCCCCCTTCTTATCCTCTCTCCCAACTGCCTTACAAGTAGAGGAATCACAGTTACAGAAACCGTGTCTCTCTGCTGCAGGACACAGGCATGATAGCAGAGGTCAAGCTCAGTAGGAAGGAATTGCAGCTGGGAACTATGTGTTTTGCTGTAAAGCTCAGAATGGGTAGAATGTGAGGAATCCCAGCCCACATGTCCCACTCAGAGCAGCACTTTCTGACCCATGCGGTGAATATGAACAAAGTAATGCATCCCAACCCCCGGCTGCCTTCCTTGCTTCAGAGGCGAAAGATCTGCCTCCTCAGGCTTTCTAGCAGTGGGGCTGGCCCTGGACAGGGTCACGGGACAATCAACACATCTTGCAGTTTTTGCATGAGTGCGGCAGTGGAAAAGCTACCTCCCTTTCCCAGGGGCATTTCCCATTTTCCTGATAGTACAGGAAATCACAGTACAGACATCACAGCTGACCAGAGAAAGCTATTAGATGTAGTGTTGGAGGAGAGTTTTATGAATACCATGTTGGTTGGTGGTAAGTGCCAACAAGTCACAGCTGACTTATGGTGACTCCGTAGAATTTTCAAGGCAAGAGATGTTTGGAAGAGGTTTGCCATCACCTGATCCCCCTGGTCTGAGAGTTCTCAGAGAAACGTGACTGGTCCAAGATCACCCATCACTCAAAACACAGCAAAACCTAAAACATAAAAACATGAGGCAGCTTGAAATAGGTCTTAAACATTCTAAGGCTAAAAACAAGCTATACAGTGATGTATAAAAGACTGGCTCCTTAGTTAAAAGCCTGGATGAACAGAAACATTTTGGCCTGGCATCAAAAAAGAAAATAATTTAGACAGACCTCAAGAGAAAGGGCATTCCACAGGTACCACAGAAAGCGCCTTGGTTTTGGTTACCAGCCACCTTACCTTGAGAAAGAGAACACCAAGGGCGTGTGAAAAGGCAGCTGGTAGACTGGACCATATGGAAGGAGATGGTCCTTCAAGTACCCAGTAGAGTTCCGGATCATCTTCAAGGTGTTGGTGTTGACCTTTAAGGCCTTACGTGGCCTGGGACCATCGTATCTTCGAGACCGCATCACCCCATATGTCCTTGCACAGCCTCTCCGATCAACTGAGGCCAACTTACTAGTGGTCCCTGGCCCTTCGGCGATGCGGCTGGCCTCCACGCGGGCCAGGGCCTTTACGGCTCTGGCCCCGGCCTGCGGTGAGCAGCTCACTCCCACCTCCAGCTGTCCAGGGCCCTGCGGGACCTTAGGTGGAAGTTCCGCAGGGCCTGTAAAAGGGCACCTGGAGCTGTTCCACCGGGCCTTTGGAGAAACCAGCCGCTGACTGTGCCCCCTCTCCTCTGGCCCCCGACACCTGGGCCGTTTGTCACCCGAGGAGACCTACCATTCCCTCCCCCTTTTTGGGGAGAAGAGGGAACTTAAAGTTGGAATGTCGGACGCCACTTATATTTTATTCTGCTGTGATTTGTTGTATAACTGTTAGAATTCATTTTATGGTTTTACCGCTGCCTTAATGTTTTTAAGGTTTTTAAGGTTTTAACTGTCTTACAGTATTGATATGTTGTACATCGCCCAGAGCCCTTCGGGGATGGGGCGATACAAAAATCCAATCAATCAATCAATCAATCAATCAATCAATCAATCAATCAATCAATCAATAAAATACCCAGGTGCCAAGCCATGTTAGGCCTTAAAGTTAGAAACAGATGAGAAAGCCAGTGGAGTTTCTTCAGCTCAGGGGTGATACAATTCTGCGTAACTGACTCCAAACAGTAGCCTAACTGCTGCATTTTGAATGAGCTGAATTTTCAAAGGCAGTCCTGCACAGAGTCCATCCCCACTATCATTCTTCATTCTGAATCATTCTTCACGTGCACCTATATTCTGTGTGGGGGAGGCAAGCTTTTTTAAAAAACTGCCAGAATAAAAAGAAATGGGCTAGACTCAAGGTGGGTTGATATCTGTATTCATGCACACCGCCTTCGCATTTCAAGTCACACCCCAGCCTTCATTTGAAGTCCTGATTCCCATTTGAAGACCTGGATCTACTTCTGGCCTGTGTCACTTCTGCCTACATGTTCAAAATGCTTCTCTGTAATCATGGACTTCACAGTATTATTGTTTGAAGACTTCTCTTGTTTTTGGATCTCATTCCAGAACTCCATAGCTAAAGCCATCCCTCTTTCTTGTTACTCAGAAACTTCTCAGAGCTGCATGCCAACTTTCAGTGGCATAGTGTCAAGGAGGCGGTGGGGGGTTCGTGACGCACCAGATGCGCACTGGTGCAGGGATGTGGCGGGGGCGTGGCGGGGGCGCAGGGCAGGTGCATGCCCCGGGCACAGTTCCCTTTTGCTACGGCTCTGCCAGCTTCCCATTACCATCTGCAGTATCCTCATCTACAGCAAAATGAGATGAAATTAGGTGATAGACTCTTGGCTTGATAGAATGGATTGTTCCACTTTAGGCTGTGGGGCTCAGTGGTTGTGATTACCATTTTTAGTGTTGCCCTCTGCTTTAAAAACAAGGAGAAAACAGACTTAAGATGGATACTTTCTTGACATTCCCTTATAGAATAGAATAGAATAGAATAGAATAGAATCTTTATTGGCCAAGTGTGATTGGACACACAAGGAATTTGTCTCCGGTGCATATGCTCTCAGTGTACATAAAAGAAAATACATTTGTCAAGAATCATAAGGTACAGCACTTAATGATTGTCATATAGGTCTAGTAAGCAATCAGGAAACAATCAATAGTAATAAAAAACATAGAATGTAAAATCATAAAATAAAATGAAATGTCAGCACAGGCTATAGTCATACAGTCATAATTGGGAGGAGATGGGTAATAGGAATGATGAAAAAAGTAGTGCAGTAATTATATAATAAATATATAATAAATAGTTTGACATTATCGAGGGAATTATTTGTTTAACAGAGTGATGGCATTCGGGAAAAAACTTTGTTCTTATGTCCTGAGTTGTCTTGGTGTGTGCAGTGCTCTGTGGAAAACGTTTAGAGGTAGAGTTGAAACAGTTTATGTCCAGGATCTCGAGGGGTCAATGTAAATATTTTTCCCACAGCCGCTTTTGCACGGCCGATTACAGTATGCAGGTCCCTCAATGGAAGGCAGGTTAGCAGCAATTGTTTTCTACTGCAGTTCCTGATTATTCTCTGAAGTCTGTGTGTGGATCTTGTTGGGTTGCAGAACCAAACCACACAGTTATAGAGGTGCAGCTGACCAGACTCAATGATGATTCCTCTGTAGAACTGTATCAGCAGCTCCTTGGAGCAGTTTGAAGAGCTTCCTGAGTTGAGGCATGAAAGAACATTCTTTGTTGTGCTTTTTTTTGTAACCATTTTGATAATGGAGAATTGTCCATTTAGGTCATATGGAGAATATGATGGAGCCTAGAAATTTAAAGGTCTCTACTGTTGATACTGTGTTGTCTAGTATTGTGAGAGGAGGTAGGATGGGAGGGGTTTCTCCCTAGAAATCTACCACCATTTCCTACTGGGTTTTAAGTGTGTTCAGTTCTAGATTGTTCCAGTGAACACGGTAAGGCTATTTGTTGCCAGACCAGTCCACGTCTGTATCGTCTGGAGTTTCATCGTTGTCTCGAATGAGACCAATCACTGTTGTATCATCTGCAAATTTCAGTATTTTAACAGATGGATCATTTGAGATGCAGTCATTGGTATACAGAGAGAAGAGAAGTGGTGAAAGTACACAGCCTTGGGGGGCCCCTGTGCCCTATACAGCCTTATACAGACATATTAGGATCATCCCAGAGCCATTTTCCAAACCTCCAGCTCTCATTTAAACCCGTTCCCAAGGCATTTTACTTAGTGTAATAAGATTACTCAACTAAACAACATTTTATATTTAAGCTTATTGCGCCCCTGAGCCTTGGTTCCTCTCAACCTGCAGCTGTGAGCTCCTCCAAAACATCAGAAAACCTGGCCTTGACAGCCTGTTCTGCAGTGGCTTATTTAACTCTATTATGGTCAGACTCTCCAAGAACACGAAGCATAGCTAGAATATATTTCTGTACCCTTTACCAGGTACAGATTTACCCTTGGGTCACTTTAAATGAGGGAATAGCCCATACTGTAAGTTTAGATGTAACATGAAAGAATTCATAAATCCTATTGATGTAAAGCAGTATGAATTAAGGAATGTCAGAAATTGCAACTCTAAAGGAGTGGTATGAGTTATTAGCTGCCCATGCAATAAGCTGTACCTAGGGATAATTTCAAGCTGCTTAAAAGCACATGTTTGCAAAATTAAAATGTCACTGGGAAGAACAGTCCAGTGAGGTATAGCCCGAGACAGCTATCCCAAGCCACTTCCGGCTTCCCTGTCCCAGCTGCCTGGTTGGCTGATGCCAGTGATGATGGCGCGGGGCGGGGGCAGAGCACCACTGGTGGATCCTCTTGAACAGGCGAGTGGCAAAGGGTGGGAAACGGGAGGGAGTTGCCGGAGCGCAGATTTTCAGCATAATCCTAACCTCAGTCCGCTCCCCTTGAATGGGGGTCAGGGGTCGACCCTGCTTTGGGTGGCCTCATTTCCCCCTCCCCCGGATCCTTCTGGGGGCAGGACCACATGGGGGGCCCCAGCAGTGCCACCTTGGGTTGCAGACACCCCCCCCCAGCAGCCCACTGAGCTCCAGGGGCTTTCCTGACGGATGGCAACCTGGCTGACTACAGGTGAGAAAGACGATGTCAGGTTTTAAAGGAGTTATTACCTGCAGCCCTGCAAGGTTGCACTTGCTGGGGCTGTTTTATGGGGAGGCAGGGGTGGGTGGGAATTGTTTGGGTGGAACTTGCTATGCTATGCAAAGGTGTGGTTGAGTGCATTGTATTGGTTGAGTGCATTGTATTGCAAGTGGCTTTCTCAGTCCATTTTTTAAACTTTCCCTTCTCACTAGACTTTTCTCTGTGATACACCTCTGAAGATGCCAGTCACAGATGCAGGCGGAACGTTAGGAACAAGATCTACCAGACCACAGCCACACAGCCCGGAAAACCCACCACAACCAGTTGAATCCGGCCATGAAAGCCTTCGGACAATACATCTCAACCTTGCATTTTGCTCTCTTATGTCTTCTTCTGCCCACTGGTGCAGACTTATTTTTCTCCTGTTCTGTATCTCAGCACTAGAAAGATCACCTCTCCAATTTGTTTTGGCATATTTCGACTCAAAGCATAGCAGTCATCTAGTATCATAGCCGAAGGAGCCCATAATGCCCATTATTAAATGCTGACACAACTTTCTTGAAGTGCAGTTGGCCTTCTGTAACCAGCTTTAGGGAGAATGTATCTTTCCATCAGATTTGACCTCAGTGAATTAATGTGCTGAATTTACAATTTCCAGAACACAAGGACAATTCCCACCAGTACCTCAAAATCATGAAGAATTTCCTGGAACCTTCAATAGTCCTCAGGCACCCAGTCAGTCTTCTTGGAATTCCAAAAGTGGCATGCTAAAACAAATTTATGATCATCAGAAGAGTCCATATTAATAATTTAGGTACAACCAGGTAATAATTATAGTGATTTAAATAAAAATATATATCATATTTCATATCACATTACGTGAAAGATAAATTGGACTCAAGTAACTGGTATTAAGGACAGCTCCATCAAAGATAATCAAAAGATACAAAAGATACAAATTCACTCTAAATTGATTTTCACTCTAAATTGATATTTTCAAAAGTAGGAGATATCTAATAAACTTGTTTAATCTACTTTGAATCAACCACCACTGACATAACATCTTGCTTTGTGTTTCTTGAAGAGATTGACATAATGAAGACTGCTTAATTAATATGATAATGTATTCCCAGTTTTTTTCCTGATATTTCCATACCAATATCCCCGGTTCTAACGCATTTATGCAAATCCATTTATTAACTAAATATAACATTCTTCTTGAAAACAGACCTATCTTTTATACACATTGTTCTCTATACCTCAAATTGTGTTAATTTTTTCAGCTAGCTGATCACCAGTAATTTAGATCCCTCCTCAACTCTCCGCTGATGGGAAGGTTTCATGTCAGTGGAGAACAACGTTTCTTCTTCCTTCTTGCTACAGCCCAGAATGTCCCCTGAAATACTTCTCCTGGGGAACAGGGAGCCCACAGGGATATCGTAAAGGAGAAACTGGAGGTCTGTTACTGGAAGGGGAAGTTGGGAAAAATGTCCTCCAGTAGCAGAACTGATGGGTGTAAGAATCCAATCAATCAACTCCAGTATGATACATCAGATTTGACAAGTCTAGAACAGACTTCTGTATAGTGGATATTCTTCCTCAGTTTGGTATTTCAGCACAGATAAATTGATTCAGTTGCAGCTACATGTTGCAGCAAGCTGGCATTAAGCCTGAATGTCCACGGACCTCTAGCTGAATTGGCACATATCTTTGCTCCTCCCCCTCCTTTTTCTCTATAGTGTGATGAAATAATCCTGTGATGTATGAATAGAGACATGGTGTTTAAATATACTTAGTCCCTCACCCCAAATTGAAAGCTGGATTACACATTCACCACACTTCTGGCTGGTGACATGATGTCTGGCAAGACTACTTGAGAAAAGCTTTGATTGAGGGAAGGTTAATCTGCATTCTGTGGTGGAAAGGAATTTTAAAATTCCCAAAACTACTGTTGCCTGTCCGGGCACAGGCGGAGCGATAGTAGCCACCCCCAGTCTAAAGCCGGCGATCCTGAGGCCAGCTGGGCAGGGGGGTTCCTCGGGACCGGCACGGAAATGCGTCGAACTTTCGACGCGACGATGCTTCAAAGAAACGAAGCTCCGTAGCTCCGGCCGTGCCCGGAGTGCAGCTGAGCCCGATCGGCTCGGCAGGGACGCACTGCAGCTGGGCAGGGGGAGGGTTTTGAGTCTGGGAAGGGGATTTAAGGGAGAGCAAAGGGAAGCTCAGGAGCTGCTGCTGCAGCTTGGAGGAAGTGGCGATAGGGAGGAGGTGTGGAGTGGTGAAAAAGGGCCAGGCAGCTAAAGTGAGGAGGGCGCGTTGGGGAGAATTGTGCCAGGGCCACCTCCTCTGTCAGGCAGCAGTTGCTCTAAGTCCAGTGAGGCAACACTGGGTGGTGCTTACGCGTCAGCTGTCTAGCCAACTCCGGCCGTTAGTGAGGCAACTGCGGCGGGGCGGGGCCTGACACGCGGGGGGGTGGGTTAGGGAAGAGACAGCTGGAGAAGCCAGAGGGGGCAGCCTTCAACACCAGGCGCCCTGTGGGCTAAATTGTTTCTTGGCCCCTCGGGCCAATTGGAAAAGAACATCTCTGGGGAGGACAACCCCCAGGATAGGGAGGGAGGGAAGGTTCCATCGCCCAAGGGCCCTGCGCAGGGAGGGGAAGCACCACATGCCAACCTTCAAGTGGGCCCTGATGTTCTCCTGAAATTAAAATGGAATTCCAAAATGCAAAGAGGATGAACAATTTGGTGAGAAACAGAAGCCCAAGAGTAGGTGCAGGCAATGGATGCAGTAAAACATACATTTCCCCAGTGTTAGCCCATACAGTCAGCATGGGGATGTGGTTAAAATGCTGAAAAACACAGGTTCAAATCCCCGCACGTGCCATAGAAGCTTGCTTGGTAACCTTGGGCCAATCACACACTCTTAGCCCTGACCCTGACCAATGAATGGATGGGAGACCTCCAAGGAATACCAGGGTTGTGAGGTGGAATGTCTCTTGTCTCTTGGCAACCCCATCACCACAAGTCAGATGAGACTTGATTGGTGGGGGGAACCTACAATAAGGCAATTGGGGAGTGAGAGAAAGATGGGTTTTCAGACTGGACTTTTCTTCTCAATACTGAGAAAAACCCACTAGACATTTTTGAGATTGTTAGGTGATATTAGATAGGAAATTTTAAAACTGAATTTTGGTAAGAGGAAGGGGATGAGTTGGAGGAGCTAATTCTTGACCTCGACGTGACATCAAATCATCACTGCAGAATTCCTTCTCCAGGCACTGTCTGAAAAAATTTCCAGGAAATGTCTCAAGCCAGAAGTTGGTAACCCTGAACTAGACCTTAGATTTCTGGTATATGGAGAAAAGCTAGCTCAAGTTAAGCCACACAACTGCATTAGTTTGTCATGGATAACTAGTGTTATGTTTAAAGCAGCGTTCATTCTTTGCAACCCCTGGGAAAAAGAGAGAAGGAAGGAGGTGTGTAAGAGTCAGGAAACAAGTTTCATGCACTGTCAAACTTAATATTAAAAGGTAAATCCCCTGTGAAAGCACCCGATCATTACTGACCCTGAGGTGACATCACATCACGAAATTTACTAGGCAGACTGTGTTTTCAGTGTGGTTTGCCATTGCCTCTCACAGTTGTCTACCCTTTACCCCAGCAAGCTCGGTACTCATTATACTGGCCTTGGAAGGATGGAAGACTTAGTCAACCAGAAACTGACTTCAGTCACAATTGAACTCAGGTCATGAGCACAATTTTCACTGCAGTACTGCAGCTTACCACGCTGTGCCACAGAGCTCCTAGACTTAATATTAGTAACTATTATTAGCAAATTAGTAACTAATATTAGTAAAATCTTTCCTGTATATTGATCAGGTCCCAGAGTAGTTAAGACCAAAGATACATACAAAGATGAGCTCTTCATTTAACTAGCATACTTACTACAAACAGTTCCATTTTGTCTTTATATTGCATTCTGACTTACATAACTTGGGTAACCATTTAAATAAAAAAATTCAGAATTGTTCTAGAGACAACATAATGTCATCAACAAATATTTGGTCTGATCCAGAGAAATATAGATGGGGCTGTGCTTGTGCAATAGAACTTCTCCTCCTCCCAGTTATAGCCCCCCCCCCCACATTTCCCGGAAGCCACTATGTGCCATGAAGTATGAAATTTCCCAAAGTTCTTTCCCTTTTCCACTGATATTACATAATTACATTTGGCCTTTGAATGAGACCATCCCTACTGAGAGATGGAGTGCCATCAAAATACTGATACTGATATCATTAAGCAATATTCCAGAAGTGACTAGCTCTGTCCTAAATCAGTACATGAATAATGTCGTCAAGTGGATGAGGTAAAACAAGCTGTAACTAAATCAAGGTAAAACTTGAGATAATCCTGGTGGGAGAAGCTGATATTCAAGAAAAGTTTGATTTGCCAACACCAGAAAGAATAAGACTGTATCATGTATTTCTTTAGGCTTTTATATGTTGCCTTTCCAGTTCAAATAACCGCTCAAGGCAGCAGATTAATTTTAGAATTGCTTTTAGATCTGGCCTAGATATTTGGAAAATGGTTGCAGGTGATATCACCCAGGCAAGAAGTCATCACAGTCACAGAGCTTCTTATCATAATGGGAGAAAGTAATTAAAAACAGGTAACTTTTGATGACCAGCTAAAAATACTTTGCAGGAATGTTAGTAATGCCTCTGGCACCTTCTTGGCAGCCTGAAATTATATTCTGGAGAAATTATATTTTGGTTTGACAACATACCAAGAATCAGAGACTGGGAAGAGCCAAAAATGGTGCAAAAATGCAAAGTGCTCCTGACTCCTCAGATCTTATCTCTGAGAAAACCAAGAGCTAAACCAGGAAGTAGCATCAGAGTGGGAAAAGGCAATAAAGCCTCCAGAGCAGAGGTGAATGAACTTCAGCTCACGAGCTACATGCGGCTCTCAGCCACATATTGTGCAGCTCGTGGCTGGGGAGGCTGGAGGTGGACCAGGTCTCTCTCTCTCTCTCTCCTGCTGTGCGTGTCCTTGTCCCTGGATGCACTGCTCCACCTTGCTATGGGGCAGAGAGACTGGAAAGAGTGGCAACAGTGTGAGTGAAGCCCATAGTTAACTGCGACAGTGTGACCACAGGCAAGCACATGCACACAGAGAGACATTCGAATAGATTTCTCTGGCCAATTTTTGGAAGTGATGGTTGAGAGCTGAGTCCAGGCATCTGCTGAGCCAGTGCTTGTACTCAGTTCTGCTGCCCGCCCTGCCGCCAAGTGCAGGCGTTGACTGAAACAAAGCTTCTTCTTCTTGTTGCAACTATTTCTATACCTTTCAACCCTGTAAATATATAAATACACCTTTTCTTTAACACATACATTTTTGACAGATCTAACAGCTTCTTGGTGGCATTTATATTCCCTGTAAATAGCTTTAAAAACAGAAATAAAAATACATTGCCTTAAGTTTGGTCCTCCGACATGCTAGAAATGTATCTTTCAGTGTAATGCAGAAAAATTGGTATTTTTATTGTATATTGTAATAGTCCTGTATAGCTATGTACATGCAGAACCCTGACGCTGGAAAGGTCTTCAACTTTGCCACTCTGAGTGAGCTCATTAGCTAAAAACCTTTAATGTCTCCAGAGATTCATGGTGATGAGCATTTTAATCTGTAACACAATGTGCATATAATGTCCTTGCTTAGTCTCGTGCTTAGACAGTCTTCTGTATTCTCTCTACTTTTTAATCAGTGTCTTCTATTTTGAATCTTGAAGCCAGATTTATGTAAATATGTTTCACATACTCAGTCTTAATATCTGAAGAGCAGCAAAGAGTGTCTGTAATATCTGTTCATGTCTTGTGGCTCTCAAATATCTGATGTTTATTCTATGTAGCTCTTACGTTAAACAAGTTTGGATATCTCTGCTCTACAGGGAAAGTCTGGAAGTATCTCCATGAAATTCTTAAAAACATCCGAGACAGCTAGCAAGGCAATTGATTTAAGTATATGCTACAAAAACAACATATTAGTTTTGACAAAAATGATTTGTGTGAAGGAATAAGACTTGTAAGTCTCATTTCCTCTTGGTTCTGGGAGGTTGGCGAAACCTTGTGACCAAGTCCCCACGTAGTGCTGCTGCCCCTGCCCCTTACTCTGAAAGGTACTACTAAACCCCCTGGGTTGGAGTCACTATCACCATCAAATCTGAGAATATATCCTGCTAGATAGAGGTACTCATTTAGCACTCTGTCTATATGAATGTTTAGATACTCCACCTAGATTCTACGTTGCTTTTATTAGCTAATAGCAAGAGGACAATCTATTGCAGTGGTTCTCAACCTACCTAATGCCGCAACCCTTTAATACAGTTTCTCATGTTGTGGTGACCCCCAACCACAACATGATTTGTGTCTCGGTTCCTAAGACCATCGGAAATATGTGTTTTCCAATGGTCTTATGCCACCCTGGAGAAAGGGTTGTTCGACCCCCAAAGGGGTCGTGACCCACAGGTTGAGAACTGCTGATCTATTGCTTCACCATTTTGAGTTATCACACTCAAAGGATGATGAGCTTACCCGCTGCCCCTCCTCTTTACTGCTCTTTAGATATCAAGACTGAATATTTGCTACATGTTTACAGAAATTAGGCATCTAGATTCAAAATATAGTGCTGGGACCAACATACATTAAGGACCACCTTCTCCAATATGAACTTACTCATTTACTCAGGTTATCCATGGACCATGGAGATCCTGCTTTGGTTGCTCCACCATTTGAGGTTAGATGGGTGATGAACTGAGAAAGTGCCTTCTCCATCATAGCCCTAAAACTCTGGAACTCCCTCCATAGGAGGATTCATCTGTCTTCCTCTATTAGTGTCTTCTGCTAACTGGTGAAGACTTTTTTGTCTTATCTAACTTACCCCCAGTTATGTTTTTCAGCCTTCCTCTTAGTGTTATTTATGGGGGTTATGGTTTTCAGTCTTCCTCTTAGGGTTATTGATGTTCCTTTTCTAGAAATATTTATAGTGTGCTTTGCAAGATTTCCTTTAAAAGAAGCCTTGTTCAAAGAATGACACAAAATAAAACCCATCACCAATAAATATGGATAAATTGCAATATTTAAGGATTTACACCTAAATACACTGAGGCACAGATGTGCATTTTGCCTCTTCACAAAACAATTGTGTGTCACAAATATTGTTTACTACGCAGCTAATCCTGTCAACAGATTGTCAGTACAAGAGGGAAAGTAGTGGCAGAATCAACTATTATGACCCATTGTAAATTCCCCAATATCACAAAACTGCTTGTTCTAAATGCTTCTGTGAACACCTTCACCAGTGCAGTGCAAATGTGCATTGTGCCCTGGTCTATTTTTTGCCTATTTTTTTTCCACATTGCTAATAAGCAGGGGATGCCTTAAAGCTCTAATTCCTGAACTACCTCCATTTTTGTCTCTCTTGAACCAGTTAATTAATGCTCAGAGTTTTGATGTGAAATAATATCTGTTGTTTGTTGTTGTTCGTCATTGTTGTTGTTTATTGTTGTGTTTGTGGTGGTGGTGGTGGTGGTGGTTGTAACAAAAACAGTTATACACAGCAAACAAGATCACTATGCTGGATTTTGTGTTAAATCATAATGTCTGACACTTCCCAAGCATCTAGGACTGTGTGATGAATTGACGAATAATGTGTGCAGAGCCAAGTAGAGTGGCTTTTTGCAGCTGACATGTGGTGATTTTGTCAGCGCTGATTGTTTTAAAATGCCGTCCAAGGTCTTTAGGCACTGCACCCAATGTGCCGATCACCACTGAGACCACCTTTACTGGTTTGTGCCAGAGTCTTTGTAGTTCAATCCTTAAATCCTCGTATCGTGTAAGTTTTTCCAGTTGCTTCTCATCAATTCTGCTGTCACCAGGTATTGCAACATCCACACTTTCTTTTTCTCCACAATCGTGAGGTCAGGAGTATTGCGTTCTAAAACTTTGTCAGTCTGAATTCGGAAGTCTCAGAGTAGTTTTATGTGTTCATTTTAGTGACCTTTTCAGGTTTGTGATTCCACCAGTTCTTTGTCTCAGGCAAATAGTAGTTGTGGCACAAGTTCCAGTGAATCATTTCAGCAACAGTATTATGCCTCTGCTTGTAGTCCGTCTGTGCGATCTTCTTGCAGCAGCTAAGTATGTGATCTATTGTTTCGTCTGCTTCCTTTGTGCAGAGTCTGCACAATAATAATAATAATTATTATTTAATTACGCTTAAATTAATTATTGATGCTCAGAGTTTTGACGTGAAATAATATCTAGTATTATTTAATTACACGTTAATTAATTACTGCTCAGAGTTTCGACATGAAACAATATCTATTATTATTTAATTACATTTAATATCACAGCTGCCAGTTCTGTACCTGGTCATGGACCTTTCATGACCATTCAAACCCCACCCGGAAAACTAGGACAATGTAATGTATCAACGTAGTATTCATGTGGATCCCAGCAGAGCTGCCTTCTGAATCTGAAGGATGCTGATTTTTTTTATTTGAAGATCTTGCTGCTGACCATTTCACAGTTATTGCACAAACTGAGAAAAGGTGCACCTGCTGAAGCCCTTCTTTTGACAGTCACCCTACTATCATATTGTCAAAGACTTTCATGGCCAGAATCAACTGGCTGTTGTGGGTTTTCCGGTCTCTGTGGTCGTAGTCAGGTGGTTTTTGCCCCTAACATTTCACCTACACTGATGGTTGGCATCTTCTATGGCCACACAATCCAGAAAACCCACAATAGTCAGTCATTCTACTACCCTATGCCAGTGGTTGCCCTCGTCTTAAAGCAGCTTAGAAGGCACCAAGGAATATTCTCTGACCAAAAAGCCTTACTTAAATATATATATATAATGAGCCAGAGTCAGTATCTAATTTACAGAAGGGAATACTTTGTCTGGCTCTAGTGCGAACTTTAAAACTCTATGTTAAAGGAAAATAATTAAAACATTTATATAACAGAACCACAACTCTTAATCAACAACAAAGTATTCATATTATAAATAACAACAAAACAATGAATAATACACACACGGGATCCCAAATACAATAATATCAAGTCTCTGTAATAAAGAGCGGCCGCGCCTGAAACGCAGCCACCATTGCGGGAGGAAATGGGGGCCCGGCGAGGGCTTCAGGCCCGGATCGCTATGTCGCGGCCGATCAGCAGCATCGCGCATGAGGGCCGAGGCGACATCGAGGCCAGCTTCTCGCGCACGCTTGCGGAGGGGCTGGGCCGCCCGGCGACTGGCAGGCTCTTTCAGCGGGTATACTTGAGGCGCATCATCAGAGTGGGCCCAAGGCAGAGCCCTTAAAAGGCCCTGCCTCGTGGCTCAGGGCCCACTCTGCCTCAGGACGTCAAGGGACTTTCCCACCCACCTGATCCCTGTTTTTTGGAGTATTCTAAGGTTAAGTTATTGTCATAGCCTTGGCGGGTTGCACATGGGGGGTGATCCCCTGGCAAGGGGAGCTGGGGGAGCTCCCTGTTTATTACACCTCCTTAAGAGGCAGGGGTGGAGCAAGCACACGGTTGGAACGCCCCGCTGGGGGCTAAGAAGCTTGCGCCCCTAGCGGGGGATGGAGAGGGGGCTCCAGTCATGGGCACTTCGCCGGTCTGGAATGTCTCACTTCAATCTCCCGCTTGTTAAATTCCTCCAGCAGGCGGGCTGGAGGAATCGGCTTACTCTGGGAGACAGCACTAGGGCTGCCCAGATGCCTGGATCACCACCCATGCTGCGCCAATTTTGCTTTCCTGTGCTTTCAGTTAATAAAGTTGCGGCTATGGCCAGTTTTTTACCCACACTACATATGTTGTCTGTTGTATTATTCTGGGAGCTAGGGTAACGAGCAGGAAGGGCCACGCCTCTGCCCGCAAAGGTATCACATGAAGCTCATCCACGGAAGTTGAGTATTTACAGGCATCAGACACCTGGTATCCTTCACATCTACACCATTAGTGGATCTCTTTCAAAGTGATACCTTTATTTCAGAGACTTGTAATAAACTATTTTTGGATTTTAAAATATTTTATGATTGTTGCTGTAATTTATGTTGTGACTTATCCTGAGCCCTTCGAGGATAGGGCGGGATAGAAATAAAATCAAATATAAATAAATAGTTTATTCATGATTAATGTAATTATTTAAAACACTTATTCTATTTCTCCTGGAGAAATAGCTGCTCTGGGAAACGGACAGTATAGCATTACATCTTACCAAGGAGCCCCCCCCCTCCCTAAATAGATTAATGAAACCCCCTCCCTAAATAGCTAAACGAAATAGCTAAATGAAATTGATCAAAGACAGTATACAATGGGGAAGGAGATTTATCTTTATTCTTTCTTACAGACTTCCTGGAGGCATCTCATCTCTTTATCGGATCTGGCATGATTCTTCTTATGCTTGTGATGCTAAAAAAATGTGTCAATTAAACTGGTTGTGAGCACGTCAAATAATATATTTAGATGAAAAATGTTTGTTCACTCCTCTACTGTATTGCATACATTTAGGTGTTACAACAATCATGCCTTGTAACATGTCCAGCTATACATGGTTTCTTTGAAGTAAGTTCAGTGAGATTCTGTCAAGAACTCAGAGTTCTTGGGATGGGTCAGCAATTACCCAAACAGTTAGAAGCTAAGGGGAAAGCTTCCAATCTTCCTGGGATGAAAGTCAAGAAAGGTAGGCCACTTGTTGCTTAAGTGTTACAAAACATTTAATCTAGTAGGCATAGCCACATAGGCCGAAGTACTGGAATTAGATTGAAGCCACCTGAAGACAAAGGATCACAATATATAATCAAAGTGACTTGTTCAAACTGTGAAAGAATATTATTAAGAACAGGATCAAAACAAAGGACTAATTACATAGCGATAGAACTGGTTCAGTTTTGCCAGATGTTACCCTCTCCTGTTGAAATCTTCCAGCATTCAACAGCTACTCTTTCCAAGAGCCAGCATCGGCAGACAGTTTGTCTGGCTCATAAAGCAGGTACAAAATCAAAAGCTCCAAGTGTGGATCAAGGAGCCATGAATATGGCACCAGGAACAAAACTAGACTGAAAATGCTAAACGTTATGGCCGAGGGTCTGCATTGGCCTGAGCTTATTTGACCAATCAGATTCATGGCTGATGATGACAATTAACATATCTGTGTGTTACTAGCCATTTGACTCGGAGGGTTAGAACAAGGAGGGGTAGCAGTAAATAAATCTGCAGCGAAGCCCACCAAGTTCTTGCAGGTGTCGAGACTCATGATTTCATCTTTGCAGAGGAGAGCAACAACGATCATCAGGAAATGCTGAATTATTTTTATATTTATTAACAGCAGTCAGAGTTTCAGTTGCATCCATTTGGAAAATGGAGATTCCCCAATCAAGAAAACTGGAAGAAAAAACGGAGAATACTTCATGGCCAAATTGACTAGTTTGTAAATAGAAGATTAGAACATGAATTCAAAGAGAAATACTTGTATTTTTATACAATGGAAGACTTACCAAGGTATCTACATGATTATTTATGGTATTACTCTTCATATCTTCAGTAATATTGTGTATACACCCATAATTGTAAGTTAAGCATATGTAACTTTCTAATAGTTTGATGACAGTAAGGACTTTTGGGGTCACTGTAATAATTTATTATGCATTTATAACTATATGCATTTGTTTATTATTATTTTTTTTAAAATTTATACAATTACAGTTAAAATCAGTTAGGCTGCCTAAACAGTTAATGGTTAAATTTACCAGTCAATGTTAGTTCATCTTTATCAATAAGATTAAATATGCAGATCTATTTAATATTTAATTCTGATATAGCCGTGGTGGCAAACCTTTGGCACTCCAGATGTTATGGACTATGTTATGGAATTGTAGTCCATAACATCTGGAGTGCCAAAGGTTCGCCACCACTGTGATATAGATTATAGTTGATTTTGATTATATAAGTCAATATGTGTATTCATTAGAATTATTTTTTTCAAATGTGAAGATTGTTATGATTGGTATGTTTGCTTATTTTTTACCTTTAACTTCTTTTTTCTGTATCTTTTCAATTAGTGAAAGAAAAATTGTTTGTTAAAAAAAAGAGGAAAAGCTGAGGGATTTGGAAATGTTCAGTCTAGGTTTGCCACTGAAGTACTTGGAGAGTTCAGGGAGGGTACTTGGGGAGGGCAGGGTTTGGGGAAGGGAGAGACCTCAGTTGGGCATAATGCCAGAGACTCTGTCTTGCAAAGTGGTGATTTTCTGCAAGTGAATTACTCTGTCACTTGCTGATCAGATGTAATCCCAGATCTCCAGCTATCCCCTGGAGACTGGCAAGCCTAGTTCAGTCTGGAGAAGAGCAGGTTCAAAAGGACATGACTGCTCTCTTTAGGCATTTGAAGGGTCGTTACTTAGAAGAAGGCAGGGAGATTTTCCCTGTTGGCGGCAGAGGATAGGATTCACAATAACGGGTAGAAATTATACCTGAAAAAGTACTGGCTGGATATTAGGAAGAAGTTGTTACAGTATGAGCTCTTCAGCGGGAAGTGGTGAGCTCCCCCTCACTGGCAGTCTTCAAGAACAAATGCTTGTCAGGGATGTTTTATGATTCCAGTTATAGAAAAATTAAGAATGAAAAGTTGCCCTTAAGGTCAACTTTTTGTAATAAATAACCTAAAAATGTTCGGAGGGACGATGGTCACACTTTTGAAAATGCCCGTTCAATGAAATTCAAAGAACTAAAAAATGAAAAAGTTGCAATTACATTAGTAATGGAAACATAGTACATTGATATCCCTCTAGTTCACAGCTATCTGGTTCCTGAAAAGAATGTCTGACAGTACCATACACAAAAGATGAAGGATTTTGCTTTATTTTTAAAGAAGTTTCCATGGCAGAGTGGGGATGCGAACCTGAGCCACCCAAATCCTTGTATGACACTCTAACTAGGCTTATAGGAACAGAGTCGTTGGAGGAGAGGTGGGGGATCCCTTATTCTCCTGCAGCTGTCAGAATTGGGGTTTTTAAAAATTGTAGAATGTCAAGGGATTCAACCATCAGAAGCACATTACGACCATCTTTTTGGGAGCTGACTTGGGGCTGAAACCCCAACGTGCAACTTTTCTGACCAAGTGTTAGGTCTTGCAACTGTAAGCCAATAAATGGACTCTGAAGTATTGATCAGAAGCATTTATTGAAAAGGCATCGAAGCACCATACTTGGCAAAGCCAGTTCTGATGTAGCTGGCATTCACAGTCCCCTTTATCCCCCATGAAAGCCCCCCTCCCATTTTCCCAAGAGATTGAGAAAAACAGTCTTCAGAGCTGAGGCGCCCCAAGGTTGGCGGCAGATAGCACAAGAAAGCCACCTGGCTTCCTGCCCTACAAGATAACGGATGTAATACAGTTCTCATGAGAAAGAGGTACCAGGGAAAGCCTAGTTGTCTACAAAGCGTGTGAAGCCATAAAGTAGAGATCAAGGAAAGAATGCACAGATGGCAGTGGATATATATAAAAGGCTGGTGACATATATATTTCTAGCAGCATTAATTTGTTATTTTAAGCAGTTACATTGACTTGGGAATGTATCTCAATCACCTAGATAGAATCCCACTGACACCAAGCCAGTAATAATCGCAGCTGATTCTCATATCATGTTGTTGCAGCTTCAAAGATATCTCATATAAAACAAAAAAGGGGAAACAATGACACATACACAGGAAGAACTAACTTTATTAATAAACTTTATACACTGAAATGATGAGCGGATGAACTGTAAGCAGTGGGAACATTCGGCAAATGGCAGCAGCATGGAGTTTCCTGAAGAGGGTAGAAAATGGCAGGTGTGAGCTGCTCAGTGAAAACTGAAAGTAAGAGCTGCGCTGGGGGAGGTGGGAAAAAGAACCGCTTTCCCTGCCAATGTCCGCGCTGTGTGGACAAAAAAAATCAAAATGGTTCCTTTCAAAATGTCTGCAAGACATTTTATTTGTGTTGTGCGGAAAAGACCTGTCTCACCCACTATCTTTAGGCTGGGAACAGTTCCTCTCCACAGGGTTTATGGCCATTTTCAGTTGAAATAACAGAGAGCCAGCAGAGTAGGACCATGCCAAACCTTATCATGCTAACTAGAATAGAAAAGCTTCAACTCACCCAGTAGTTGGACGCTCAAAGGTGCCTTTGGCCAAACAATCAACTTGACATATTAGCATTTCCAAATGAAGAGTTTTCTGCCATTGCCAGTGTGTTCCAGTTTTGACTATTGAATTGCCTTATTAAGCCTCTGCCTCTGGATGCACCTCCTCTACAAGTAAAAGCCGCCCTGTTTGGAATTTTCCCCAGAATCTGGAACCCACCCTTCTCCTTCGTCCAGTCAGGCGCCTCCTCCTTGTCACTTCCTTTCTGTCTTGAGAGGAAAAGGATATTTTGGGTTTGGCTGCCTGTCCTATACCTGAGGCCTGAATCTGCATCCAAAGCAAGCTTTTACATGCCATGGACTATCCAAGATGGTGAGCTACGGAGAGGCCGCTGATACACATTTATTTGCTTCTTTTCATTTTTTAAAAAAAAATTATTTGCTGCCTAGACATTTGATCCCCTGCTTTGACCTACACAGATCAGTAACTATAGCCATGTGTGCTTTCCCCCTTGCTCCATTTTTTAATCTTCTTGCCTCCTCTCCTCTTGCTATGGTAATTTGAATTTTTTTCAATCCCTGGATCTTCCAGTGGGCTTCTAGCACGTGAGGTTTTTTTTTAATGAATGCATTAAATTATTTGAACAGTTTACAGTTTTCTAATCCTCCCTAACCCGGATATTTGTACTATTTCCCTGAGTAAACATTACTTCTGTTTCCACTCTATCAAGATCTCAGTTCTCCTTCAGTGTTTGTAGAAGCACCTTGCTACTTTATCAAAGATCCCTTATTGCCATGATGAGAGTAACTGCCCATAACGGGGGCATTTCTTAAGGCAAGAGCAGAATCCAAAACAGTAGTACATAGGAGTGAATACTGGTAGAAAGAGAAGTTTCTTCCTGACAATCAGGTTATTTTCGTATGAATTCGGCCCAGATTCACACTGTTGGTGTGCATAGTAGGATGGTGATAAATCTAGTTTCACTCTCAGTAGTTTCAAAAATGCATTCCAAATAGTTTCATAATTTTGAGCAAAGAGTTCTTAAGGACTTGTATGACTTCGAACACAGCATAGCTGGCTCAAAGAATACCTTTCTATACCCTAAGAAGGGTGTCTTGGAATAATTAACACTTGTCGTCATTCCTGCTTCGCTTGCAATATAATGTCAAAATTGCAAATGATATTAAAATTATGCGTCTCTTTAGGAATACTACTATCCACAGACTCATTGAGGACACCCATGCTACACCTGACAAGAGAAATGCAAATTCAAAGGAGTTCAACAAAGCGACTGCTGTTGGAAACCAGTAGGAATCAAAGAACTAGCGGTTGAAGTGGAAACAGCAGAGATGTCCCTGGATGAAATCCACTCTTCCCACCAACATATCCTTGTGAGAGTGGAGGATGTTTTGCGCCCTCAATTCTGCTCCCAATTCTGTTCCAGAGGCCTTGGGGGATGTAGTATGCTCTGGAAATTCCCAGCTCTTGCCCAACCTTACTTGCCCATAATCCTGCAATTCAAAGTTACTGTTCTCCAGATAACTCTCCTAATGAAGCAAATTGTGTGCCCATGTAAGTAAAGGGGGGGGACTGTCAGTCAGGCCAAAGGCAACCCTTATTCAACCAGCCCTACTACAAAGGCCTTGAGGCTGCACCTCGCCATAGAACACAGACCACCCTATTACAATGCCAGAGCCTGGAAGGCCAAAGCCACCCACAGCAGCTCACGGTGAAATACTACACTGTTCCCCAACAAATATTGATCTTACTCCAACACCTATCCAGGCGGCTACCTCTCTAGCACTTGAGGAATGTATATATCATCAAACCTCCCCCTTACATTGGGAGGTAGGAACCTCCAGGTCCACAAATGTACTGGATAAAGATACTCTCCTAAAAACTCCAAAGAAATCTTGGTTCGAGGAACTGAAAGAGCTAGAGGATGACCCCACTTCAAATCAACAGAAGCCCACCCAAACATCAGCATCCCTCTGTCAGAGGTGGTTACTACGTCTCAGAAGACCAAGATCAGGGTTATAGACATAATAACAGATCATCTGGAGATTTCCATTCAAGTACCGATTGAAATACATGCATTTAAGAGCTTCTTGGATAATACAACTCCAGCTAAGCCCCACCAAAGAGATCTTCCATAATATTCACCATTCTTCCACATGGCTTCAGATACAACATACCTTCCATGCCAGACCCGGATTAGGGGCTACTAAGGTAATGGATGTGTGGTCCAAAATGACCACGAAATTACAAACTATAGACCAATGACTTTCAGTGACAGCCAACCCTTATCAAAATCTCTTTAGCCAATCTGGGACCAACACAGCATGGGGAAGTATCTCCAAATCCAAGTCAGAGAAGAGATGTGATTTCCCTCATCTCGTGGAATATAGCCGGATGGGATCAAGGAAATGCTGATAATCGTTGGATTTCCTCTCACTTATCTTACAAAAAAAAAAATTCTACGCTTTATAGCCTTTTACGTAAGAAACTTCTTGGTCCAATTCCAGAGCTTTGCCTTAAAATGGCTACCAAGCAAATACTCTCTTCCTGCTACAAGAGTATCCAAGTTTGGTCGTTATTCTGGAGGACTTTCACTATTTGTAGCCAACAGCATCAAAGCAACTCCTCTCGACTCATGTCCCCCTCTTGCACAGGCTGTTTTGGTAGAGGGGGAAGCTCTTCACATGACTATAGTGAACTTGTATATACCTGCTGGATTGACACGAGACTCCCTAATCAACACATGGAGTAGGATATCATCATTTGTAGAAAATTTAGAAAATAAACAACCATCTACGGAGGTGATCCTGGTAGGTGATTTTAACGCCAGAGTGGGTACGGACCTTTCTACCACTTTGGCCCATTTGAATCAGGAGGATGATCCCGTACAGCTTCTTCTAACCCCAGCTCTTCGCTCCTCAAAGGACTCTCTCGTGAATGCGGCAGGAATTCAGTTAATCAAATTTGCCATCAAATTTAACAAATTATGGTTAAACGGCCTCAAGTGCTATAGGAATGCAGATAGCTTTACCTTGGTAAACTCGCTCGGTGCTAGCGTGATCGATTACATCTTAACATCCCCCTATCTACACCAGTGTGTCACATCTTTTAGCGTTGGGGACTTATTGCTAAGTGATCATCTTCCACTCAATGTAACTTTTTCATTTGAGGTAAAGACTAATACAGAGGACCCCACCAACTTTAGGCATCAGAAAATAACATGGTCACCTCAGGTGGCAGCTGCTACAGAAACACTACTTAGCTCTTTTACATTTAATAAATTAAAAGAGAATATATTACAGGCTGACACACCAGACCGCGGAATACATCACTTTGAACAACTAGTTTCAAATTTAGCAGGGGAACTTCAAGTCGTCTCCTCGACCAAATCTAAGGCTGTAAACGGTCATAGAGAATGGTTTGATCGCTACTGTATTGAATTTAACAACTTAATACGATCATTATATAGAAGTTACCGCAGCACAGGTGAGGAAAAGCTACTCAGCAATATAACCCAACTGAAAAAGGATTTTCAAATTATGGTACAATGGAAACGAAAAAATCAATTCGAACAGCAGTGGGAACAACTATATCAAGCCACTTTAACAAATAACATTAAGCAATTCTGGCAGATCATAAATAGAAGGGCCCAAACGTGCAGTATCCAGTTGCCCCATATTTCACTAGACCGATGGTTCAGTTATTTTTCTAATCTGTTCAATGCTAGCCTAACTGAATACCCTGATTCCACCTCAATACCAGAGGAGCTACCAGATTGGCCTGAGGTTAATCCTCAAGAAGTGAGTAAACTAATCAGTGGTTTGAAAAGCGGTAAGGCCCCAGGTCCTGATGCAATAATACCAGAAATACTTAAATCCTCACCCGAGTGGTGGGCTACAACTCTGGCTTCCTTTTTTACCCATGTAAATAACACGGGCCGCATCCCAAAGATGTGGCTGGCGTCTATAGTTGTCCCAATCTACAAAAGGGTGATATTACAAATCCTTCAAACTATCGTCCTATAAGCCTATTATCTGTAATTGGCAAACTATATGCAAAACTACTCCTTAGGAGAGTGGAAGATTGGGTCAAGCAAGCAGAAGTAATAGGACCGAGCAAATTGGATTCACTAAAAATAAATCAACACTGGATCATGTAACAGTTTTAGCACACTTAGCTAACAAAAGTATAACTCATAATAACCGTAAACTGTTTGCAGCCTTCCTGGATTTAAAGGGGCATTTGACTCCATATGTAGAGCTCCTACTGTGGAGAAAATTGTGGCGTTACACATGGACCCCAGACTACTGTTTCTTATAAAACAGCTACACACTGCACTAGCTGCAGAATAAGAGCCGCAACAAAAGGACCGCTCACAGAAAATATCATCACAACCAGAGGGGTCAAACAAGGCTGTACATTGGCCCCCACTTTGTTCAATATATTCCTTAGTGATCTAGTGCCAACCCTCCAGAAGGCCAATGGGCATGTTCCCAAACTAAGCACTAAACACGTGCCCGGCGTCACTGTATGCTGGACACCGTTCTTCTTTCCCACACTAAAGTTGGTCTCACTCGTCTCTTAAATTGCTGTGCTGGGAATATTTGTAAAGAGAGGAAACGAACTGGTAATTAACTTTATAGAAAACCAAACCAAAGTAATGGTCTTCCCGGCTAGAAGACCCCCCTAGGTCATACATGGACACATCAATAACAGACCCATAGAGACAATGGTTAACCAGTTCAAATATTCTTGGGCATAACTCTACTAGCAACCTTAATTGGGCAGTACATAGGAAATTAGCACACGCTGCAGCTAACTTAACAGTTACCCCTAGCAATTCAGCGTTTCTTTTTTCACTGTGGGCCACCAGGTGGTACACCATCCGCATGACGAAGGTGTTCAATGCTTGCTAAATGCATGACTCTCAGCTCTTCTATGGAGCACCTATTTGGATGGGAGATATAAAAAAAAATATAAACACAGCCCAGTCGAGTTTATTCCAGAAAATTATGGGCTTACCAAATTGTGCTTTCATATGCAGCCCTATGTTTAGAACTCGAGGGCAAATATCATGTATGCCACGATGGCCTGGCTGAGAACTGCTCAGATACTGGCTACATTATCCACTATTTGGCAGGATCACTCTGTAGTTTGTAGTACACCTCATGCTTTCCGACTATGCAAAATTCTAGGTGGCTGAAAGAGAACTAGTTGAGGGAAAAATCAACACTCTTGGCTTTTCTATTAGAGTCATAGTCCCTCTTTCTCCCTTATCAGAAGCATATAGCTGCTTGAAAACTTAAGCTATTAGAACAAGAGTATCGGGGATATGATAACAGCCCTGCGAGGAAAACGTGTTCCCCCCTGAGCTTTCTGCTTTTCTTTTATTTCCAATCTGAACAAGGACACATGGCCAATTATTTACAGTGGATCACCAACCCTAGAATTAAGAAGAGCTTTAACACTGGCCAGGATTCAATCTAATGCCTTCTATGCTGCTTCTATGGCGAGATATCAACAAAATTGATAAACAGAGGAGGGTATGTCCATGCAATATGGGTCAGAACGTGGAACTGCCTAGATCATACCCTCTTTCATTGTGTAAGGTTTGCAAAAAATCAGAGAATGTCACAATCTGCACCTATCCCATTTCTGTATAACAATCTAACTGATGCTCTTAAGATACCTTATGCTTTTGAGACTAACATGGATCCTACAGTGTGTGAGAATGTAGCAAAATTTCTGCTAACAATAATAGACGTAAGTCTAGATGAATACCAACCAATGTCTATGTATTATGACCACATATAGCCAGCAGTAATTTTGCTAGCTTCTGTCAGTATCCGATGACGTTTAAGTGAGTTAACTTAGCTGAAGGAATGTCCTATAGTTACAGAAGGACCATGTATATATTTTAGTATTTAGTATTTTAGTACCAGTGTCTATAATTGTGAGCAATAATGGGCAAATTTTGTATGCTGATTTTGTATGTTTATTTTATGCCAATAAAGGCTTGTGACTGAAATCATTTTTCCTGATGCCTGCTTACACAATTAATCAAAAGATAGGCCCAGTTAAAAATGACTGGCTGTCACAAAGAAGTTAGCGAAGCTAGAAAGTGCAAATTATAGGGCAACTATGTTTTCATATTACAATAGCATGGCAATTATGAGGTTCCACCCTAACAGCTTTTTCATTTTGTCCAGAAGGTCACACCTTCAAAGAGCTCCACAAGACCCTGAAGCTTTCCTTGCAGCAACATCTTGCAGATAAGAGGGCAAATATTTCTCTTACTTTCAAAAGTAGGTACGGTAAACAAAAAGCCTAGTCATGACATAGTATTGACCACTAGTGGAACGTCACTATCCCAATATATTTACATTGCCTTGTAGGTTTTTTTCTTCAAATCCTTAAAGGAAGGTTGACTTTAAAATGAGTACTGAGCGTTTGGAAGTTTCCCCTCACTCAGTAAACTTGTAAGAAATAAGACAACCCAATTCTGACATTCAGTATCAAAATATTGGGGGGAAAAACAGGAGGGATAGTATTATATCCTGAAGCACTGTCAGATTTTATGCTACTTTAAGCCTCACTTGCTTCTGCTCAAAATAACCAAAGGAACGCTGGAAGGCCAAGATTGTGGATTTCAACAATGAATCAGACACATTCTGCCTACTTGCTTCTACATCCCTGTAACAGCTGTTCAGCCTGTATATTTGTAAACAAAGTACAAAGCATTCTTATGAGATAAAGCAGGGAAACCTACGAGGAAGATGGTAATCAAAGCCATTTCCATGCAGCCCATGATGCACTTCCACAATGGGAGCAAAAGCATAGCAGAAATGCTTAACCCTCACAAGATAATCTGTAAGTCAGTGTTCTGTTCGTAAGAGGTAGCAAATGTCGGTTCTGGGCTTAGTTGTTAGAAGCTTATGTTCAAATCTCCAATCATATTCTGGGTAACATCTTATTTGGGTGTTATGATGTGGGGGGGGGGGAGCAGGTAATCCAACGAGATGCATATCATCATCCAGCTACATCTTGAGAGAGAGAGAGTTCATCTACACATGATTAAGAAATATTTTCAGATCAGGGATAGAGCTCAAGGAATGTTTGCATTGCTTTGATCATTCATTATAAAGCAATAGATTTCTTCCGCAATCAGTTCTTTGGCAAGCAGTTCACACTGGTAGTGTGCTCTCATCTTTCTGCTGGCCCATAATAGTTCAACAGTGAATGCCAGGCTGCCCCTTTGCATGTGAGGATGCGCCAAGTGAAGTGGGCGATCCTTGCTTGAGGAATGCTTCCTGTACTTCTGACTGTGGGCTGCAGCACTGAGCAGGCGGTGATGGATTCCATAGATGAGACTTTTCTATGATGGCGCTTCTGCTGTGAAACCCACTCCCTCCTTGAGACTCACCTGACACTTACTTTGCCTTCCTTAAGGTGCCAGGCCCAAACATTTCTCTCTAACAAGGTTTTTAATTAAAAGAGAGCGAGAATGTGCCATAATATGGCAACTCTCATTGCAACGGTCACATGGGCTATTCAAGGCAAGAGATGAACAGAGGAAGTTTGCCATTGTCTTCCTCTGCATACCAACCCGAGTCTTCCTCTGCAGTCTCCCATCCAAGTACTGACCCTGGTCTATCCTGTTTAGCTCACAAGCTATCATGAGCTTGGGCCAAATTGGGTATTTGGACTGCTTTTTAATGATAGGGTTCCATCTTTTTAAGGTTTTCTATGGCCTGCTTCTAGCCGGAGGACTATTTTGTCAGTATCATCTTACACTATTCCAGAGGTGGGATCCAGCAGGTTCTCACAGGTTTCCGAGAGTAGGTTACTAATTATTTGTGTGTGCCAAGAGGGGGTTACTAATTGGTGATTTTGCCATGTGATTGTTGCCTTAGTTACGCCCCTCCTCTCAGCAGTAGCGCTCAGAACTTGAAGAAGTCTAGCAGGAGGTGCACCAGCATGCGCAAGCAAGTTCTCCGCGCCAAGGCAATTCGGTTTCGCTTCAAGGACTGCAGCGGCTGCGTCCTTGCCACAGCCCTGCCCAGAAATGCCCTGCCTCCGGAATGCCCAGCCACGCCCCCGTTGTGCCCCGCCCAGCCCCATTGGCGCTACGCCACAGTTTGAATCCCAACACCATGGGAACCTGTTACTAAAATTTTTTGATCCCACCACTGCACTACTCTATTTGTTGTACTTTTATGCCCTGATTTGCTGTTATAGGCTCCTTTTATTGGCATTTTAACATCAGTTCCACACTAGCCTTGATATTTTCAGCACTTTAGGAGACAGAGGAAACTTAATGGCAAAGCTAGTGAACTCTGTAAATAGGAGATTGAATCAATAATTCCAAGAAAAATGGAAGATGTACTTCTCATGTTTTTCAAAAATAAGATTAACAATTAACAAGGAAAATTGAGAATATGCCTGAAGTTTTATCTATCTACCTATCTATACTTTTTGCTGAGGCAGATACATATTCTGCAAGAAATATCTGTAGAAATTAATGATAGTAATTCTATACCAATGTTTCTTATTAATGCTGTAATTCATTCAATTGAATTTATATATTTTTAGGAAAAAGTAATACCCGTTGATTATTTTATGACTCGGTAGCATATTGTTCATGTAACTGTGCTGCCTCTTTTAGTGCCTAGAATTGTATTCAAGAAAAGATCCATCTTTTTTTCTATAGGTTTTATTGGCTCTTCTTTCTCTTTCTGTTAAAATTGAAAAATAAAAATGTTTATTTTAAAAAAGGAGACAGAGCAATCTTCCACTCTTCTCATGCATTGGTCACTGGAGTCCTACTAATAATTTAGAAGGGGTCTTGGGTTATTTTCAACCCTGCCTGGCAATTATTGCCCTTGATGTAGGAAAAGCACAAAAGCACATAATAAATGTCCTTTCAGCCAGTAGACATCTTGGCTCCTCTCTCTTTATTGGTATGGTTTGTTTTTTTATTATGCATGGTTTTATGCTCTTGCTGCAAGCCGCTTTGAGCATGTCTGGAGAGGTGGAACAAAACTGTCAAATAAGTAAATACAGGCACCAGCTACTGAAAAGCTATACATTCCACTCCCCCTCCTCAATAATAATGACCAAAAATAAACCAAGATAATTTTTAATATCCAGACTTTTTACTGTCATGCCAATGTATAATTGGATGTGTTATATGAGTATACCTTGCCGAGGGACATTTTGCTACCCCACATTTCTGCATGCCACAAGGATTTGGCGGGAGGAAGGAAGAGAAGAATTTAAGTGTAACAAATGCTCAAGCACAAGAATTTATCAGATAAATAAATTGCAGCCCAATCCAGACTGATGTGGGGGAGCATGGTGGCATAAGTAAAGGGAAAACCATGAAATCCTCCGAAGGACGTAGTTAAGGGGAGGTTTCTTGGGTTCAAACCCCTCCATTACATGTCTGAAGCTCCGCCCCCCCCCATTTGTGGGTTTTTTTACATTTTATAGTGTTTTTCTGGTTTTTGGCCTGCAAGGGGTGCAATTTCTAGGCTAGCATCACCAAAATTTCAGGAATTTTTGGGGAGACTCTCCTGATGATACTACCCAGGTTTGGTGAGGTTTGGTTCAGGGGGTCTAAAGTTATGGACTCCCAAAGGAGGTGCCCCATCCCCCATTATTTCCAATGGGAGCTAATAAAAGATGAGGGCTACACCTTTGAGGCTACAACTTTGGACCCCCTGAACCAAACTTCACCAAACCTAGGTGGTATCATTAGGAGAGTCTCCTAAAGATACTCTGAAAGTTTGGTGCTGCTAGCTTAACAATTGCACTCCTGACAGCAGGCATCCCCCAAATTTCCTCAGATTCTCCTTTTAAATCCACCCCCTTCAGCATGGATTTAAAGGGAGAATCAGAGGTCCCCAGTTAATAATAATAAGGAGGAGGAGGAGGAAGGAGGAGTAGTAGTAGTTTGAATTTATATCCCCCTTTCTCTCCTGTAGGAGACTCACAAAGGCTTACAAACTCTTTCTCCCTTCCCCTCACAAACAGCCACCCCATACGGGAGGGGTGGGTGGGGGCTGGAGAGAGCTCCAAAAAGCTGTAAGGTCACCCAGCTGGCGTGTGTGGGAGTGCACAGGCTAATCTGAATTCCCCAGATAAACCTCCACAGCTCAAGTGGCAGAGCAGGGAATCAAACCCGATTCCTCCAGATTAGAATGCACCTGTTTCTAACTTCACTACAACACCACATTGAAAGTGATGGTGTTTCAGGGTGGGGATAACCATCTCCAAACAGCATCACTTTCAATGTTGTTTTTAATCTGGGGACCCCAGATTCTCCTCTTTAAGGTGGGGATTTTAAAAAGGAGAATTTGGGCTCTAACACTATTGAAAGTGATGCTGTTTGGGGGTGGTAGATTCCAGCATCACAGTGGCTGATTCACATATGGGGCACAAAACTCAGATTTTGCACTGGGCTCCATTTCCCCTAGCTACACCTCTGCCCAGAGGGGAGGGCAGAAGGAACTGGTGGGGGGCAGGGGAGGGCAGGGCAGGGCAGTCTGCTGTCCCTGGCCTCGGAGAGCTGCTTTTATAAGTGCTAAGGCCGGGGACAGGGATTGGGGAGGCGTGGCCATGCCCCAGGGTTGGGTGGGGGTATGGCCCCGCCCCCGAACCCCCCATAAAATCTATACCTACGTCCTTGCTCCTGTCCCTAGGAAACCCCATAAAGGTAAGAAACTTGTGCCACAAAATTCGTGGTGCAAATTGGGACTGCCACGGTGGTGTCCAGGGGCTGAAAGCACACACGTCTGCTGTGAACTCCATCCCTGGGCCTGCCCCTGGAATACTCCTCCCCCATTTGCATGCAATTCCACATCAGATGGGTGTCACAGGCCTCCACAGCACTCCCACAAGACATGGGTGCTGTAACGGACTTGCCCCACCTTGAAGGGTTGGTGTGAAACAGTCCTGCTTATAGAGGCCTGGGTGACACTTTAAAGTAACACGGCAGCAGGCCCCAATTTACATAGAACCAATGTGATTGGTCGTTGGGAGGCACAGTTGCCTATGGCCAATGTTAGGGGGTGATATAATGCTGACAAGATAGGGCCTTTCCCCTGCCTTCCTATTCTCCCCGGGCTAGCCACTCAAGGAGAGTAGGCTGCCGGTCTCCTCAGCACTCCCTCACTGAGAGGGGCGAGCGACAGCGCAGTCTGCCTCTGAAGTTGCTGTTGTCAGGCCAAATGCCTCAGTCAGCCAGCAGCATCCCAGGTGCTCTTTCTCTCAACGGGCGCCTTTTGGATGGGGGGACAGCCGGGCGCCTTTGGGAGGCTGTGATGCTGCTGAGAGCAGCGTGGCGCACAGGAGGGAAAGGACGAAAGTGGGGGAGGTGCTGCCTCGGACAGAGAGCAGATCCTGTCAGAAGAGAAGGAGACAGCAGAACAGTCTTGTGTGTGCTGAAGTGAATAGCTTGGAGTTCCTGCTCAGTAGCACAGATGAGATCCAACAGATCAGTTTGAGAACAGCTTGTGTTCAGTTTGGAGAGCAGAGTCTGAAGAGTTGAGCGTCTCTCAGTTCTGGACTTTGTAGAAGAGGGATTCTTGATCCAGCTCAAATAGCTGACAGAATTCTAGTAACTCTTCTTCAAGCTGAGGAAGCTTGTAAGTGAGGCCAAGGAAGGGCTTCTGGCTTTTTGGGTGCAGAGCCAAGCTGTTGCCAGGAGGCTTCTGTCAGTGGGACACTGACTGGACTCTAGGAGTCTGTCCAGCCCCTGGTACCATACAAGTCTGGAGAGGGCCCCAAACCTCTAAGCAGAGAGGGTTTAGTGTGTGTGAGTGAGGGAGGCTGTGTAATGGCTGAAACCCTCAGCAGGGCCAGGACTGAGGGTGTGTGGAAACAGTGGGTAGTGGTGGTAGAAGAATAAAGTCAAGGTGTGTTCCTGTGATAAAGAGTAACTAATATTAAAGCCAATTGTTTATTGAAAGACACTCATGCAAAGTGTAAGTCTGTGTAATGTTAAGTCTGAAGAACCACCAAAATATCAAAAAAGCTTCTTTGTGGATTATTTCTGAGCCAAGCAAAGTTGAGACTTTATTTCAAAAATAAACTTCTTTTAATTTTGTTCAAATTCCCTCGTGCCAGCAATGCGGTTCAGAGTGTGTGGGATTGATAACATGGGTGACTGACTAGAAACCCCAACCATTGTGAGTTCCCCTCCAAATTATTAATTAAGGGACCCTTGTGGTGGAACTTCCCTCAAGCAAGAGTGACTGAGAGGTGGGGATCCTTGAAAAATACTGGTGGCTAGGAAGAAAGTGTGGGTTTTCTAGATATCCTTAAGTAAATGGTGGCAGCGAAAGTAAAATAAAGGAGGGTTCCTGAAAACAACAACCAGGAATCCCTTCTCTCTGGCCAATCCTCTATATGTGGTGGCCAGTGGCATGGTGTACTCGCCACTGGTTCCCTTACCACTAGAGGGGGTGCCCCTTTCACCAGTGGGGTGGGCACCTCCATCTGCATGAGCCCATGCCACAACCAGTGAAAGATTCATCCTCCAAAACTCTGGTTTGGGCTTTTAGTGTAAAGGTTCGATTTGATTCGATATTTAGTTTATATACCGCCTTCCCCCAGAGGGCTCAGGGCAGTGCACAACGGCAAAATGATACATAATAATATATAATAACGTAATATACAAATATAAGGCAAGTAGTCAAATGCAATAGCCTCCCAAATGTATCAGGTTAACAAGACATAACAAGGAACTCAACATATATAATAATACTAACATTACATGTAATATTTCGTAATAACAGCAATATAATGATCACATAACCACAATAATCTAACATTCCACACGGTATAGCATAATAACATAATAGATAATTCCTAGCAGCAATAACATAACATTTCACAATTTCACAAGAGCCTAACATTTCACAAAGAACAGAACTATATCAAAAATACAATTCCACACAACCCACCCACAATAACCTTGCTCACAACCAAGGACGTAGGTAAGGGGGGGTGGTTCTTGCATTCAACCCCCCCATTCATATCCGAAGCTCCACCCCTCCGTTTGTGGGTTTTAAAAACATTTTAGTGTTTTTTCGGTTTTTGGCATGCAGGGGGCACATTGTTTGGGCTAGCAGAACCACACTTTCAGGGATTGTTTGGGGGATTCTCCAGATGATACTTGGGAAATTTGGGAGGAGCCTGCTGTCAGGGGTGCAATTGTTAAGCTAGAAACACCAAACTTTCAGGGTATCTTTAGGAGACTCTCCTAATTATGCCACCCAGGTTTGGTGAAGTTTGGTTCAGGGAGTCCAAAGTTATGGACTCCCAAAGGGGGTGTCCCCCTCTTCCATTGTTTCCAATGGGAGCTAATAGAAGATGGGGGGCTACATTTTTTGAGGGTCCATAATCCTTTGGACACTTGAACCAAACTTCACCAAACCAGGGATGTATTATCAGGAGAGTGTTTGATGTGCCACACTAGGTTTTGTG
The DNA here is from genome assembly GCF_021028975.2 of Sphaerodactylus townsendi. Classification (NCBI taxonomy): domain Eukaryota; kingdom Metazoa; phylum Chordata; class Lepidosauria; order Squamata; family Sphaerodactylidae; genus Sphaerodactylus; species Sphaerodactylus townsendi. The sequence continues at coordinate 30,893,203 of NC_059431.1, read as the reverse complement.
AGGTGTTAGGTTCAGGGGGAGTCCAAAGCTATGGACTCCTGTGTTAAAGGGGGGTGCCCTATCCCCCCATTATTTCCAAATGGGAGCTAATAAGATGGGGGGTTATTGACCTTTGAGGGTCCATGAACTTTGGACCCTCCTGAACCAAACTTCATTGAAACCTGGGTGGTATAATTCAGGAGAGTCTCCTAAAGACATTCTGAAAGTTTTGGGTACTTCTAGCCAACAATTGGCAACTCCCTGACAAGCAGGGTTCTCCTTCCCCTTTAGATTCTTCCTCTTTTTAAATCCATCCTCTCGGCATGGATTTAAAGGAGAATCTGAGGTCCTCAGTTTAGAAGAAGAAGAGTTTAGATTTATATCCCCCTTTCTCTCCTGTAGGAGACTCAAAGGAGCTTACAATCTCCTTGCCCATCCTCCCTCACAACAAACACCCTGTGAGCTGGGGCTTAAGGTAGTGGAGTGCACAGGCTAATCAGACTTCCCCTAGATGGCCTCTCCATTAGCCAAGTGGCAGGAGCAGGGAATCAAACCTGGTTCCTCCAGATTGGAATGCACCTGCTCTTAACCACTACACCACATTGAAAGTGATGCTGTTTCAGGGTGGGGGATAATCCACCCCACCAACACAAGCCTTTATTGGCATATAAAAACGGGACAAAGTTTTAAAACAAAACAAGGTTAAGAAATACAGTTAAAATTGCTAAAATTACTAATTTCATAGTATAAATCAGGTAACAGTTTCACAAAAGAGCACATCAGAGCTGTTCAGGAGATTAGGTATCTCTTATAACACCTATGCCACTGAGAACATTTCAAGAAAATGGAATTCAAGTGTATTTCATTATCTTATTAGGAGCTTAGGATAATCCATCTTAAAATAGCATCATTTCTCTAATGTTGTTTAACTAGGGACTCCAGACTCTCCCTTTCAGGTGGATTTAAAAGGAGAATTTGGGCTCTCTAGTTTAAACAATCTCATTGAAAGTGATGCTGTTTTGGGGCTGGATTCCAGCAACACAAAGTGGCATGCCCTCGGAGGGCATGATTTTACACCGGGTCTTGAAGTTTCCCTCTCTATGCCTCTGCTCAGAGGGGAGGGCAGAAGGAACTGCCGGCCGCCGGCTGGGAGCCTCGGTGGGGGGCAGGGGAGGGCAGGGCAGGGGGGAGGCCTGCCATCCCCGGCCTCGAGAGCTGCTTTTATGTTTCTAGGCCAGGGTGGGGCTTGGGGAGGTGTGGCCATGCCCTAGGTGGGCGCGGGTGGGGTGTGGCCCTACCCCCATACCCCCATAAAAAAAATCTATACCCACGCCCCTGCTCCTTACAATTAATATAACTATTTAAACCTGGATGTTAGCATAAGGTTAAACAAAATAGATGGCTTAATTTCAATAAACCTGAATCTAGAAACCTAACTAATATAACCTAATAACAGCAACAACATCCTACCTACACTGCACCATTACAATGTAACCAGATATACCTCTAGGTATAAGTTTAGGCATATAAGCCTATGAGGCACCCTTAATTTTACCTCACAAAAAAATTGGGAAAACTTATTGACCTAATGATAAGTTTAGGGTGGAAAATTTGCAGCAGCTTCTGGTAAATTCTTTCAAAATAAAAAAATAGATACCTCACAATAAAATTACATCAATTGAGGCATCGTAGTAGTTAAATGTTTTTGAATATTTATTTCAAAGAAAAAACAGTAAACTGGCTCTTGTAAGTGGGAAAGAGGGTCTACCAAGAACAATATGGTCTCAACAGTAACTTTAAAAGTACAAAAAACCTTTTAGCCTCAATCAGCAACCAAGCTAAAACACAGGAGTTAAAAAATCCTTCAAAACTGGATTCTCATCACCATCTGTATGTCCTAAATGTGAACCCAACTTAGATTTTGGTGAGGGATATTATCACAGAAATGGAAATTCTAATATTAGCCTTCCATTGTAAACAATGGGGATGGGACACCCCTTTGGGATCACAACTTTGGATCCCCTGGACCTAAACTTCACCAAACCTATTCAGGACATAGTGAGATTCCTCCTATGAGACCAGCCAGGGTTTGAGGAAGTTTAATCTCAGAGGATCCAAAGTTATGGACCTCAAAAAGGGTAGCCCTCATTCACTATCAGCTCCCATTGAAAAACAATGGGGAATTTGGTGACTCCTCCTTTGGGGGTCCATATCTTGGACCCCCCCCTGAATCAAACATTACCAAACTTGGCTGGTATCATCAGGAGTGTCTTTTGAGGGTACTCCTGAAATTTGGTGTGTCGCTAGCATAAAACAGCGCCTCCCTGCTGGCCAAGTGTAAAAGTAAAACACACAAAAAAAATTTTAATGACCCGCGATATAAGTTGAGGGGAGCTTTTTCAGCATTAAAATGTGCTGAAAAATTGACTTTATACATGAGTATATACGGTAAATATATATCAACCTAGGTTATATTGTTAATCTAAACACTATTTTGAAAAAAACCCTGCTGGTCAGATTTTAAGAACACTAAATCTACTAATGCCTTACATGAGCTAAATGAAATTTAACACCAAGTCTGCAGTGTCATGCACTGAAGAATCCAGCATGAATGAGTTCCAGCGTCTGTGCAGAGCAGCCGCCATGAGCCTAATGTATGCGGCCTCACCTCAGTGAGGAGGGGGGCTCTCCAGGGTTTCACAGCGCAAAAGGCTCTCAAAAGCTGTTCTAGGGCTCTGCCAACAGCCCCCCCCTCTCAAAGTTGTTCTGGGGCTCTGCTACCCCCCCCTCACTGTCATGTTCTAGGTTCCACTGTAGGGGCTACCATGTCGAGATGGGGATCCCTGCCACTGACCCCTTTAACTCCATCTAGGCATCCTTTGAGATGGGTGAACGTCGTAGGCTCCATCCGACCTTCCACAAGATCATGGCTGTGGTCAAAGTTGCACGGGGATCCCTGCCACTGACCCCCCCGCCTCTTGCCTGTTCCAGTGGCTCCCTACGGACCTCCCTGTTACCTCAGTTACTACATGGGTCACTAATTGTCGAGCCTGGGGGCTGGAGAACCACCACCACCGGAACGCATCAGCCTGCACCAACCGCCACACCATCACAGAGTTATGGTCTCCTACACCAATTTGCTAAGTTTGTACAGTTCATAATAGTTCGTTGAGTTCATTGGAGCAGGATGCCAATTATAGTCTCTCAAGTAGTGGAGGGTAGGAAAACCCCTCAACCGCTGCCTAAACACTGAAAATCCTAAAAAGGTTTCAAAAATACCGGAGCACCAGACCGCTACGTCCTCTCCGGGCGCCATTCATCTTGTAAAGGTGTCTCAGACTTCCTCTGAAACATTGTAAGGGAGTGCATTTTTTAAAAATTTCAGGGTGCTCTGTCAGCATTCCTATGTTTCCTGAAGAAGCTGGGTTGCTTGTGCAATCAAAACAACCCTACCCACTACAAGTATCCATGTCCTCGTCAGTATAAGAGCTATTTCATAGTTGTTTATCCCTACCCAAATGAAAATGTTCATACATTGCTGTACACATATCAACCTTATGTACTAAGGTTTCAGGTTGTGCTTGTCATTATTAATAAATGCATAATTGCTATATAGTCCTAATACCTGTCACGGGCTGGCCACAAAGGAGGCACGAGGCAAGGTGTATTGAACACTCACAGCTTTACTTCATATAAGATAGGCAAAGAAACTCACCGAAGCTCACCACTCCGTTGGTGCAGCTGGGTCCACTCAAACTAAGTCCATGAGCCCCAGTGCAGCAAAGTTCATACAAAGCAAGTCCACAAGTTCAGCAAAGGTCATACAAGGAAGTCCACAAGGAATCAGTTCAGCAAAGTCCATAAACAGAGTTGTAATCCAGAAGTCAGGTCTAACACACAGTTCAGAGCAGGGCAGCCATTAACATGAGATGTTGCCATCTACAAAGGCATGAAGCAGCAACCAGCCCTTTTATCCATGTGGGACTAATTGTCATGCTTCAGAGAGCCAAGTCTGTGAGCGCTCACATTTTGCAAGCAGCCAGTCTGGCTGATCGCCATTGCTCTGTCCGGTCCCGCTGCAGCTGTTGCCGGCACTGCTCTAGGGAACCAGGAGGACTGCAAGCTGTGGGGGGCTGGAGGTGAGCTCTGGGACTGTTCTGCTTGCTGAGCTGGCCCTGGTTCTGTGAGGCCGTCAGAGGCCGGTGTGGCTGCAGCTGGTTCCTCATCCTCCAATGAGTCACTGCTGCCGGGTCTGGCTTCAGGGGTCTCACCTCCGTTGGAGTCAAAAGACCGGCATGACAGGCCATCATCCTCCCTGTCAGACACAGCGGGGGAACAGACCCTGACAACACCCATGACATACTGTGCTGGGACAAAGTGTGTGTTTTAGAGAAGCGTCTGGAAATGCAAGTCCAGTGGAGAGTGAGTGCATGGGTACAGTGGCACAAATACACTGCAAACAGTTCAAAAGGAAAAAAGGCTCTTTTAGCAAAGACAGAGGGTTAGGAAAGGAGGCCAGGAAAGGAGAAAATATAAGCGGTCTTTGTAGTCAAGCTACACGAAAATGCATTTGACAATAAAAAGGATGAACATAACATCCAGTGGGAGAACCACTGTGGTTTATCTGTTACTGTGGACAGAGTAGTGTCTGGGAGATCCAGTTTCATAATCCTCACTCTGCCACGGAAGATTTATAGGGGATTTTTAGGCTGTCACATACTTGTAAGTGGGCGACATCCCAATGTGTACAAGTGGAATTTTGCCAAAAAAGTATTTTTACATTAGTGTAAAATGCTGATATATGTAACCACACTTGACAGATTTTTAATGTAGTTTTTCAAACTTAAAATTTGATTAAGGATTTCAGGATTTAACATAATTTTATCTTTTCTGGAATGATGGGGCTAGGAAAATGAACCCTTCCCTGATGCTGTGCAATAGCAGGTCCACCAATAATAAGACAGAAACATTGCAGAGTTATTTTGCAATGCACAGGGTGGACCAGGATTATGTGACTGAGACCTCAGTGAAGGACAGCGAGACAGTCACTCTGAAAGTACTGGCTCCCCAGGTTTCTGGTCCTTCATCAGTCATGGGCAAAGGGCCAGGCTGAGATGTGGGTGGTGTTGCTCATTTCTCCTTTAGGGATACTTCCATCCCAACAATCTCTAGCATTGATGATGTTGGCCTGGCATGGGATACTGAAGAGAATTTGGCTACTTTGCTGGGGCACCACCTGCCTATTGCACCAACAGATACCCTGGCGAGGTCAGAGGTGGTGTTGGGCTGGGCCTTGAGGTTTCCCAAAATGACAATCCTGGGGGATTTCAATGTCCATGCAGATGCAGGTTCTTCCTTACAGGCTTCAGACTTAGTGTCTTTCATGGCAGCACTGGGATTCTCTCTGCTCTTGGGGGTGGACATAGATCTGACCTGTGTTTATAGAGCGTCATGGTCATATCACTTTGTTCTGAAGACCTGTCTTGGTTTCTCAGCCTCTCCCTGCATAGGCATTGAGCATATTTATGCTTGCCCTTGGAGACTAATGGATCCAACTGGTTTCCAGAATGCTCTGCAGGATCCAATACCCCACCCACCCAGCAACTAATTAGACAGAAGACTGGCATAGCCATCTGCATAAAGTCATTGCCAACATCCCCCCCTTCATACACATACACCTTCTTTGCACTTGCATCAACTTAGCTCTTCAGTATATCATGGAGTAATGGATGATAAAAGTCGGAGCGTAGTGTCATGAGCCAGTCCCTGGATGCTGAAGACTCTGATGTAGAGCCTGAAGACACAGTCTTCAGAGCTGGCTCCTTGCAAAGAGACACAAATAGCAAAGCCAGCTCCATGCCTTTCCCTAAGAGTTGAGGCAGAGCCTAATTGTACACAGCTGGGAGAGCCATCAGGAATCTTAGAACAGCCAAGGAATGAGCCAGTTGCATGAAGGAGACAAAAGGCAGAGGCCATAGTTACAGAGTAAAAGGAGAAGTGCTCGCATTGCTGCTAGGTATTGCAGAAGGCTCTGCGAAATGGAGTCATCTGCATCTGACGAGGACTGAGTCCTTGCAAGATCCTATCCTGAATAGCCAGGATCCCCTATAATATAAACCCTTCTTGGGCTTGGCTTTGCCTGGGTGCAATGAGTGTACTTCCTGATAAGCTCCATGTGCCTGGTCTTCCTCTCACCCCCGTCCTTCTCCCTGACCTCCTGAGTGTGCCTTGACTCTGGGCTGCCTTGATCACACCTGTGCCTGCTGCCTACCCTGACTTTGGACTGTTTGGACAACGACTTTGCTCTCTGCCTGCTCTGACTCTGGACTGTTTTGGACTATGTCTTTGCCTACTGACTCCAGACTACCCCTTGCTTGTTGTCTGTCTTGACTTTGGCCTGGCTGGCTAGCACCCGCCGGCAACCCACTTAGAAGACTAGAGACAGTTTGGCGACATACTCATGGCGAAACTGCAAGAACATCTCATAGTATGTTTATGAAGTCCTATAGGATGGCAGAGAAGGTCATTTAAAAAAAAATTGGGTAACCTCCATTACATCTGTTAGCGCACACCCAACCCAAGTATATAGGGTAATGACTGTTATGTCCCTCCTGGAGGGATCTAAGAATTTAGTGATAAGTAGATAAGTACTATCACTCCATCAAGACCTCCTTGCCAGTACTATTACACTAACTGAACAGGGGGCCCTTTGGCCATTTTCAGGTCCCATATTAGACCATTTCAGCTGGCTCTCCAGAGCCAATATTGGCAGAATTTTAGCTGCTGTGAAGTCAACTACTTGCCACTTAGGTGTGAGCCCATCATGATTGGCAAAAGCAAGCAGAGATGGAGTATGGAATTCTCTGGTGGATATTGCCAACCTGTTCCTGAGTTCAGGGATGTTTCCAGAGAGTTTATGTTCTAGGTTGAAAGAGGTTGTGATTCTTGGGAGAAAAAAAACTCTGGATCTAATTACTACCCAGTACTGAACCTTCTGTTCCTGGGTAAAAGAATGGTGGTGGAACAGCTCCATGTTGTTCTTGAGGATACCTCGGCCCTGGACCCATTTCAAGTTGACTTCCAGCCTGGCCTTGGGGAAGAGGTTGTGCTGGTCACCCACACACACATCTCCACTGGATCGAGGAAAGTCAGCACTGCTGTTATTACTAGAGCATTTGAAATGGTTGCTCATGATCTTGTGATCACCACCTTGCATTACAATCCCTGAAAGGTTTTATGCTCCACTGGGGACAACCTGGCCCCCCATCTCTCCTCTACCAGAGCCAGGTGGAAATCTCCATCAACTGAGACCCAGGCCCTCCCAGATTCTGCTGAATTCTGCAGGGCCTGAAAGACAAAGATATTCTGCTAGGCTTAAGGTTGAAGCAGCAACAATAATAGAACTGCTGACCTCCCTATTCATATCGTCACTTCTGGTTTAAACTTCAGCTGTGGCTTTCCCACTCTGGTGCAGTGGGGGCTGAACAAATAGGCTTTCGCAAGGGGAAATCTCCTCTGGACCACGCCTTGGTGCTATTACACCTAGCCAGTAAATACTCAATCAATTCAGATAACAAACTCTAAGCTGCCTTTATTGATTTAAAGGCTGCCTTTGACTCTGTGCCGAGAGAACTTCTCTGGACAAAACTGGCTGCCCTCAACATTGATGCCAGACTCTTGTTCTTAATTAGGCAACGGCACACAAATACCAGTTGCCGGGTCAAGTGTTCCCACGAAGGCCTTTTGACAGACAGTATTCCAATTTCCAAAGGGGTCAAACAGGGCTGCATCCTGGCCCCCACTCTTTTCAATCTTTTCTTAAGTGACCTCCTCTCTGCTCTCTCAGCAGTGGAACAGCCATGCCCCTAAAAACTGGGTACATCCCATGTATCAATCTCTGCTCTATGCAGCATTTTTTGACGCTTGTCCTTCTCTCTTGATCCACAGAGTTGGCCTCAGATCGCTTTAATCGAAGCGCTGTGTGGATTACTGTGAATCCAACAGGACTGACAATTACTATTCTTTCATGAAAACCAAAGTATTGGTCTTCTCTAGGCTTTAAGAAGCTCGCGATGGGGCAAATGAAAAAGCAACCCAAATCTCGGAAATACCAGGTTAAGTGCTATAAATACCTTGGCCTCTCATTCCTCCTTTTTTTAACCTTTCATGTAAGGCAACCCAGAGGAAGGCCAGCCTCCTAGCTACATCTAAACAGTATAGTCAGCATTACTTCACGCTTTTACAGCAGTGGCCACTCCTTTATCTTCCTGCCCCTCAAATTTTTTTCTTTAATGCCAAAGTCACCCTCGAGATTGCTTTATGGAGTCCCAATTTGGATTCAAGCTTATTAACCACTCCTTGAATTCCTCTTCAATCCAATTTTTTTTCTACAAGATAACTGGACTGCCAAATTGCATGCCCCTATGCAAGCCCCTTTTGTCTGGAGTTAGGGTCAAAACTCCTTGGAATCAGCCAGCTATGGCTGAGGACTCTTAGATTCTGGCTGCGAATTCATTTTCTCTCGGACTGTAATTTCCTTGGTCCACCGTCCTTGCTCTCTTTGACACCCATTCCAACTCCTCTGGTTTTCTATAATTGAAGAAAAAATAGCCTCTTATTGGACTGTCAGTGGATTCACTTTCTGTGTCCCCTTTTGTCCTATTCCAGAAGCTTATAGAAAATTAAAAGCTGTCAACTATTGGATATAGGACAGTTCTCTTACCCTAATCACCGCGAGCTAAGAAAAACGTGCTTCCCCCCCTGTATTTTTTTTCTCTCCCATTTGAACAGGGCCACTTTGGCACACTACCTGCATTGCTTTAATAAAACCCTGGTTCAAAGGAGAGCCATAATGCTCGCCAGGTTTAATGTTGTGCCTTCTGCCTTGTTACATGGCAGATTTAATAAGCAAGAAAAGGCTAAAAGATTGTGCCCATGTAACGATGGCTCAGTTGAATCTCTGGCCCACCAATTACTACACTGTCTCAGATTCAAGGAAATCAGATCCAAGTATGTGAATCTTACTCCTTTACATTTACCCGATCTCCCCGACTTAATTAGATTACACTACTTGTTGGACAACCCTGATCCTTCTATCTGTATGATAGTGGCAATTACTAAACACCAGTAGATTTCCTTCGACCTAACATGTATTTCCTGTATTGTATATGCTTTTTAATCCGTTTTTTATTATTGTTGTATACTGCTGTCTATGCCAATAAAGGCTTGCTTCTGCTTGAGGCTGGGTACACTTCTGGTTTATGGGGATCCTAGGAATTAATGACCTCTCAAAAACCCTATTGTTAAGTCTTGAAAACTGAGGGTTATGGCATCCCTGATTGAGTCAATCCGTCACATATCATCTTTACCTTTTTTTTCAAGGTTAAACAGCCCTCGCTGTCTTGACTGATCCTCATGGGGCAGCTTTTCTAGCCCTGCGGTCATTCTGATTGCCCTTCTCTGCACCTTTCCAAGCTCTTCAACATCCTTTCTCAGGTGTGGTGACCAGAACTGACCAGACAATTCCATGTGTGGTCTCACCATAGTACAATAGTGGCAGTTTTATTTCCGGTTCCAGTTCTAATTAAGGTCAGTCCTCAATTTTTCTTTTAAATAGGAACTGCCCACGGCATTCACATTTTTCTTAACCCACCCACTATCACCACAAAGTCCCTTTTTTGGTCTTCTGTTGCCAGCTGGGATCCCATTCCAACATCCATCATTTTATACTAGCTCACAAAGAGCCTCATTTGCCACTTTAATAACCCTCCCTCCCCCCCTTTGAAGAGACTGATACTCCAGCTTTCTGTTCCGAGGCAAGCAACAAACATCCAGCTCCATAGCTGCAACTATTTAAACAAAACGAACGAGAGTCAATACTCAGTCACTAAACCCCACCTAGCAAACTGTAGATGCGAACCTACACAATAGTAAACTGAGGTCGGCTAATATTTAACATCGGAGCCAGCACCAATAGCAGCGCTAATCTGCAGCACAACGCAAATTAATCTGCGCTTCTGCAACCTCAGCAACGATGTTCCTACAACCCCTCAGGTGAACTTTCTGTAGGCTCAGCCTGCGCAAGCGAAGCTCCACGCCCTCCACCTGTCCTGTTACTAAAACAGAGCCAGGAAAGAAGTCTGTGGCATCACGTGGGCAATTAAAACCGCGGGTGGGGGGAGAGAAAAATGACTCACGGCTGGCTGCGGCCAATCCCATAGGCGGATTCCGCTAGTGGCCCTCGGAGGGGGCGGGCACAGTGCTGGGCTGAGCCATGTGGGGTGAGAGGGAGACCCGGAGCCGCTTCCTCGTCCCTGGCGCACTCGCTGGCTGGCTGCAGGTGCGTTCGAAGCGCTGGAGGGGCCCCGGCTGGCTGGAAGTGGGTGAGTGAGGGAGAGGCTCACGCTCGCCTACCTGCCTTCACTCCGGCAGGTGACCCTTCTTGGAGAGAGTTACGTTGCCCATGGAAAAAACGCACCGGTGGGGAATACGGGAATTGCGCCAACTTCCCCGGAACTTTATGCGTTGGGAAGTGCCAAAGCTCCAGTGGAAAGAAGCGGAGGAAGTGGCTCCGCTGGGCGGGTTGGCGGCGGAGCGCAGAAGGCGGGGCAGGGCAGGGCAGGGCAGGGCGCGCCGGGGCTGCGGGGATGGAGAAGGGCGCGCCGGAGCGGGAGGGGACCGGCCCGGCCCGGGGTCTCGTTTGACAGGGGGCGGCCAGCAGTCGAGGGACAGAGGCGCGGGAGCCCAGCGGCGGGGCAGTTCCGTGGTCTGCACAGCGGTGAACTTGGAAAGGGCGGTGGTCCCTTTCTGGCGCGCCCCTGCCGGGGAATTTGGAGGTGGGCGCAGCCTCGCTGGCCCCAGCCCAGCCCCGGAGTCCCAAGCGGCCAGGGGCGCTCTCCGCACGGGCGCTCGTCTTGCTCCGGCTCGGCTGCCTGGCAGTGATCGGATTAGCCAGGCAACGAGGCGAGGCCCAATGCGAGGGCCGCCAAGGTGTCCCCAGCCTGACCTACAAAACGGAAGCTTTCGCTTCTGGAGCCGCCCGCCTTGGCTCCCTAATAATGCCTGCTTGCCTGGCCCGGGTGGGGGCGCGGAGGAGAGCCGGCGTGGTTGGCTGACTGGCCCGTAACAGCCTCTCTCCTGTCTGTCTTGCGGTGTGGCTTCTCCTTGCTCTTAAACCCCCAGGCACAGGCACTCCCGGGAGGGCTGCCCTCGTCATTCGGAAGTTATGCGGTTAAAAGGCACAAGTAGTTGGACAGGCACCGAGAGGTCTCTGGTCTGGATCGATGTGTTCATCCAGTTCAGTTCTTACAAGTACAGCAAGTGAGTGGGAAAGATGGAACATCCTGCGAGGAGCTGAGTGATGTTATCTGCAAGGAAATGGGTGGGTCGCCTGCACTGCCACACACCCCAAAGGATGTGTAAAAGAGCCACTGATCTGCTCAGGGTGTGCTGGCGGAGAGACTCACCTGGCCGAATTGTTTAACGTAGTCTCTGTGTGCAGTTCAACTGCCTTGTTGGCAGGTGTGGTATTAAAAGCATTGAGTACAACTCATTTGTAATCTGCCAAACCTTGTATAGAAACTTTGTTGTAAGCCTGCTTGTAATGTAGTAATTCATATTGGCTGATCTGTTAAACTAGTCAAATAGTTGGAGGGAGGACATCTGTTCATCAAGCAAACTTGAAAGCATTCCACCAACATTTGTTGAGTCTTTGTTGACTGAAAACTGACCAATCCAAGCCCTAGTGGAATGCTCAGAGGCATGAATCAAATTGCATAACCATAACTGTAATAACACAGTATTGCTCACAATACTGTCTGGTCAGGTGCTATATTTCTTTTGGCCTATCCCTTCCAGCTTTTCACGACTTCCATTCACCTCTCTTGGAGTGAAAGATGGTGCATAATAACTCATTCTGGGCCTATCCTCCCTGCTGGGATTTTCTGTCCTCTTTTTTTAAAGAAATGACCCATTTTTTTGGTTTAACGTCTAATTTTAGTTGATCAGGTATATTTAGTTGATCAAGTCTAGAGAAATGAGAGAGATTGGACCTGCAAAACCTGCTTTCAAGTTTGGTCAGCTGTGAAATGGTTGATTTGCCCTGGACAAATCTTGTAAAAGTAGGAATAGCGACTGTCTCTCCCACAGAGATGCCGGGAAGATATACAAAGACTTGGTTGTGCCAGCCAATAGCTGAAGAGGCACTTTACACATTATGCCATAATGGCCCAGGTTTGCATAGACCAGGGGTTGGCAACCTTTACCACCTAAAGAGCCATTTGGACCTGTTTTCCATGGCCCCGAAGATCTACTGAATGCCTCTCCACTCAACTTTCCTTCCAGTGCTGCTCTGGAGGGCTGGAGGGACTTGCCCATGCTACCCTCCGTCCTCCAGGCCACGCAGAGCCGCAGTATAAGACTGAAAGAGCCGCATGCGGCTTCGGAGCCGTGAGTTGCAGACCCTGGCATAGACAATGTGAGTGAGAACTGCTAATGTGCTCTATCAGTACATGTTTGTTAATCTGCTTGTTTCATTCACACTTCAGAGTGTTTACACCTGAACCTGAAATTTAATTAGAAATAGGGTCCTTCTTCATCGGTTATCAAGTTGAAAGGATTGTGCAGGAATGTAGGACCTGAATAGGCCCGCTTATCCTGTGCTTTTTAGAACTTGGACGCCAAACAGGATTGGCCACAGTTAGTTTTTGAATGGAATGTCCCATGACTGTGGAGGCAACTCCGCAACCAGCTCTTTCTTCTTGGGATCTGACAGATTGCAGCATTTGGAACTGAAGGCATTTTTCCCCTCAGGGTAAATGGGTTTGACAAGTCTTGGAGGCTGGAGGAAAAGGGTGAGGTAGGGTGTAGCATGTTGTTTGACTTGCTTTATAGGCCTCTTCTACAATTACTCCGGTTTGTGTTGGATTGGGTGATGGTAATAAGGTGGGCTAACCTGTTGCTTAGGAAGAGGGCTGGGCTAGAAATGCACCTGGCTCCTTTTGACACTGAGATGTTGCAGATGAAGGAAAAGAAGCGGTAGAGATAAAACCTTGCATGTCACTGAAGTGCTAAGAATGATGGGTTTCTTGTTATGTTTTGTAACTAGCATCTTACCTTATTAACCGCTCTGTGGGGATCAGCTACTCCGCAACCTCAAAAATGGCAAGTTTGACAAGGTGTCTGTTAAATGTCTGCCAGCCCCTGCTTCTGTTGAAGACAGTGGCTTATTATGCATAACATGCTTTTCTCAGGGCAGTAGTGGGGTCTCCTTGCATTTCTCTGTTTACGCATGAGGAGGCATCCCACTGTCTGCTGCGCATCTTGCCTGATGAACTCTCCCGGCTTTCAGTTCTAACTTCTTTTCCTGGTTCTTTTAACTCCACCCATCAGTTCGCTCTTAAAGGCACACATCTCGGGAAACCTGGTAGTCACAAGATTACTGGCTTTCCAAAAATTACCCCTCCTCAAATAAAAGGGGCAAAGCAATTCCCTGGACCACACTCTGCTAAAGAAACAGACTATGTCCTAGAACTGATATTCTCCTCCTCCTCCCCCCCCCACCTACTTCCTGCCGCTGCTGCTCCTGTGGAAGGAGAAAGACACTTGTTGTTTCAGTAGTTTGGTATTTCAGTATTCCTGTACTAAATCTATCATTATTTTGATAGATTTAATATGATACAAATGCTTGAAGTTTAAATGAAGTTTTAAAAAGCCCTCCTCAACACTGGGGAGGGTGAAAGTAGAGCGCAGGAGGCAGCGTGGAGCAGAAAAGCCCAAAGCAAAGAATAACACAGGACCATTTCTTTCATCTTCCCTGCAAAGCAGGGGAAAAGGTTGCTGTTTGCTTGCCCTCACAAGCAGTGGAGATTATGGGATCTGTTCCTTTGTGAGTGTGGGAGGGGGTAAAAGCAGGGGTGGAACGAGGCAAACTGTAGCCCTGGGCAAAACCTGAGTTGGATGCCCCCCCCCCCCATGGGCAGCCACTCCACCACGTCCAAATTTTTTTTGCACCAGGACATTGGTGCCTGCAGGGGGTGCATTTTTAGACATATCAGACCCAAAATTTCAGCGTATCATCAGGTGACTGTCCTTATGCTACCCTCCAGGCTTAGTGAGGTTTGGTTCAAGGAGTCCAAAGTTATGGACTCCCAAAGGGGGTGCCCCTTCCCCATTGTTTCCAATGGGAGCTAATAGGAAAGGGGGGGCTACAGTTTTGAGGGTCCATAACTTTGGCCCCCCTGAACCAAACTGCACCAAACCTGGGGGGTATCATCAGGGCAGTCTCCTGATGAGACCCTGAAAGTTTTGAGACTGTGCCTTTAGAAATGTGCCCCCCCCCCAGCCTGCAACCCCCATTGACAGCAATGCAGAAAACTCAATACAGAACGAAGATTCTTGGGCAAATTTCTGGGATGTTCCTGCAGGGGGTGCATTTTTGGAATTTATCAGCACCAAAATTTCAGAGTATCATCTGGAAACATCTGGGACCCCCCCAAGTTTGGTGCAGTTTGATTTAGGGGGTCCAAAGTTATAGATCATCAAAGGGGGTGCCCCGTCCCCCATTCTTTGCTAAGGAGATAGGGGCTACCCTTTTGAGGGTCCATAACTTTGGACCCCCTGAACCAAACTGCACCAAACTTGGGGGAGTCCCATTAGGACAGTCTCCAGATGATATCCTGAAATTTTCCCTGTATCATGGGAGAACAGCTATTCTTTTTCTCTAAGCTTGCTTCTAATCCTCAGGTTTGAGGAGGGCATAGATCTGTGTCTACCAAATGCTACCAAATGCTACCAAATCCCCTGGCCCAGATTGCATTCATCCAAGAGTTCTTAAAGAGCTCAAGCATGAAATTGCTGATGTTCTCACATTAATATGCAACTTATCCCTGAAATCAGGCTCCATCCCTGAAGACTGGAAGATGGCCAATGTCACACCAATCTTTAAGAAAGGGTCTAGGGGGGACCCGGGAAATTACAGGCCAGTCAGTTTGACATCTGTTCCTGGTAAATTAGTAGAATCTATCATTAAAGATAAAATTATTAAACATGTAGAAAAGCAAGACCTGCTGAGGAAGAGTCAGCATGGCTTTTGTAGAGGCAAGTCCTGTCTTACAAACTTACTAGAGTTCTTTGAGGGTGTAAACAGACACATGTGGATAAGTGGGGAACCAGTGATTACATTGTCTACTTGGATTTCCAAATAAGCTTTTTTTGGACAAAGTTCCTCACCAGAGACTGTTGAGAAAACTCAGCAATGAAGGAATAAGAGGGGAAGTCCTCCTATGGATTAAAAACTGGTTGAGGAACAGGAAACAAAGGGTGGGTATAAATGGGAAGTTCTCTACAATGGAGATGTAGGAGTGGTGGTCCCCCAAGGATCCGCTTTTGGGACCAGTGCTCTTTAACTGTATTCATAAAATGGACCTGGAAGTAGGGTGGGTAGTGTGGGGGTGGCCAAGTTTGCAGATGATAACAAATTATGTAGGGGTGGTAAGAACCACAAAGGATTGCTAAGAGCCTCCAAGCTGGACTCTTTGATAAATTCAGGGTGAGTGGGCTAAGAAAATGGCAAATGCAGTCTCAATGTGAAGCTTAAATGTAAAGTGATGCACGTAGGGCAAAAAAATCCAAAACTTCACATTGCCACACGCCACAGGGGTCAGTGCCATTGTAGTCACAGACCAGGAAAGGGATTTGGGCGCTCTTAGTTAGATAGTTCCATGGGACATGTCAACTCCAATGCATGGCAGCGGTGGAAAAGGCAAACTCTATGCTGGGGATAATTAGGAAAAAAAGGAATCTCGAGAATAAAACTGCAAAGATTGTCATGCCCCTTTATATAAAATGAATATGGTGCCGGTAATCAAGCACTCTGGAGTACTTGTGTTCAGTCTCTGGCCATCATCTGCAAAAAAAGGATATCAAGAGATAGAAAAAGTGCAGAGAAGGGCAACGAGGATGATTGAAGGATTGGAGCACCTTCCTTATGAGGAGGAGAGGCTGCAAGCCGCTTTGGGACTCCCTTTTTTAGTTTGGATGAGGAGGATCGCCTTGAGGGGATATGATTGAAGTCTATAAAAATTATGCATGGGGTAGAAAATGTTGACAGAGAGAAACTTTTTTCTCTCTCTCTTTCCTACAATACTTCAGAACCTAGGGCATTCCATTGAAAATGCTGGGGAAGAATTAGGACACTTAATAAAAGGAAACACTTCTTCACGCAACGTGTGATTGGTGTTTGGAATATGCTGCCACAGGAGGTGGTGATGGCCACTAACCTGGATAGCTTTAAAAAGGGCTTGGACAGATTTATGGAGGAGAAGTCAATCTATGGCTACCAATCTTGATCCTCCTTGATCTCAGATTGCTAATGCCTTAGCAGACCAGGTGCTCAGGAGCAGCAGCAGCAGAAGGCCATTGCTTTCATATCCTGCATGTGAGCTCCCATAGGCACCTGGTGGGCCACTGCGAGTAGCAGAATGCTGGACTAGATGGACTCTGGTCTGATCCAGCAGGCTAGTTCTTATGTTCTTATGTTCTTATGTGTCAACTTTATTTTAAAAAACAACTAACTGCTAATGGGAGTGAATCCCTTTTGGTGCAGGGTTGTGCAGCCTTCACTTGACTTTCCTTTTATGCCTTTGTATCTCAAGTAGTGTAGCCATATGCAATCTTTATGCTGAGTAATCTATGAGAAGGCTTTGGATGGATAGCCCTTGATCTCTGAGATAGAAT
This sequence comes from Sphaerodactylus townsendi, assembly GCF_021028975.2. Taxonomy (NCBI): domain Eukaryota; kingdom Metazoa; phylum Chordata; class Lepidosauria; order Squamata; family Sphaerodactylidae; genus Sphaerodactylus; species Sphaerodactylus townsendi. Next base: position 30,876,490 of record NC_059431.1, on the reverse strand, counting down.
AGCCCCTGACTAATTTATTGATGCTATAACTCCACCTAAATTCCTTTTCTGTCATCTTCCTCAGATCCTGGTAAATGATTTCCTGATACATGACTTGTTTTTAAAGTAATGGTAAAATAGGTTCCACCTACTTTGTAAATAATACCAATCTCAGTTAAGTAACTTCTCTGGACTGGGAGATTAGGTACTTGGTTTGTGGATGTTAAAGGTAGGAATAGCCTGAATGAATTTTTTCAAGTCCTGTTCTCTGAATCCATTCAATTCTAGGCTATCGCCCTGATCTTCAGATACTACACTCACAGCTCTGTTCCTATTGGTGATGTACATAGTATTTATATTCTAAAATGATTGATAGTCAAGTTTGATAGCTTCTGCAGAGCCATTTTGGGAATCTTTACCTCTTCAGTTCAGACTATTAAGCTTAGCCACAAGCTCTTTTGAAAGAATGAAGTTTATGCTCTGGTGAAAACGGCTCCCAGGAGGGGATACTGTCTGATTCTGGGCCTACCCAACAATCTCTTTCTTTTAAGATGCCAGATGGATGTTAAAGACAGTAGTGAATTATTCCATTTTACTAGTCAAAACTTTTTTTGGGCAGTGAAACTCTGTGCCTGTCTGTCTTCTCTTCACACTGTGATTGAATACATTTGTGGGCCTTGTCTAGTTCTTGGCTTAAGGCTATCTTCCGGCCCCCTTTTAATTCCAGTCAGAGGAATTTTCAGGAAAGTGTTCGCAGCTTATATTGCCCATTCTGGATTTTCACGAAATAGAGATCAGCTGGTCTTCATGGTTTCTTATGTGGCAGAAGTTCTGGATCTTCAACCCAAATCAAATTATTTCTTTGTGTGGTTTGATGGCCATTTGGGTTGGCTTCAATCCTTTTCATCCACAAAGAATGGATGCTGCTCAATTGGGGCAGAATTGCTGTGAATTCTTCCACTGCCCAGACTGAGAGCAATTCTAGAAGCACTGAAAAGGCCACTAGATATTGGAAACTCTGAGGCAGCTGCAGAGAAGTTATGTCTGGGGTCATAACATGAATGGGTGTTGACTCAGTAAAAAAGTAGCTGGATCCCTTTGGGGATCGGGCGGTATAGAAATTGAATAAACAAACAAACAAATTAGTAGGGGTGTTATGTCCCTTGTTGAGCCTTTTAAAATGTTAGTTGTGGTAGCTCATCATAATAGTAAAGGGCCTGGTTCCAGTCATTTGATCCTTGTTGTAAGCTGTCTTGGTCTAGTTCTGTGATGTGGCATTATAATGTGCATTGGAAATATTCACATGAAATATAGTTTGGAAGAGACTTAAATAAGCTTTTTAGTACTGCATGTGAAAACAGTTGGAAGGACTTGGAAGTGAGTAGCCTAGGAAAATTTTTTAAAATGACCCAGTATTGTTTCATTTTCCAGTCTATAATTGTGTGCAATGCATACAACTGGAAATATTAGTAGAAGGCATATTCTAGCTTACTTTTGAGTGGATGTACCTGAAATTGGGCAAAAGAAAGGAATTAGAGAAGTATGGCTCATCACAAAATCCAAAAACCAGAAGCTGAGAAACATCTTTAAGAACCACAAAAATATATTGCATTTGTTTCATAGGTTAGTCAGTTTGGTCTGAGCCTCGCCAGTGCCTGTATGTAAGGCTATCTGCAGATCACTGGTTTTGACACTATCAAGGAAGCTGAGATACTCATAAGCTCCAATTGAAATCAGTTAAGGGCAGATGTTCAAGGAAGGTCCATGGCTCAGTGAGTGGAAGATCGCCAGGGATATCTGAATGCAGTGTTATTTAAAACAATCGTGGAAAACAGTGCTGGTTAGACCTAGGTCTGAGATCTTGGAGAGCAACTGCCTGTCTGAGTGGACATTGCTGGACTGGGTAGATCAGCAGTCTTGGTGGGTTGATAGAGGACCACCTCTTATGTAAGGGAGGAGTGTGCAATTTCTGCAGAGTGAGCCATACCCTTCTGATATGTGCATATGCTTCTATATCAGGGGTCTACAACCTGCTGCTCTCCAGATGTTCATGGACTACAATTCCCATCAGCCCCTGCCACCATGGTTGGGGGTGTCAGTGTATCCTCTCCTTGTGGAGTGCATGCCAGTCCCCACTTTCAACCTGAACAGTATTCATGCACAGAAGAATAGAAATAATTCATGCTGCTTATATTGCTGAAGTTCTTTAATATCTGAAATGCCTTTTAGAAAGCCTTGCAGGTAACATGAAATAGAAGATATTACGGTAGATTTTTTAGGTTTCGGGTGGTTCTTCTTGAATGTTTCCCTGGTGGGTAGGGATGAGTCTTGGTGCAGGGCTAGTCGTCAGGAGCTAAGAATGTCTGTTAAAATGTTACATATACAAGATCATCAATGATTCTCAATAGCTTGCTTTTGTTTAACTTGTTTTAGAAAGTGAAATGACTGATCATACAGAGTGGGGGGGAAATTGCTTTGTGCTTGCCCCTCTTCCATGCTGAGAAGGAAGTCAGTTAAAAGGGGGGTACTTTTTTAAAGACTAGAGTTGATATTTTTACTGTGTTTTCCTGGGTGTTTTCGGGGATGCATGAGCTATTCCGCAGTGGCTAGCAAGCAACTGGTTGCTCACAAGCTAACAGTTGGAATTCCCTGTGACACTTCATTGAAAATTAAGTTTAACTTGGTATCCAGATCTGCTGGTTGTCCTGTATGTTATGAGTCAGTGTTATCATGAAACTCTATTTTAAATCCAGAGTAAACATTCTTTTGTGTTCAATTTTGTAATACGAGTTTCAAGAAGAAAGGTGGTGAACTATAAAGTGAAATAAATGTAAAAACTACTTTTGTTAAATTTTCATCTTCACCTTTCCTCTTCAGAAGTGTCAAACTAATTTGTTACGAGGACCAGATGTGGCATAAATTTGCCTTGGTCGACCTGGGGGTGGGGAAGAGTGACTGCCTCAGCTGGCAGTCCCCAGCAGGCTCACCAGCCCAGCTCGGCACAGGGTGGGATGGGGGACTGTTGAACACACAGCAGGTTTTTCAGCCCATATTGGCACTGGGTGGGGGGAGGTGGTTACGTCCGCTGTTGGCAGCAGAATAGGTTGGGTGGATGCTTTAGCTCGTGAGCCTGCAGCAGGTCTACCAGGTCAAATTAAGAGCAAGATGGGGGGGGGAGGGTTGCCTCAGGTGGCTTGTGGGCCTGTTAAACTCTCTCAAAGGGCTGGACCTGGCCTCTGGGCTGCATGTTTGATATGCTACTTCAATGATACATGAGTTTACAGAATATACAAGAGTCTCATTGTACAAGAGTCTCATTGTAGTATTGGGTGCATTGAAAATTGTTTGAACAAAACTAAGGCATTTGTACTTATAAATCTCATGAGTATGTCAAAGAGTAGAGCTTTATATTCTGACTTAACTATAAATAATGTCTTCTGTATTCTTAAGCCTGTAAAATGAGTTTAGGTTTGATCAGAGGACAATATATGTGAAACCCCTCCGCAATTTCTCTGTTTCTGGAGGTGGAAGGCTGCATTTTTTTCCATCTTCAGAAAGGAAAAAACCTTGTGTGTCTGTACCAATAATATACCATGAAAGAATAAACAGGTCAATGCCACAGCTGATGATAAGAGTAGGTTACATTTATTTATTTCTAAACTTTTATGCCACCCATCCCCTGTCAAGTTCATGAGGTTTTGTATTTGGTCCATTAAAAAAAAACATAGTACATAAAAAAAATCAGGACAACCTGATTTGTAATATCATGAAATGTGCAAACTTCTGCACATAACCTTTAAGTAGTTGGTCACAGGAAGGGTTAATGAGTGAGGCAGATAACCAAAACCCGGACACGTTGGAGATAATGCTGAGCTGCTCTGGCTTCACAAGGCAATTGCTTAACACCAGAGCCTATCTTTTCAGCCATAAGGTCTAGACAGGGGTCTGCAACCTGCGTCTCTCCAGATGTTCATGGACTGCAATTCCCATCAGCCCCTGCCAGCATGGCCAATTGGCCATGCTGGCAGGGGCTGATGGGAATTGCAGTCCATGAACATCTGGAGAGACGCAGGTTGCAGACCCTTGGTCTAGAAACTTGGTATTGTTGAGGCTGTAGCAGTGTAGGATAGTAAACCAATATTGGAGAGGTTGTGGTCTGCTTTTGTCAACTGTAAGGAGTCTCAAAGCATCTTGTAAACACTTTTCTCCCACTCCCCCAAACAGAAACCTGTTCTGGCAGTGTAGGATAGTAAACCAATATTGGAGAGCTGTGCCTGAAAAGGTGCACAAGATATTGAAGAAGAAATTTGAAATGAGACCAGAAGCCTATTTATTAGGAATAACAGAGGCACTGATGTCAAAGAATAATAGTGCCTTGTTTTTATATTGGATCATAACAACAAGAATTGTTTTGGCCAGAAATTGGAAAAAGCAGACAATACTGAATGTGGACGAGTAGACTGAGAAAATTTGATCTGTTGTCAAATTAAACAAATTGACTAGTCTCTTAAGAGAGGATTCACTAGAAAAAATTCATGAAGCGTGGCTCCCATTTAAGTATATGAATACTCTTATGAATATAGACATAGTAACAGAATGAAGAGAAACTAGAATAAGTGTTGGGAATAGGAATGAACAATGTGAAAGTATTGTATAGAAATAAGGAACGATGATGCTGAATTAACAATTTATTTTTAATTAATATTATGTATATTGGAAATATATAGTTAACTATTAGAAATATCAGATGAATTTCAGTATGATTCAGTGGGTACATTACGTTTGACCGCATATGCAGATTCGCTGAGAATTCTTTATACTGAGGTCTGTTAGAGGCAGATACTAGTTTGTCAAAGTGTTGGAAGAGGTTTGAAACAGTCGATGTGTACATTAGCCTCATTGTCATCTGTAGTAAATGGGTGTTGCTGGTTTTTTTGTATTGTTTCTGTGAAGTGAATATTTAGGGCAAATTAGTACAAAACAGGAAGTGTTCCCCCCATTTTTTTAACTTACTGTGATAAAGCAAGCTTATAATTGATGAAAAAGTGTTGTATTTATTTTGATATTCCCATTTTTTCATAGCTTCAGAGCAACAGAAGGATCACATCTCTAAGGTCAATTCCCCTCCTCCATCCATATTTACTCGGTTTGATCTGGTGAGATTGGACTAGCCTGGACCATCCAGGGTGGGGCAATTTTTTAAAATCACCCTAGAGACATATAGTGAAGTTGGTGTAAGCCAAATTGAGATAGCATTACCTAGTTAAAACTGGCACGTTCTCTTTGAACAAGAAATATATGCATCCGATCCTGTGGTTATATATCAAATAATATATGAGGAAAGGATTATAATCTGGATCTACCCTCCTATATTACCATAATGTTTTTATACAGCCTACGCCAGTATGTTGTAAGATCTTCCCTGAATAAAAGGTGTAGAGAATGTTGAAATTAGATAAGGTTGTTTTCATAAAGGTATGGTCAGTGTTCTATGTATCTTAGTTTAACTAAGACAGTTCCTTGGAGACAGTAGCTTCCCTCTGCGTTCTTCTGCTTGATGGTTGATAAGTAGAAATTGCAGAAAATGGGTAGAATTCCCAGTGTGTGTTTTCATTGGCAAATGTATGTACATTTCAGTAACTGAGCTGATACAAGGGATTCTGTTGGACAATTATTGTTCAGAGGAGCATGGATGTCTCCTCCACCATAATTTTGGAATAATGGCTAAAATGTATGAGGGGTCAGTGGAAAGAAGAACACTTGGCAGAAAGGGTAATGCAAGGACTTCTGAGCAGAAACTGTTTTTTGGGAAGAAAGACTCTCATGTGAGTTCCCCCAAAGATTTGAAGGTGAGCTGGCTATTATAACCTGCTTTTCACTACCTCAAGGAGTCTCAAAGCAGCTTACAATTACCTCCCCCACCACCACCACAAGGGACTCCATGTGAAGTAGGGAAGGCGGGGTTGAGAGAGTTCTGAGACAATTGTGACTAGCCCAAGATCACCCAGCAGGCTTCTTATGGAAGTGTGGGGAATCAAACCTGGTTCTCTAGATCAGAGTCTGTTGTTCTTAAGCACTATACCTGCAGAGTGAGGTTTAAGGAGGGCACATTCGTAGGGTATGATGTCATTCAGTCCACCTTCTAAAGTAGCTGTTTTCTCCAGGAAAAGTAGAGTATATGCTATAAATAACAAATGTGATTTATGTGGATATCAGTTGTAATTGGGAGATCTCCAGCTCCTACCTGGAGATTGGCAATCCTACAGTAACTCTGACTGTGATTGCAACACCTGTCTTAGGCAAGAAAGCCAAGAAGTTTCCTTGCTGTATTCATGGTTGCAGTTCAGCACCAAGGTCCACACAGTCTGAGCACATAATAACCTTGCCTCTTTCACTGTTTCCCAGAGAGGTTTTGGTAAACATATGATAATGAAGATTCTAAATTGATATCTTTGAGAAATAATCTGGCGCACAGAATGTTCCATAAATTTTCTTCTTATTTCAAATATATGAAACATCAAAAACAATACATTTCAAATCAACTATTGCAAGAAGAATAAACTGATTTTGCAAACAAATGGTCCTCAAATCATCAAAATTTTGGCCTTTCTGAAGGAGTGTAAGCTTTATAACTAGACTTAATTTATTTTGTCCCCCAAACCTTGGATTTTCAGAATCTTGGCATTTTTGCTAAGCTTAAGTGCAAACTGTTCCATGAATTCTTAAAACAATTTTACAGTCTCTTCATCTTGAGTTGATTGTAGCATATATTTGTGTTGGGATTCCAGCATGACACAATGTGGAAACATTGCAGGCTTATTTAAGCACCTCTTTTAAAAATAAAAATGAATACAAATGATGGCTGGTGTGCAATGTATAGCTGTTCCTACAATTAAAAATATTATCTAGGTTGCAACTCCAAGCTGCTGTTCTAGCATTAGAAGTAAGAGCAAATATTTTGCCTGGCTGTGGCAATTTTACGGCTTACTGCATGTTGCTAAGTGACATAATTGATTACAGCATTTGTTGGCAAGTTGGCAAGTTGAGTAACTTCAGAAAAGTATTCCCTGCAACTAAACTTGCTGAGTGATCATTTGAAACAATGGATAGAGCTCTAAAGTGATGGTTCTTTGTAATTACAAGTTGATAATGTAAGTCCTCTGTTTGGTTTACCTAGTGGCTTTTGTTGCTGATGGAAATAAATAAATAAAAACCTTATAGTACAATGTGTGAATATTTTTTTTCAAATTAGAACCTGGGTGTTTCATTTTGTTTCTTTACAGTCTTGTATTCCTTCCAGAGAACACTTGCATGCTGGTGTTCAGGGAAGGGAATAAATGTTTTGGTGCCATATTTAGGAGGACTTCAGATTCTTGCCTGTACAAGTTCATTAGGCTGTTTGGCAAGTTGCTCGTGAGGCAATAATCTTAAACGTATATTTAAATGCACTGTAGGGGAAATGAGTCAGATCTGTTTATACCCATGTAACTTTTGGAGACCATGGCTTTATTTCACTGAATCAAGTTCATTGAATAATTTATTACTTTTAATAATAACAGAATACTCTTGTGCAGTATGTTTATGTTCAAAATTCTGAGGTAAAATAAAAGTTTACAATAAAATCCCTAAAACAACAATAGGGAATACTATAGCAGGGCTCCCCAAAGTAGTGCTCATGGGCCAGCATGGTGAGCAGTGAACTGGGTTTGATTCCCCACTCCCCTACATGAGTGGGTCTTTTAAGGCATGTATTATGTAGTCAGCAACTTGCACCAATTAAAACTGTTTGTTGAACTTGACAGTTTCACACAGAAAGCTGGGTCTATCAGTGTTGGTATTGTGTAGTTTGGCTGTCTATGGTTTTTAGAAGTCTTTGACATCAGCTGCTCCATGATCTTTTAATTGGAAATGCCAAGGGTTGAAATCTGTGACCTTCTGCATTCAACTGTTGCTCTACTATTGAGCTCCAGCCCTTCCCCAATTGAAGTGTCTAAATACTCTTTAAAAATAGCCTCATGTACAGCATGTTATAGTGGTCAGAATGTCACATGAGAATGAGGCAGACCCAGGTTTGAATCTCCACTCTTTTATGGAAGTTTGCTGGGTGTCCATGAAGAAATGGTTGTGGTTGGTAGGATAAAATAAAGGAAAACAAGATTGTAAGCTGTCTTGGGTCCCCAATCAGGGAGGAAAGCAGGGTAATACAAGTTATTTAAAACGATATATAGTATTCTACTCTGTCTCAGGTAAAGATGTTGGTACAGTTAATTGAGGTTCAGTGGTAGAGAAAATTGTATGTTTCCACATTACAATATGGTCCCAAGCAAATATGAGAATTATCATTGGCTGAACATTATTTTGTGCATTACTGAACATGGTACTTTAATACAAGAGCTTTTATAGTTAACTGAATTACTGTCACCAGTATTTGCCCTTTGCAAACTAGTGGGCACCAGGATCAAGGCAGAACATTCTACAACAGAGGAGGTCCAACATGTTGAGTTCTGTGTCAGAGGAATATACAATCCTACTACCATCTTTTTCTGAGACAGAGTATAGATGGGTGAAACCTTGAGCCATTGGCAGCGTTCCATACTGGCACCTGGTGGCTAATTCCCCCAGTCAGTGGTGTTGATTCTTATGGTAACTTTCCCTCATGAATACATGCATAAGAAGCTGAGGATATAAACAATGGTGTTGAGAGTTAGTTTCCTAACTAACAATTAGTTAGGAAAACAATTGATGATGACTAAGACACTTTTGTGGAAGACATTGATTCATAGCATCTTCATGGGTCAGAAACAATTTGATGGCATTTAAACATGCACAATGTACTATTTATTGTTGAGATGCCATTCTTGAACCTGCAGCACCTCTGCTACTTAATCTGCCTTTCTTCCGTGAGTCATCTACCAGTGTCATCAGAGTAATTTCTGCCCCCAAATTAGACTTAAACTCTGTTTGAAATAGGTCTAAAAACCTGATCCAAAATGGAGGGTGATTATACCTCAGTGATAGTACCTTAGATGTGCATGTGGCCATTCCCTGTCATCATGCATGAAATATCATCATATAATGGATGCTAGAGACCTTCCTTTGTCTGACACATAGGAAGTAGCTCCTGCTAAGAGGTAACATGGAACTAAATGGTAAAATTGCAAAGGCCCAGAAAAAAGCGGAATATTTTGGGGAGAAAGGTTCCCCCTAACCTAGGAACATATTTAATTTTTTTCCAATGAAAAATGTTATGAATTCTGACGGGGGGGGGGGGGGACTCCTGTGATTTTTTTCTCTCTCTTTGAAATAAATGAAGTGCTTTTTAAAGCTAGGTTTTTAGTCCCTTTGACGTACAAATACTTTTTATACAAGGCAACCTATACAGAAGTGGGATTCAACCAGTTCTCACCACTTCTCTAGAAGTGGTTACTAATTTTTTCTGAGTGCCGAGAAGGGGTTACTAAAGCAGCCTCCCTGCCCAATAGGGACTGGAGGTGCATGTGTGCGGCGGCGCCACTGTTTGAATCCCACCACCATCTGAACCTGTTATTAACATTTTTGGATCCCACCACTGAACCTATAGCATTAAACCATGTTGCCTATAGTAAGGCTACCAAGGAGGTCTGCTATACGGAAGCTGCCAATGGCAAACCACCTGTGCTTATCTCTCACCTTGAAAACCCCACAGACCCGCCAAAAGCCAACTATGACTTGATGACACTTCCCACCTCCATATTGTAGACACTTTAGATTCTGAGTTTGTCATCAGAGTATGAATTTTGAAAATCCACACAAAGGCGAGGGATGATTCTACAAATACAAGGGAACCCTCAGTGTTGTGGAAAAATCCAAGCACTTGAAAGTTTTTTTTAAAAAGAAAACCAAACGAAAAACATGAGTCTTGTGCAAGAGCAGACATTGCAATCCAAACAAAAAAAATGGTCAACTGAAATCATGGTCAGCATTACAACTGGGCAGTGAAGAAAAAGATAGCCAAGAGGAGAGGAAGAACGTGGTGTCCAATGAGTATAGTGAGCCTTTGGTTCTACTTTGATTAGTGCTCAATTGTAAAAACAGTAGCACTGAACTGAAGAGAACCAATCCGTTGATGACACTGTGGATAACAAAGGATGTTAAAATCAGACTTTAATTCTTAGTATGTCAGAGTATAATTTTCTCTTTAAAATAATCTGGTTTATAGCAGAAGCTGAACTTAATGCCGATGTAAGACGTGAATTTATGAAAAGGTGTTTCTTCCTAAAGACAAAACTGGAAAATGTACCTTCATCAGACAATGATTGTGCATTACAGTAGTTGATATACTATCACTTCATGCTGTGGGCTAGCATAAGGTTGGCAAACTTGTGTAAGATTGGCACACTAGTATCCAATGACCATCATTTTGTGATTGTTCACACCTTCCATCAAAGCCAGTTTGTTATGGTGTCCTCTCTACATTCCAAAAGGGTCCACACACCCAGCATATAATCCCGTGTAACATCTTCTAATCAGAAGAAGGTGTTGTAGTGTTTCAAAGAGGAGGATGTTGTAGAATTTTAAACAAGATACTTAGTAGTGTGGTATGAAACTATAATGAGAAAGTAATCTGACCAGTGTTAATAAGGTGACTGTACATATATTGTTATTTAACATCTATATGCGACCCCTTGCTCAGTTGGTATGGAGCTTTGGGCTGACCTGTCATCAATATACTGATGACACTCAGCTCATTCTGTTGATGGAGGGGGGAACAGTCATTGCCCCTGTAGCTCTCCAGCATTGCTTGGAGGCGGTCGCTGGTTGGTTGAAGCAGAGCTGGTTAAAACTGAATCCATCGAAGACGGAGATCCTCTGGCTAGGCCGGGGAGGAGGGGTTGGGGATTTCCAGCCGCCGGTGTGGGAGGGGGCTACATTGGCACCGGCCTCCTCCATCTACGTCAGAGCCTGGGGGGATTACCACACTGGATTCGATCTCTTTCAATGGAGACCCAGGTGAAAGCCTATGTACTCGCTCCCCGGCTTGCGTTTTTTTCATAAACTCCGGCTTTGAGGCCCGACGGCGCTGGCCCCCTTCCTCTCCCAAACGGGATCTGGCTACTCAGATCCATGCAACGGATCACCTCCAGGCTAGACTATTGCAACTCGCTTCATTTAGGCCTTCCCTTGGCGGCTGATTCCAGAAATTAAAACGTTGGTCCAGAATGTGCGGCGTCCGGCCTGCTCACAGGAGGTGCATTCAGAGATCATATTTCACCTGTGTTGCTACCGCCTGCACTGGTTACCGGCTGAATTCAGGATCATCATCAAGGAGTGTTGGTATTGGACCTTTAAGGCGAACTTGTGCTGCCTGGGACCTCCCTGCATCTACGGGACCGCCTTGCAACCCATATAAACCTAAATCACCTCATGCCTGACGGCAGAGTACACCGACAAATTACTGATAGATCCCTGGCGCTTCATCGACAGCGGCAAGGCCTCCACCCAGGCTTTCAGCGAGCCTTTAACAGTTCTGGCCCCTGCCTGGTGGAACACTCTACCTCCAGCTATGTGGGCCCTGCGGGATCTTAATGATTTCCGCAGGGCCTGCAAGACAGAGTTGTTCCACCGGGCCTTTGGGGAGTCTGGCCGCTGATGCCCCCCCCCTTCTTAACATCTGTGGACCCTGCTGTCTCTCTTATCTTTTCTTCTTCCCCCTCTTCCGTTAGGGGATGTATTAAAAGGACACCATCGATATATCTGATGTTAGAACGCTGCATTTTAATGGGGTTGGTTTTAAGTATATAGAGCCATTATTTAATGATTATTGATTTTATTGTGCTCTATCTGTTTGTTCACACCGCCCTGAGCCCTTCGGGGGAGGGCGGTTTATAAATATAATAAATAATAATAATAAATAATAATAATATGAATCTTTCCTCTTGTTTGAGTCCAATGCTCCATATTTCTTTAGTTTCTGACTCTTCTTTGGAGAACAGGGTTAGATTCCTCACTCCTCCACATGAGTGGCAGACTCTAATCTAGTGAACCTAGTTTGTTTCCCCACTCCAACACATGAAACCTGCTGGATGACCTTGGGCTAATTAGTTCCCTCAGAATTCTCTTACCTCACAAGGTTTCTGTTTTGGAGAGTGGGAGAAAAGTGTTTATAAGATGCTTTGAGACTCCTTACAGTTGAAAAAAGCAGGCCATAAATCCAAACTCTTCCCTTCCTCCTCCTCTGACAAAGGGAATTTTGACTCTCAAAGGCTCATATCCCCAAAAGTCTTGTTCCTGGACTCAAATCTGGCTGTCCTGCTTCAAGCCAACCTGGCTGCTATCTGAAACTTGTTTCTGACAGTTATCTACACATGTTCATGCCATAGATATTCATGTTGCATTTAAGACATCAAGTAGTGGTGATAGCTTCATGCCTACGGACTGTTGCATTAGCTGTTTATATTTCAGCATGTGATAATTCATGTTTGAAAGAGATAGCGCTCCATCAGGAAAAGCAAGGGCGTGGATAAAGATTGATCTGTATTCTAAGGCTTTTCAGCACACCCATCTGCCTCCGTTGTTCTGCTGAGGGTGTCTGGGTGTCATTAGTTGAGGGTTTGACCCACCTCATCCAGCACAAATGCAGGCTACCTTCTTCCAACACACGGCACATCTGTATTTTTTGGACTGTTTCAACAAAAACCCTTCAGAGATGACATCTACAACTACACAGTTCAGATAAATTATGTTTTTGCAGACATTAAAAGGCCACAGATATGTGATTATCTGCCATCAAGGGCCTTTTAATACAATGCTGATCTGCTGTTCCAAACATTCCTGGTCTTTACCCTCCTAGGAAAGTATTCAGATCTTTAAATGCAGGGTAATTGTATGTCTTTTTAATGAGGCACTGATTTCCCTTGCCATCAACCATATTAAGCCAGTGGAATGGGCTGAGCACAGGTGGGAGAAGCTGTCTGTTCTTAACTGAAAAGGGAAGCTTTCCTTCAGTAGACTGTAATAAATCTGTTTTAAGAACATAAGAAAGAGCCTGCTGGATCCGACCAGAATCCATCTAGTCCAGCACTCTGCTACTCGCAGTGGCCCACCAGGTGCCTTTGGGAGCTCACATGCAGGATGTGAAAGCAATGGCCTTTTGCTGCTGCTGCTGCTCTTGAGCACCTGGTCTGCTAAGGCATTTGCAATCTGAGATCAAGGAGGATGTTTTGTTCTTAGTAAGGTTGGTGAGGGTGCTTGTGAAAACTCAGAGGAAAATATTAAGTGCTAGAAGTTTTCTTGGCTACCAGCTCCTCTTGTACACCTTATCCAATTTGTTTCTGTTACCATTGAATATCCAGTTTATTGCTGTTGAACAATAAAGATGATAGAATACAGAAAGAGTTTTCAAAACTATCTGTTTTGTCCAGTTCAGCTAGTTAACAATATTTCCTCTGAGGTTCAAGGTAGATTTTTTGAAAAACTGACAGCTCCTCCTTCCTGCAAAAATAAATAAACATCAATAAAAAGCTCACAGGTATCCCAGTTTGGCAAAGATATCAAAAAAATTGGTCTTAGCAGGTAGATTTTGCAAAAAGTTCTCAGGCATGGACGTTCACAGATATTAAGTTTCTTGTAAGTTTTATCTGGTTCTAGTACCTGAAGGGGGAAAAAGTGAACAGGTAGGGTGTTCAACAATTTGTGCTTCCTCTGTTGATAGCTGCTCATCTGGTTTCCAATGTCAGGAACACCCAGCAAGACTTCAAATGGCAATCATGGCAAAGGCAATCTTGGGCCCTTGAGAACGTTCTAAGGCGAGAACGCTGCTTGGAACTGTGTCTGGAGACAGAGTAAAAGGTGATGAGAAGCTTTAAGTGCTGCAATACGTGAAGTACTTTGGTATCACAAAAGCTTTGGAATGTAGCAAAAGTCCTCAATACCTTGTGCAGCTCCCAGATCATGGTAGCAGGAGATACCATGAAAGATAGTATTGAAATCTGTTGAGAAGTCTAGGAGAATTAACAGTCACACACATTCCGTTTTTTATGCTAGTGCATGAAGAAGAAGAAGAAGAGAAGAGTTTGGATTTATATCCCCCCTTTCTCTCCTGCAGGAGACTCAAAGGGGCTTACAATCTCCTTGCCCTTCCCCCCCTCACAACAAACACCCTATGAGGTGGGTGGGGCTGAGAGAGCTCCAAGAAGCTGTGACTAGCCCAAGGTCACCCAGCTGGCGTGTGTGGGAGTGTACAGGCTAATCTGAATTCCCCAGAGAAGCCTCCACAGCTCAGGCGGCAAAGCTGGGAATCAAACCCGGTTCCTCCAGATTAGATACACGAGCTCTTAACCTCCTACGCCACTGAGTAATGTATACGCATCCCCTAAGTATATGTTCACTGTGTGCATTGAGTTGACTGTCATTCAGAATTGGAGGCAAAAGAGAGCTTTGTGTTCACATAACCATCACATAACGATGATGTCATGAGTGAACTGGGGAGACAAGGTTCAGTTTCATGAGTTTTGCTTGCAGTGATGGTTGAGTTGCTTGCTTGACCAACGTGACCAGGGCAGCTCAATGCAGGTGTGCTTAGACTCCGTTCTTGGCACCAGCAGACAGATTCATATGTTATTCTGATGGTATGGCTATTCTCGGACAAATACAATAAATGAAGAATGAATTGAATAGGCTGACTAACCTTTCCAGAAACCTGTGCTGTAATTAGGGATTTCCAGGGTCCCATGCTACTTGCATTATAGGGACAGATGTGCAGTTGAGCTTGTGTGCGCCTTGCTGTTGCACTCGTGCTTGTGGCCAGAAGTAATGAGAATAACTGGGATGACTACTTAGAGAATGAATAAGACATTGAGCGTAAGCGTATACTTTATTTCGATGCTTTATAAACTAACTTCCTGTTTACAAAATGCATTTATTACCTTTGCATTGTGGGAAGACTATGCCCTGCAAACTGCTGAGGAACTGACTAAATCTGAATCCCATCTTGTTGCTTCAGGAGATGGAAATGGAATGCATGTGTTTAAACTGTTGAGAAGTTTCCTCTGTCCATAATATTACCACTGTGGGATTTGTAAATGCTATTTGATTATAAGACTGGTTACCATTTAATATGACGGTGTGAACTGGAAAACTGAGAAGGAGCTGCAGCCGCAGCCAACAGGGCCTACTTTTCATTAGCTAGTCACCGTTAAGGTTTATGCGGAAATGCACATGGGATAATGTGACTCAGTTGTATAGTTAGGGTGCTAAAGGTAGCTTCTCACCCTCTCAGCTTTCTTAGCACTTCCCTAAAAATAACCTTATATCCCTTTTCTGCACAGATACTAAATATCCCTTTTTTTCCATCAGGAGAAATCGTAAATCCAACTTACCTCGGCGAAAATGGCTTTAGGCAATCTTACATCAACGGCTGTGTCACTTTACGATGAATGGATTAAAAGTGCTGGTGAGTCTTGAGCCTGATATTCATGAATACTATGTGATATTGGAAAAAATGTATTCATTTATTTTAGCACATATGAATCCCTCTTTTCTTCCATTGAAGGCATTCTTACAGGTTTAACTTTATAATAATCCTGTGAAGTAGTTTAAACAGAGAATGATAGGTCCAAATTGACCCATTATGTATCATGGCAGGTAGGGATTTGACTCTGTCTCTTCACACCTTGACTAGCATTCTAACTCACACATCACATTAGTTATTTGTATAGTGCCACTTAGATACATTGTCTGAGGTGTGGGGATGGTATGAAATATTGGTTGTTAACTAAAGATGAGGTTCAAGAGGCTTGATATTAACTTTTTCACTTTAATGTTACTTCTGATACAAGTTGTCCCATTATTTCTGATACATTGAAAACATTTGTAACAAGTAAAGAAATTGAAGGATTTTTTTTTAAAAAAGAGCATTTAAGCAAAAACAGGAGTCAATCATGTTCTTCCTCTGAAATTTACACAGATAAGAAGAAACGATCTGCAAATATAACTATTATTGAATTGCTATCAAAGATAGGTATTCAAATTATCAGATTTAAATCATTTTTGTTTCAATAAAGGTTGCTTTACTCTAACATAAAATTGTGTGTGGTATAAGAAAAATATAATAAACTTTCAAGTGTAGCTGAACAGAGTGTGGAATTTTATAAACGATCTATTTGAATGATAAGCTCATCCCTGTTCTACATAAAAACCTAAATAAAATTGTAACTTACCCATCATTCTCCCCCATGTGTTCCATGCCCCACACTTATTATCTAGTCCAAACCAGGCTACAATGAAGGGGTGGTGGTTCTAGAGCACATGAGAGGGGCAGAAGGAAATGGTGGATGAAGTTCCTGTTTTACTTCGGTCTTTATGTGGAACAGGGCATAGTTAATTTTTATGCAATGCTATTCCATAAGGAAATGGTCTTGTTAACAATTTTTTATTATTATTATTATCATTATTATTAAACTGATATACTCTCCCCATAAAATAAGAAACTCTAATAAATTAGACTACAATCCATTAAAACCCAATGGCTGGTGGCTTTACTCACAACCCTCCCCCTCCATTCCTGAGGAGAGACTGTCTGATGTTATAAAGAAGGCTAATTGATGTGACAGCCTCAACCAAATGCCTGGTGGAACAGAAGAAGGGTTGGATTTATATCCCCCCTTTCTCTTCTGTAAGGAGACTCAAAGGGGCTTACAAACTCCTTTCCCTTCCCCCCCTCATAACAAATACCCTGTGAGGTAGGTGGGGCTGAGAGAGCTCCAAAGATCTGTGACTAGTTCAAGGTCACCCAGCTGGCATGTGTTGGAGTGCACAAACTAGTTCACCAGATAAGCCTCATCAGTCCCAGACAAAGGGTTGGGAGGGAAGGGGAGGGGCGGAGCAGGGGTAGATATGGCTCAGATCACACTAGATGTAATATTTGTGGGTAGATACAGGGGTAGATACAGTCCTGATCTCTCTGGATAGAGTGCCATGGTCACACCTCTATCCAGAGAGATCAGGATTGTATCTCCCCCTGTCACAAAGGTTCATGGGCCTCACATCCATCCCCTACATGGGTGATGAGAATGGCTGTTTGTATGCATACCCAATCAGTTTCTCCACTATCACTTGTGACCTATCTTGCCTCCTGTTGATAAAATATAGGACTGAGGCAGTGGCTGATTAGAGTACACATGACGGTACTCGTGATTTTCAACCAGACTATTATACAAGTGTGGAATGACCCATGTCTTAATGCTCCTGCTTTTCAAAAGAATCCGGAAAATGGACGTCTCTTGTATTCACAGAGAAGGTTCTACCCGACACTTCTGTTTGACATCCTGATTTTCATCAAGCAGGGAACCTTTTACAGAGGAGAAGTATTTGATTAAATAGTATTTGTCATCTGTTTTTGTAAGAGGTAGAGCTAGGTCAGGAGTCAGCAACCTTTACCACCCAAAGAGCCACTTGGACCTGTTTTCCACGGCCCCAAAGATCTCCCGAGCCAGAGAGATAACTCCATGTGGAGTTTAGCCCCTCCACTCACCTTTCCTGGAGGGACACACCCATGCTACCCTCCAACCTCCAGGCCACGCGGAGCCACAGTATAAGGCTGAAAGAGCCGCATGTGGCTCCGGAGCCACGGGTTGCAGACTCCTGAGCTAGGTTGTATGGCTTTGGGGTTGTTTGGGTGGGGTTTTTTTGCATATGTAGTTCATCTCAATAGCTGGCAAAATCTGTTTGCACAAAAGTGAATTTTGAAAGAAATTTTAATTTCTTCAATTTGAATTTAGAAAGGGGGCACTTTTCCAGTGATAGGAAATAGTTTGACAAATAGTACATAATTGAGATAGAGAAAAGAAAACTGATATAATACTAGCAGGAGAACGGATCAAAATTGCAGAGGGGAAAGGCACCATAAAAGCAGAGACTGAAGAAGGAAACAGGAAATTGCTGAAGCATAAGGGAGGGGGACATAGAGGTTTAGCAAACATATTCTGAAATGGGTGCAATAATAAGTATGGAGGCCACAATTGTTTCTTTCATTTCAGTTTTGAACTCCAGACTTCTGTTTCTCCTGACACTATGTCATATTTTCTGGCTTTGAAGAGTCAACTTCTAGTCCATTTGATAGGGGCCTCCTTGAAGTACTGTGATGTTGACTGTTCCTAGTTCTTAGAGCAGTGGTGGCGAACCATGCTGGCAGGGGCTGATGGGAATTGTAGCCCATAACATCTGGAGTGCCAAAGGTTCGCCACCACGGTCTTAGAGTGTCCCTTCCTTTTCCCTGCAACACTTGGAATTGAATCTCACAGTTTTACTCCGATTGCAGAAGCAGTTTCCTCCAGTAGGAGAAACCTTCTTCCACTAATGTGAAAGACTTCGAGTCTCTTCCACTGGAGAAAGATTCCTTCTTCTGGAAAAAAAGTACCTCCACTAGTGGAATGCGTCTATGGGAGCCAATCCTTACTATATGTGTGTCTTCTGTCCTTTCCCCCCCACTTTTTTAATGATGCCCAGTACTGCTGCTATAGGATTGCTTTTTTATCCTTGATCACTCATCTTCTGTATGTTACATATTGTCTTTGGACATGCTGTCTGCAATTGAAGTTCAAGATAGTGAGAAATATGCTTCTGATATTTTCACCAAAACTGTCCCCTTGTGCTGCCAATTTTCCCAATATTATAAATCCTTTCCCACCTTCCTCATTCTAAACAGCTGCCAAGTTGTGCCCCTTCCTTCAACATAAATCTCTTGCAAAGAAAGTTGTGTATACAGAGAAGTTAACTTGTGTTTATTGCCATAGGCGTATTGGGGTGGAAATGGCGTCCGGAGACAACTCCTCTGAGCACCCCCCCCCCCGGGCTCCATGAAGGTCAGCTTTTGAAAGCAAATAGGCCAGGGGGCACCCCCAGTGCCCCTGGAGGCCAGATCCTGCTCTCCCTTCAGGGAGGCCAAGAGGGGGGCAGGGTGCCATGGTGGGCAGCTCGGGTGCATTTTCTGGGCCAACCCATTCTGGGCATAGGGGTTACACATGCTGTTTCGTAACGTGGGGGAGGGTGTCCGGCGCCCCCCTACATGACTGAAAAGCATGCGCCCGGGGACATGGGTGTCTCCATGTCCCTAGGGCAATATGCCCCTGTTCATTGCTCAAGAGCTTATGCCCTATAGTTTATTGAAACTCCACTCCAGTGATTACAGAAAAGAGGCAGAATTGACAATACTGTAACTATTGGGGGAAGACTGGATGAGGTATGATAGAACTTTTTAACACTAGAAAAAGAGTTTGGATTTATACCCTCCTTTCTCTCCTGTAAGAAGATTAAAAAAGCTTACAAACTCCTTTCCCTTTTTCTTCCCACAACAGACTCCTTGTGAGGTAGGTGGGACTGAGAGAGTTCTGGGAGAACTGTGACTAGCCCAAGGTCACACAGCAGGAATGTAGAAGTGGAGAAACAAATCTTGTTCACCAGATAAGATTCTGCCACTCATGTGGATCAAAGCCAGTTCTCCAGATTAAAATCCACCTCCTCTGAACCACTATACATCAGTACTTGTTTAGTATTTGCTGTTTGTGTTATTTCTATTGTGTATCAGTGTAGGATGTTAAACAATACCAGCTCAGAAAGAGACGCATTTTCACATTATTCTAATGGTGTTCCCATTAATAGGAATAATTTTGATGGGGAGAGAAATGATTGGAACAAATATCCTTTTTTGGCCCAAACGTGAAAGATTCGGGTGTTTTAGTAATATTGGGTATAATTGTGAAACCTAATTTACCACAAATACAAATTGAATAGTTTAGAAAAATGTACACCTGTATTTTAGTATATTCATTTTACCTGTAACTTAGTATAGTAGCATTTCAGTATGTTGTGGGAAGTCCACACATTTATGTTTATCACTCTACAGTGCATAGTGAATTAGAAGTGTGACTGAGCCCTTTCATGTCATGCGTCAGAAGCAAAGCTTTCACCACCGACTTGCTCTCTGTGTTGTTAGGAACACAATGCTTTCAAATGAAGAAATCGGTACAGGGCCCCATGATTAGGGTGAACAAAAACAGCAAACTCCCATATGAACCTGAAATTTTTGTCCAACACTCTTTCCTACTGGCTGCTATCCTAAGCCAGGTGTGGTGCCGAATATTCAAATCATATCAAAAGCCTTTAATGGGATATAGGTGCTGACTATTGCTGACAGAGACTGTAGTAGTTGCTTCATACTTTGGTACATTTGCTAAGCATGTTTGGGTGCACGCACCTATTTTGCATGTCAGGCTAAACCCCTCTAATTGCTCAGTCATTTAATGATCATGAACACTGATTTATCTGGTTTTCACTGCAGCTATTTTGATTTACTTGTTTTCAGGTATCTTTAGGTTGATTTTCTAAAAACTATAGTTTGTCTTACATTGAATGTGTAACCTGCCTAAAAGCTGATTATGGTAGGGGGGAAAAAAAGCAAAAACACAGTTAGCTGCACCCCAAGAGTGAGGTAATAAACTTTGCATTTGGAGTAGTCATATCAGTGCTGTTGGCAGCGTGACGCACAAAGCAAGTTCAGTTACTGTTCTTGCATTGTGCAACCCTGCAATTCTCACTGGATTTAACAGGGTGTAGTATGATTAAAAGGGTGTGGTCTTGTGGGAAGGCTGAGGATGATACAGCCACTTCCCACTTTGAAGGATTAACCCATTTATCTATCCAAGACCTTAATACAACGCTGGAAAACTTGGACAAGATGAAGCGTGGGTGGAAAGGGCAGCATTATTAAGTATTGAGGTGGGCTAGAAAACCTTGTTTAAGAGGTTCTCTTGACTTGTTTTCATCTGCAACTGATGAATAATTTTGTTTTTCTCACCTTCAGTGTGTGGGAAACTGTGTGCTCATAGTTCATTTGGTGCATCTCTTACTCTTTTTTCCATCTTGTTTTTGAGACTGTTATTCTTACCTTAATTTGGAGCCCACCTCTCCCTAAGACTCAAGGAGATTTACAAAATGTGGAACACAATTCAATTAAAGGCAAGGAGGGCCTCCAAGGCAAGGAGGGCCTCCAGTAAACAATGCAGTAAGGCTAGGATTACAAAAATGGAAAACAGTTTGTGAAACCTGCGATCTGGGTGATTGTAAGACAGCCTAGATAAACTTGTCTTTCTCTTACAGACCATCAGTAGTTTCATGTGCATTCAGCGTACAGATATTTCAGATTGCAGAATATTAACTTTAGTTATTTTGACTGTTTTTATTGGTTGTGGCAGTTTATACTGTTTTAGATTTTAATATTGCTGAAAAGTTTGTTATAAATTCCCTAAGTGAATGCATCTGCACCTTTAGTGATTTATGACCTTATTAAAATATACAGCCCATTTAAGTGGAAAATATGTTAGATAGTTGAGAACTGGTAAGCACTAAGATGAGCTTTTCCTTCTCTCTTCTAGATCCGCGAGTTGAAGGTTACCCGCTCATGGCTTCACCTTTTCCACAGACTTTTATTATTGCAGCCTATATATATTTTGTCACTAATTTGGGACCAAAGCTCATGGAGAACAGGAAGCCTTTTGAACTAAGAGAACTAATGGTTGCCTACAACTTTGGTGTAGTGGCTCTTTCACTTTATATGACTTACGAAGTAAGTACAACATGGGAATAGATGGGTGAGATTATTTATTTCACTTGTCTGGCAGAACTGACCTTTCTTGCAGAGATCGGAATGGGGGGGGGGCTGCCTTCTGAATGGCAGCACCTCATACCTCAGCTTCGCAGTTGGGAATGACAGTGCACACTTTTCCACCTGGCTAAGCCATTTAAGGAGAAAAGAGCCCATTCCACGCTTGGGAAAGGAGCTAGAAGGGCCAAAGCTCTATCTCTCACCTTCTTCATGATCATGCCGTGGCAGCAGAAGTCCTGTTGGGACTGCCGAGTTCACTCGACAATAAGATGACCAGCCCCTGCCATTAAAAGTTTCCTTTGCCAACTCTGTGAGATATAATCAGTATAAACAGAGGCTTTAATTCTACTGGCGATGTTTCCTGCCACCCCCCACACTGTGGGTTGTATCCAGAGTAAATTTTCTGTAATTTCTGCTAATTCCGTCTTCCTGCTCCAGAGGATTCAAGATGCTGTGATTTGCCCCTTGTGCCTTTCCGAAGGTCCCTTTGTCCCTCAGGGACAGTGTTTTGTGGGAAATAACAGGGCTGTAGCAGGAAAGGGCGAGGCAGGAAAGTTTTGTTCCTTATCTTTGCTGAAAACTTGGCCTGGATACAACCCAATATGGTTGATTGGAATTGGGGCATTCTCTCCTTTAAGCCCATTTACTATGAAGGCAAATGAAGACATTAACTAAGCTGAATCCCGCAGGCTGGTTTGTTCATTTCACTCTATATTGTTTGGAGCGGGATGTGAGCACCCAAGACCTTCCTGTGAACCTCTTCTGGGAGAAATCCTGGGGTGTGAAATATCATCACCACTTTGCCTACTTCTGATACACAGATAAGAGACTGTGGAGTTGGCATATGAGAGTTCCCCAACTAGTTTGGTCTAAGACCCCTATCAGAATGCAATCAAATGTCTGCTCAGCATGACTGAAATGCATATTCTACAGTTTTGCTTACTAAAATATTCTTAATGCTAATCATCCATTCAAAAAGGGTTATTGAGCCAACAACAGCAAACTTGGTTTCTGGCTTCAAATTAGCATCATATCTACTAAAGGAACTCACATAAATCCTCCATAAACTAGACTACAAATTTTGTAATTAAGCTGGTGCTGCTGGGCTTATTTTATATTCTGATTAGAGTGTGAAAATGCTCAGAGGTGACTTGCATGTATTTTCAATATAGATTTGATTTGATAAGAGTTAATACGAATTTTATGAGAATTATTTTAAAAGGCTTGATTTCTGCTCGGTGGTACGTGTGCTTGAAGTGATTCACAAAGACCTACACATCATCACTTCTGTAATGTTATATTGTCTTCTGGTTTATGAATGTCTATGTGACGGGCAGCCCCATCCAAATCTGGAGGTGGTAGGATGCTCCACAATTGTGGAGCTGCCTTGCTCCCGCCAATGGGGCCTTCTGGTGGCACAAGGAGCTCAGGAAAGCCCCAAAACCTTCCCACTGCCTGAAAGCACCACAGGATTTACATATGCTGACAAAAGGACAGCATATGTCCAAGATCAGGTGCATCATGCAGCCAGCCCTAAACCCCAGGACGGAACTGCCAGATGTCAGCTCCATCCCCGCCTCCCCACAGGATGCCAACACAGTCCTGCTGTGACTCAAACTTCTGTGTTTTGTGGTGGTGAGGCTGTGGGATCCGTGACCTCTGGCAGGATGGTGAATGCGCCAGTGCAAGGCTGCGCTGCTTCGTCAAGGCCTTCTAGCCCCCCCCCCCCCACTTTGGATGGGACTGTAAGTTTACAAGCTTTACTAGCCCACAGAAACATTTAATTGGTTGGTTGTGGTGGGACGGCCACACAGCCCAGAAAACCCACCACAACCAGTTGAATCCGGCTGTTAAAGCCTTTGACAATACATTTAATTGGTTGCCTGACTGTATATACTCGTGTTCATGCTTTTGTGCTATAGAAAGCTTAAAGAAGTAAAAGCAGTTCCACTTCACTGAATATGAAATCTCACGTCTAATACTGCAGAGGCAATCCTTGCTTATCATTTGTGGGGTTGCTACTGCAGGAATGTGAATAAAACCCCATCTACAAAAACTCCTTTTTTCAACAATTCTCCCTTCTTTTTGGAATTTTATACCCTGTACCTCAACTGTTCTCCCACTGAGCTGGAGGACACCTTTTGGGTAATTCCATCCCTCAGTTCTGTTCCTGCTTCAGGAACTTTAACTTCCATTCCTCCTCTTCCTCAGTGCTTGGTTCCTTTCCTTTGTTGCTTGTTCCCCTGTGTCTGTCCTAGCTGTGTTTTTCTTTCTGTTTCTCCTTCTCTGTCTTGTTGCCTGTGAATGGGAAAAGGCTCAACCCTTGTTTGGCTGTTCTGCCACCTTTCCAGAGCCACTTGCCTCCATGATGATGGAAGGCAAAGATGAGGAAATTACCTTCCTCTTGGAAGATGACAAGGAAATGCTTGAAGTGGTGGCTACTGCAAACAGAGACAGCCAGTCCTAATATCAGACTGCACCGGTCTTGGTGAAGCAAGGGGAGACATTGCCTTCTGGCGTGGCAAAGCATGCCTAAATCTTGGAAGAGGGCTGAGGGAGAGCTCGAAACAGTGCAATGGGCTCTCCTTTGCTCCAAAGACACTGTGGGTTGGGGAGACTCTAGCCAGACTCCACCAGGTGCCTGGGAAGAGACCATTGTTGATGTTGGTTGCCACAGTAACACAACACCCCAACCCCCACAGACTTGGCCAGTTTTATTGTCCACTGTGAAGGAGTTTTCTGTTCTATTGAAAAAGGCCACTCCCATTCTTACAAAGGCCATCAGGGCTGAGACTCATGGCTCACTTTTTCGAATGGTCATTCTCACCTTCCTTGCCTTGTACCTCAATTATTATTACTATTATTGTACTACCTCTTACTGGCAGATACAACATGTGCCATTCTGCACAGGTCATCATACTGCTCCGCAATGCTCATTCTAACATAGTGCAAATTGAAATATCTTTCTCTTCCTGCAGTTTCTCATGTCTGGCTGGGCCACAGGTTATTCATATGGTTGTGACCTTGTTGATTACTCTTCATCACCTATGGCTTTAAGGGTAAGTGGCAGAATTGTTGTGCTCCATTATGTTCCAGGATTTCTTTTTTAAAAAGTTATCTGGCTTTACCACTTAAAATGCAAGGAGCTGCAAATGAGTGGATATGGATAATAAAAACTGTGACTGACCATGATGGGCATGAGCCCAAGCCACTCAGAGCATTACAGAAAGTTGGAGCACGCCGCTTTCCCCCATTGATCTAGAAATCTGTGAAAATTCTTTTGGTCCTCCTTTCGTACCAGAGAATACATTTGATTCCCCCCCCCCTTTATTTTAACATTTAAAAAGAAATCGTGTATATTTGTGGTATTAAAAGATAAAATAGGTTGACATTATACAGAACTCTACATATATTTTATGCATTTCTGAGTTTCCAAACTTTTTCTGTGTCATCTGCTAGCCTTCTCATGTCACCTGCCCCTTCCACAACACTCCCAAACAATTTCCATTTCTTATGCTGACCTGCAATACAGCAAAACTGCAATGGGGAAAGTCACAAGGGATGTAAAAGGGATAACTGTGTATGTTGCCTTTTTAAACCTGTTGAAGCTTTACAAGTGTCCTGTGGCATAGGTACAATCATTCAGAAAGTAAACAAAAAGCGGGCATGCAGATTTCCTTATTGATGCTTTTCTACAATGTGCTGAAATCACTAAGTTCTTTAATTACAGTTGACATTTTTAATGAAGATTTTCAAACTGCAACAAAAAAGTTCCTGCTTTCAAAGGTGCTGTTTTTAGACTGGAATTATTTCTGTTCTCTGCAGATGCTTCGAGTCTGCTGGCTATATTACTTCTCCAAATTCATCGAATTGCTGGACACAGTAAGTTTGTGGCTTCAGAATTTAATAAACTTAGTGCGGTTTGAGATTCTGCTCTGTGTATATGTTCAATATAAAGGGAAAAAAATAGTGTCGTGTAAAGGTCAGTGTTTTCCTGACTTCCTCTCCCTCATTCATTATAGCAGTTAAAATTTTTGTACACTCTAACTAGCCATTTGCTGTGGTTGCCCTGATTACTTAGTTCCATATTTGCCTGGTTTTCAGGCCTCTTTGAGACTTTCCTGAATAGTTTTTTAGAAATTGGTAAATTGGGAGGTAGGTATTGGTACATAAGTGTGATGTTAAAAACACATCCTCTCACCTTTCCAGAAAAAATTGCCAGTCATAGAGAGTAACAACCAGGAAGAGAGATGGTACATTAAGAATGCTTCTCAGACCTCTTGTGCAAAAACTTGTGCCTTTTTATAATAATAATAATAATAACAGAATACTATGCCAATACATTACAACTTCCTAGGCCTCTGGGTAAGGCTCAAATTGTACTGAAAGGCCAACAACCAGCTAAAGAATTGGCAACTGTGAAATCAACCAATGATAATGAGCAAAAAGGTACCGTATTACATGTTGCCTTTTGACATTCATTTTCTTGCCTGTGTTCCTGTAGCAGCTTATGTAAAAAAAGAGAAAGTCTAAGCTACATGCAACTCTGTTTACTGTGAAATTTTATCTGTACCACAGGTTTCAAGCTTACATAAAAAGCACTACTGAAAGTTAATAAAGCATTGTGAGGCTAGTTCTTCTTCTCTCCCAGAGTTTAAGTTGAAGAAAACTCAGACCTGACATGATGCTGAAGACATGTGTAGATCTGAACCTAATGAACAGCAAAACTGCAAAAGCAACTCTGGTTCTCTCCTCCCCCCCTCCCCCCCACCGGATTGTCCTCTAGAAATGGAGGCTATCAGGGGTTGTATCCAGCCAGCTTTATCATTTTATTTCATCCACTTTCCCTCGCTACTTCAGCCGACACCTCAGATGACCTTTGTACATGCAAATCCCATGATCCCCCTCCTAATCATGGTGGGTGTGCAAGGAAATCCTCCTTCCTTCAGTTTCAACCAAAGAAAAAAATAGTTGGATCCAACCCAAGAGATGAAATGAGTTAGCCTAGTTCTTGTGAGACTGAATAGTCCTGACATCGGATCAGATGGCACTTTATACAGGCTTTATAGGTCTTCAGTAGTTCATAAATTTCTTTTGTATGTCTGCATCTTCATGGGTGAAATGAAAGTTGAGAGAGAATGGTCTTTCAGTGCATCCGATCGTACAGTCTATTCTAGTACATGCATTTAACTTCAGTTGCAAGTTGCACTAAGATCTGTTTAAATTATTTCAGGTCTTCTTTGTCCTGCGAAAGAAAAATGGCCAAGTTACATTCCTACATGTCTTCCATCACTCAATCATGCCTTGGACCTGGTGGTTTGGAGTCAAATTTGCTGCAGGTAGTTGAGAGTTGAAACAGTGTACTTAACTGTAAAGTGTGCTTTAAAAACAATTCAGTATGTTTAAGGGAATTTCTCACCTTTTAAAAAGCAACTTTAACATGTGGCCCACCTTACTGGCAGCAACGGGAGAGACAAATGATATAGCAAATGCTTGTTAATTATGGACCGAGTTGGCCTTTTTTGTAAGTGAACCTATCCCTGAAGATGTACGCCTGCAGTATATACTGGAATGATAGTTATCAACTGCTGTAGATGTCTTGCATAGAAATCTTCACAATACTTGTCATTTTGAGTGACAAGAACCTTATATTGAAAAGCATTTCACTCATTCAAACAAACAAAAAACAACCCTGCTGCACTGGAGAGTTCCCCCTGCAGTGTTTCCCCAAATTAAGACATCTGGGTTGGTTGTCCCTTCAAATCCGTTTCCAACATAGAAAGTCATAACGTTTTTGCTTTTTTCTGCAATACGTATTCCTTCAGGTTGTAGTCATTGCCATGACTAGGGTTTCAGATCCAGTTGGAGCTGACATCTAAGATGCACAAAATTCCTACCTGCTTTCATGGAAAATTATTTTGACCGGGCAAACGCAGATATTAAGCTTATTAGGAAATTCTCTAGTGAGCTGATCTGGATCAATCATCCCGGAGAGTCTGAGGCTGTAATTGCCTGAAGATAAACCCATAACTGTACAATGGTAGAATCCTCCATTATTCTCTCATTACTTCTGCAAACGCAGTGAGGATACACACAGGGCCGTTCCCTGTATTAGCCCCTTCTTGCCATCCAGTGCAAGAAGTTTTGCTTGCCTCTTTTTAATTGGTAGTAAATATATTACTATAGGTTTGTTGCACTAAAGCAGTACACTTATTATTTTTAAAAGCTAGCAAAAAGCCTGCTTGTGGAAAGGGGAATGGTACCAAATGTGGATGGGGAATCTGAAAGTCTGCACCTTCCTATCTGTGTAATGAGCAAACTTATTTTGTGTACAATCCTTCAGTAAAGCACATTTTGGCAAATAATGAGTGAAGCCAGGGAAGGCTTGGAAGGTGGATGATTGCATGATCATGTTGTATGGAAGCAACCGCTCCTCCTCTCATAAAAGCTGCTGGGTTTGGGGGTAGGTGGGGGACACAAAGCAAAACTTTAGAGTGGAAGAAACCTGTATCCTTCTTTTTGTATGTGGTATCAGCATTCACATCGGCCATCAACAATGTCTGAATATTTCCCACCTTTCAAATGATGCTGTTGCCCTTGTCACAAAGTACACGTGAACTGCACTATTGTCTTGACATCAATGCCTGGGCTAGTATTGTCTCTGGTTCTTGAGATGGCATTGCTTTTCTTCAAATAACATCTTCCAAATCTTTTCTTTTAAAGCAGTTTGACTGCTTTTATCACATGCCTAGTGACTTCTAACATTCTAACTTCTAACCAAGCAACTTCTAATATTTATTCATGTAATGCCACCTATGACTCAGTTCTGTTGAGACAAACAATTGTGATGAGCAACTGATACTTTGTCTAATAGATTTGTTAGAGGCAAAAAATGAAAAGAACCAAATGACATTTGGCTAACACGATGCTAGTAAATAATCAAAACAGGTCTGGTTACCTAGTTTTGAACCTGGGAGCTGTTTGTGACTACAGCGCTCCAGATTAAATTAATCAAGTTGCATGTCAATGAGATGTTTTCCTGTTGTGTTGTTTTACTTATAAAACTATTTTGTATAAAAACTTACCAACTCCCTGAAATAAATATGCAAACTATTTTGGTATTTCACTTTCTCTAGAACTCTTTCTGTTTGCAACTAGTTACTACTCCCCTGCGTTTGTCAGTAACTGGACTACTCTTGAATCATATGAAGAGATTCTTAGGTTCCCTGAGGTGAACTGATTGTTTCTTAGCTATCTGTCTGTATGATGATGTGTTCTATAAATTTGATAGGTACACCATTGGCAACAGACTCTATCATTTCTCTCCCAGGTGGCTTAGGAACATTCCATGGTATGATAAATGCCATTGTGCATGTAATTATGTATACTTACTATGCCCTCAGTTCCTTGGGGCCATCGTTTCATAAGTACTTATGGTGGAAAAAGCATATGACATCTATACAACTTGTAAGTACCTTTCAAATCATGTATTGGTTGTGTTTTTTTAATAAGTATTGTCTACCTGTGGTTTGGATCCAGTGATAGGCTTGTGCTATTGGAAAGCCAGGCAACCTTTCCCCCTTTCTTCTGCACAACCCTCCAACTTGCTCTTGTGCTGTTCCTCAGGTTCTCTTCTCCCACAGGAGTAATATTTTGGGCTGCAGTGGGATGGGGAGGCAAGCCAAGCCAGCAATGTTCTTCTGACAGAAATAATTATTGGATCCCTGTCTGTCAGTGTTTTGTATATCTTGTCTGCATGCCATGTGAGACCTTAAGATGCCTGAATACATTGTATGCCCTTGGCTTCTACCATTTAACCTGGCTCTTCCAGAAAAAAAGATCACATCTCTGTAAAGTATAGGTCTTGAATGTAAATACAAACTTAAATCATATAGGACTCTTTTCAAATCCTGTTTTTAAACCTGTAAGACCAGGCCAGTGGCATTCCAGTATTATGCACAGATTTAAGAAGCTTATCAAAATCTGTAGTTTACTTTTTTGACAACTTGAAAGTGGCTTACAATTAGGAATAAAAACTAATATAAACAACAATAAAGTACCACTTTTTAATAATATGCATTTGAAATCAGGACCTATAAATACAATTCTGAATTTAAATGTTTCTAAAATCTTTTGACTAGACAGATGGGGCAATGGAAATCTTTCCAATATGGGACTGCATCATGTATAGACCTTACCAATTGATCTTAAAATGGGGGGAGGCATCCTATGGGAAAAGAGTCTGTCTCACAGTTCACAGTTATAAGCTTCTATGTATCACAGTTCTAAGGTCTGAAAGCCAACAGCTTAAGGTTGGTCCAGAAACATTCAGAAAGCCAGTATAGCTTTTTCTATAATGGGTAAATATCTTTTCTGAGTGAGGACTTCAGGTAAAAACTGAAATGTAAAAATAAAAAATGAATCTGAGACCCTTCTTCCAATTTTTCCAGTAGAAAAACTGGAAACTTTGGGAGAAAAATGAAAAGCAATTCCTGTAAGATCATTTTATTTTGAAAATACCGTAGTTAAAATGTTTTTTTAAGGCAAGGTTTTCGCACACTGAATGTACAGCATGAAAAGTTTTTAGGATAAATCTGGAGGAACACTGGAGGAAAAAACTCTCCTACTACAGACAAAAAGTCTTGGGGGGGTGATTTTCCACTCCCCCTACATGATGAACTCTGTGCACGCGTACCCACAGAGAGGGCTCTGAGTGCCACCTCTGGCACGCGTGCCATAGGTTTGCCACCACTGAAACAGGACAATTTTATATGCTGTCAGATGATGCATGTTATGTTCAACCAGGGAAAGAAATTTAGGTTTGGGAGAAATTGAGCATTGCATATATTTTAGTTTCCACCTCACCAGCTAGAAAATTTCAGGAAATTTTACGTCTTTATCATCATCACAACATGCCCTTGCATCATCATCAGACAGCAGTTTGTGCCAACTGAAGTTTCTGACCTGTGTTCAAGGGCAGCCTCGTGTGTAGCGCATTGTAACAAATTTATCTAGGGAAGTTCTGTGGGATAGTGGCCTGCTTATAATAAGCAATCACGGAAGTTCTCATTAAGACAACACACAATTTTAATTGACCAATGATGGGTCATACTTTTAACTGTTCACCAACTTGGCTCTGGAGATTTTAACCTAAAGCTATAAAAGAGCTTCAAACATGAAGTTTAATATTGAAGTCCTTTTGAAGTGGTGCAGTAACTAGGCGAGAAAAGCTGTAAATCACTAGCCAGCCATACTTTGACTGTAGGTAGCCCCAGGTAATGCCTGGCGTTTCCAAGTTAAAAATGGCAGGGAAAGGAAGAGTATCTGCTTCAAAGTTTGGAGAGTTCAGCTTTTCCGATTAAACAGTATGGACTGATGATCTTAACCCACCCTGGTCTGTTGGTATGTACAACAGTGACTCCACAAAAGAGCAACTCGTCATTTTGAGATTTATAATTGGCTGCTATTTATGACAGCTAAACAGACCAACCAAGGATCATTTAGCTAGAGACTTACAATGAGACCTCAATATATGGAAGGGTTTGTGCTCTAAATGGTGGATGCTTGTCCATCTTTATTTGTTTTGGAGTGTATCCTTGGGGGGTTTTCTGGTGTGAGATTTCTGTTCCTGTAAATCCTATATGCTTTTTGCAGTATGTGGTAGTTGTGCCCATTTTGCTTGTTGGAGAGGAATGAAAAGTTCTGACATAAGAGGCTTGCTTCATACTGACCCAAAGAGACCGGTCATAGTAGTAGAGAATAAACTTTCCATTGGTGAAGGTCCAAGTTCAATCCCAGGAACTTGTTGCTGAAAAGACTGTGATGTAGCAGGAGTGGAAACAACTTCTCTGTGGAGGGCCATTGCCCCATTGATAGACAGTACCAGGTAGTTTTTTATATTCTGCTTTCTTCCCAGTGGGGCCCCCTAGGTGTCTTCCCAGACCATCTTCCATTTTTAGCGGCACAATCACTACCCTTTGAAGCAGGTTAGGATGAGAATAAGTAACTAGCCTAAAGTTATCCACTGACCTCCATGGCACAGTGGCGATTCAAACCTGGGTCTCTTGAATCCTTGTCTAATTCTCTAACCACTATACAACCATAGACCACCGTGCCACGCTAGCCCTTATGGTCTAATGGTGTGGCTCAGTGCAAGGCAAATAAGAGGGAGCCTTTGTTAGGCTTTTCTAAATAGATATGTGGCTTTTACTCTTCACTTGCTTGAGGGTGTTATAAGAGCTAACATGAAATACATAAATCGATTATAACAGGTGGAATGTACATCTAGCATGCAGGTGCAGAGAAACTGCAGCTTGTTGCTCCCTCATTCTCAGTATCTGGACACACAAGAAACCCAGGTGTGGCATTTCTTACCAATTCCTGCATGGAAGTGTTTTCTTGGCAAGAGCTTGGTGAAGTGTATGGAGCCAGCTTTACTTTCTAACTCCAGGATTCCATAGCCAGGATGGAAGTATAATAAATATTTGTGGAAGTGTTGCACACTAGAATCTGATGTGTTCTTTAAAATATTTTCGATATGTTTCACTTTTTCCAGTGAATTGTTCCTAATTGTGTCTTTACAAGTTTTAAAATCTTGCTACCTTTTTTTAAAAATGTGTTTAATGAACTCCTAAAGGCAGCACAAACAAACATCTTAGCATAACATGAAAAGATGAATCCTAGCATTCTTGGAATACAGGGTAAGGTAGAAGTGTCCAACTGTGACCCTCCAGTTGTTCATGGACTATGATTCCCATCAGCCTCTGCCAGCATGATCAATTGGCAGGGGAATCGTAGTCCATGAACATCTGGAGGGCCACAGTTGGCCCTGGTGTAAAGTGAAATTATTTGTCTAATTGTCCTATATTGCAAGAAAAGTTTGTTTTGTAGAATTATTCTGGAATCCCATTCTTTGGGGAAACTTTCTACTGATGTTTTTTTTTCCTGTGCCTTATGTTTGACTAAAACAAATGCACAACTTAATCATTTTGCACTTTTTCTCTTCTAGATCCAGTTCATTATGGTTACCTCCCATATAGGACACATCTACTTAATGGACAACTGCCAATATCAGTACCCCATCTTTATGTTCATTATTGGGCTATATGGACTGGTATTTTTAATCCTGTTTCTACACTTCTGGTACCATGCCTACACTAAAGGCAAGAGACCGCCCAAGTCTCTTAAAAATGGTGTTAGCAAAAACAAAGCTGAATGAAGCACACTGCTACAACAAACCTGAGTTTTTCTGACTTGTACTACTTGACAATCAAGATGCTTAGGTGCTCAGCACCCTGTATGTTTTGTACATGTTTTTCCTAAACAACAACAAAAGCCTTGTATTTTTACTATAAATTATTTGGGTTGTAATGGTGATGTGGGAGGGAAGGTAAAGCCTACTGATTGGAAAACACTGGCCTGTCATTTTTAGCAGCTTTGCACATATGAGAAATATTTCCTATGGATCAAAGAAATGAGTACTTAATGGCCGTTTCTTGGAAAGACGTGCCTATGTATTCATTGTAGAAATGAAGTGTATCTGACAAGTATTTGGCAGTACTTTGAACACTGACAAGATACAAAATAGGTTAGGTTGTGGGCTGTTTTTAATTGACATGGAGTAAAATGTAATGAAAACTTAATGGACCATAAAGGTCACTGTCAGTACATTGCCTGTGAACATTAATGTATTTTGTACAAACTGTACCATATTAAAGTCCATGATTCTTAAGTGTGTTTCATTCTTGTGTTGTGGGAAGATGTCTTACAGTATGGG
Source organism: Sphaerodactylus townsendi (assembly GCF_021028975.2). Taxonomy (NCBI): domain Eukaryota; kingdom Metazoa; phylum Chordata; class Lepidosauria; order Squamata; family Sphaerodactylidae; genus Sphaerodactylus; species Sphaerodactylus townsendi. The sequence goes on along the minus strand of NC_059431.1, from coordinate 30,843,098 downwards.
GGTGGGGGGAGATACTTTTTAATGGTGAAGGGCTACGAACATAGCTTATTACCTAGAAACCTTAGAAAAAGGTTAGACTATAAATTACCTTGCAAAGTAAAGGCGCCAAGTAAGCTGTGTTAAAGAGTGGAATTTAATGATAAATATAGCCATTAATATACAAAACAGTTTCAATAGCAGGGGTCCAGTGCTGTGAATGAGAAAGGGACAGATTACAGCCCCATCACACCAGGTCCTAAACATGCTGCCTGTGTTTTCAGAAAGGGAGCAGGGCCAGGTATGGCTTTTGGCCAGCTGGGCTGACTACTGGAGATTCCATTGGCTGGTCTATAATTCAAAAGGTTGCTTTGGCAGCAATAGGTTTATAATGCCATGGCAATCGTCTTGCGGCTGGCTGCCATGGCATGGGAAAGTCCCAAATGTGCCCAGAAGGGCAAAAAGGTCGCACCCTTTCAATACACTATTTTGTCTTCAAAATATTATTATAGGCCACAAAATCCCTCCAAGCCAAAAGCAGCGCGTGGGGCCGGGAGAACAGAGGTGTGATTACTAATTCTTCTGCCTTCCATGGTGCCTGTTTTCGTAGCGTGACTCTAGTTCATGCAAGTTCACGCTGGAGTAGAAATTTTGTTAAAATGCTACAAGGCTTCCTTTTCACGGTGATTTTGCAGTCGGCTGCCTTCCTCCCAGAGCTAACCAATCCCTTGTACCGTTAAGTGGAATGAAATTAGGTTGAATTAAACAAACCGGTGCTGCTGGTTCGAGACCCGCTTGTACAGTAGGGGACACTCCCTATCTCTGTACTCTCTTACAAACTGCTAGTACAAATGAACAGGAACACTCCAGGCAAAACTCCTCACCTGTTGCGTCTGTGAATTAAATGAATTAAAAACAGCGCCCAACACATACGTGTGAAGGCGGGGGTGAGATAAGGTGTGCCTTGGGAAGCAAGCTGTCCCAGCTATACTCATTTGAAAGACAATGCAAGCCCAGAGCGCGCGTGCCCTGCTTGCGACTTGAGCCACTGCCCAGAAATCCTTCCCAAAGTTGCCTTCTGTCGTCAGTATAGGCTAACACGTGAAGCGGATTGATCAAGAGACTTAACTAAGACAGCAGCACTTTCCAGACACTTTGAGGGGGAGAAGGAGGAGGAGCAGCAAGGAAAAAAAAATGGGACGGGATTAAAGCGCGTCTCTCAAAGGGTCGCCTCCAATCGGAAGTTTCCCAGACACCACGTGACTTTGGTCGGGTCCAATCAGAGCAAAGCGGCCCCTGATTCAAATCCTCGTTGTGTCAGGCCGGTCTCCGTGGAGACAGGCTGCTGAGGGAGCCCCGTCGTGGCGGCCGATGGAGCCTCGCCTAGTGGGACCGGGGCCTTACCGAGCGACGCGCCTGGTGAGTGGCGGAAGGGGGGCTTTGCAAAGAAGGGGCGCTGGGGGGGGGGGGAGATCGCGTCTGTAGAGCCGAAGGAGAATGGGGGGAGATCAACGCACGCCTCTTCATAGGGGCAGGTTGGCCATTGACTCACCTGAATCGCCCTAAAGCTCCGCCCAAACTGAGGCGACCAGGTAAGGTAACGGGTGTCGATGGCACGCAAGATGAAGCTGGGAGCCCAGGCTAGCAAAGATGAGCACAGTAGCCTATGGGAGAAGGGACACGGGCACAGCAGCAGCTGCCTTTACCCACTGCTCGCTCGCCAGTCACACTCACACCCCGCTCCCGATCTGGTCTCAGGAGCCTGCTGAAGGTTTGCCAGTCCAGGCACCATCACTCTGAAGGTTTGCCAGTCCAGGCACCATCACCTGGCCTCGCAAGCCCGCTGCGGCCTTGTCAGTCCAGGCATCCACCCCACTTGGAGTCTGGGCTGGCCTGCCACCCTCCCCATGCCCATCTGGGCACGTTCGCCCATTGTGGACTCACAAACTGTGATAGCCACACCCCCCCCCCCCCCCCGTGCCATTCTGGGATGGTGACCTGCTGTGGCCATCTAAAACAGCAGACCCCCCCCCCATAGTGCTGATCTGGCACTTTCCAGCTGTGGCAGCCCCCCCTGCAAGAGCCAACTACCACCACCCAGTACCTTTCTGGACTGATGAGCCTGCTATGGGATTGACTGCTGTGTCTGCCACCACCCCCCCAGTGCCAACCACCTCCCCCCAGTATCATTCTGGGCTGGCGAGTCTGCTGTGGGATTGCTGGCTGAACAACACGCCCCCTCCCCCCCATGCTGGCCACCTTCTCCAGTGCTGTTATTTGCTAGCGAGGCCCACTGCAAGCTCGCCAGCTGACGTCGCCACCTCCCCTCCCAAGTGCTAATTGGAGCTAGTGAGTCTGCTAGAGGCAGCCATCTCCCCCCCCCCCAGGCCTGTCCACATTTGTGTCAAATCCAACTCTTGTAACAAATGAGTTCAGCACTCCTGTTTTACTGTATGCTACCGGTATACTCTTTCCCATCGAAAGATCTCAAGAGATTTATGAAGTAATCTGCCATTTCCTGGATTGTCTTTGTTCTAGAATGCTCTGCTCTGGTCCTTTGCCTTGGGGACAGAACTTGGTAAGCACTAGGACCCAAACGAAGCACTCTAGAACAGAGATGGTCTAGGAAATGGTAGATTAATCTACAAATCTCCTGAGATCTTCTGGTGGGACAGAGTATAGCAGCACTCATTTTCTCTGCGGTTCCCACTTTGCTTACAGCCCTGTGAAGTGGGAACAGAGGTGGCCCAGCTTAGCTTCATGTTGATTCAGCTGTGGTGTACCTGGTTACCAGGAGCTTGGGTATAGTGCTGTGTGGCATCAACCTGCAAAAAGGCCTTGGGAACCTTATTTAGGTGGAAGGGCAACACAGAAATGTTTTAAATAAATAAATGCAATGGTCACAGCAGCACCTGGCTTTGCCTTATGCTCTCAGCAACTGTGCTCTTGGTGGTTCTACAGAGTGCTTGTGCCCAGCTAAGATGGCATACAATGGTGTTTCTATAGCTTTGTTCCCAGTGCTGGAAGAAGTAAAAAAATGGTGACCTGTGAACTTGAGTGCAGTGGTGCCTGGCTTCGACCAGGCTGGAGAGGAAGACAGCAATGTCTAACTTTACCCTGTGCTGACTGAATCATGGTGTGTTTGAAGTGGAAAAGCATGGCAGTATCTGCCTTTGTCCTGCTGGCGCACCTTTGCCCACCAGATCAAGACACAGCTAACAAGAAAGAAGGCAGTCGTGCCTGCTTTCTCTCCAACAAGGTCTGTGTGCCCTCATGTGGTGAATAGGGCATGGTGGCAGGAGAGGCAGGACCATTTGGCTTCCCAGTGATCGTCTGCTCTTTACATGTGCAAGGGCACCTCTTCTTGATATTGCTGACTGGGTTTCAGAACTCAAAGGAAAGAGGAGGAAGTTCTCACCAGCTGGAATTCTACCAGCCTGCCAAGGCTCTCTTCTAACCAGCAATCAAATGATTGCATGTAACAATTCCTGAGGATTTGCTGTATAGTAATAAAACCAGGAGCCTTGTGGCACCTTTGATCTGATTCCAGCAGAAGCTTCCATGAACCTGACTGTACTTTTTCCCATATTGGGTTTACTTATGTAATCTTATGCGTTTACGTTGCATTTGTTTTATTGTGGAAGGGGAACATAGATATTAAAATCATGGTTGAGGAATTGTGAAAGAGTAACTACAAAGGGAAACATAATCATGTAACAGTCAAATCTAAGGAAGAAATATATAGAGTGCTCACTGAACAATGCCACGCTAGTTAATAGCTGTAGTGTGCAGGAAGTCACCTACGCAATATTACAGAAGGTTGCTGCTATACTAAGATTTCGCTGGTGGTAATTTGCTATTTTTTTTGTATCTATGCCTTCTTATTTCTTCTTCAATTCTTACTTGAAACCTTACTAAGATTCTCCCCTGCCAATAGGATATCCCTCTTTACCTGTAAGTAAACGACTGTTTCTAAAGTAGTCATTAATTGCTGGAACAGTCTGAAGGGAATTGTACTCTGAATTTTATATAATTGGGAACTTCTGTTATTGCTGTTCAATTTTACTAGTTATTATTCTATATTGTTTTTATAACTGCGTTATAACCTGCCTTGAATGGCTCTTTGGATATACATGTACAAAATGATGGCATAAATAAGTAAATCTTGAGCTAAAATCTCTTTACTTGCTCCCCTGCCTCTAGTAGAGACAAGTTTTATGTTAAAGTTTGGAAATAAACATTAAACCGAATTTCAAGACCAGCAGACACTGAACTTAGAGTACACATTACAGTTCAGGGGAATTTTGTATATTTTGTAGCAGTTCTGATGTTAGTGAATCAAACGAGATAACTGTTGGTTTCTGAGTATTTTGTTTGACTGTGGTGCTGACCAGATAAGAGTGGTGACCATAAAAAAAAGCCCGCAAGAAAAATGCCCGCACACTTTTGAGAAGACTGGTATGACTGTGAGAATTGCCTTTCCACACACTGAGACAAAAGGTAAGATTGTACTGCATCTGTGCCGCAGCATTCCTACCAGTAAAATAAAAAAAATATTGGCTTGAAGACTGAAATATAAAACAAATATCAACATATTAATTCAAAGTTTTTTTTTGTCCTAAATTGAAAGAGCATTAGCTTTGTCCCAATTGATATTAGCTTTTGTCCCAAATTAGCTTTTGTCCCAATTGAAGATATGAGAAGTGTTTTTTGATAAGCTTGTTGCTACATTTCCAGATGAAGACAGCTATAACATGCATCACTAAACACTTTCCCCCACATATTGAGGGTACAGCTGATAGAGATCCTCAGTTTCCTATAAGAATATGAAATTATCATGATGCAGCCCTGGAACAGTTGCCGAAAACTACAAACTGTTGTGGGGAATCTACCAGACCACGCCAATATTGTTTCTCCCGGAAACCCACAACAACCAGTTGGATCCCCGACCATGAAAGCCTATGATCGCTAGGAAACCTGGCACCCAGATACCATGATCTACAATTCTTTATCATCCCCTGCCAGCATGGCCAATTGGCTATGCTGGCAGGGGATGATGGGAATTGTAGTCATGAACATCTGGAGTGCCATAGGTTCACCACCACTAGCCTATGACAATACATATGTTGTGGGGGATTTTATAATGCTGTTATGGCCCCATCCAAATCCGCCACTGGGAGCAGTGTGGAGCCATGCTGGTGGATTTGACCTCCCTTGGCACTGACACTGGCAGAGGAGAGGATCCGCTGGCAGGCGGCCACTGCAGTCCACCCCAATGGCGTTTCTAGGGGGGAAAGAGGGGGCATATCACCTAGGGGTAGTAGCACCTTTCAGAAATATGTACCAGTGGGGTGGGGGGGAGAGGAACCAATCAGATGACAGATCTACAGACTTCTCTAAATTTTTGGCAGTAAGAGATATCTTATGAGAGAAAGAAATGGACATAGGTAAAATATTTATCAGTGTAACATTGATTCATAGGGTTGCCATCAGTTGGAAGCGACTTGATGGTACTTAACACACACAACATATCGATAAAACCTCTAATTGTTTTCCTGGGGAAGAAAGGCTTTTGCTAGAAATCCAGCTGTGCTCACCTTAGATGAGCAGGAAAGGTGATTGTCTTCCTATCTATCTTAAGGCCATTTCCCACATTCTTATTGATTAAGAACCAATTAAAGCTCCCAATATGTGGGGTAGTGGTTAAGAGCAGGTGTACTCTGTAGAACCAGGTTTGATTCCCCTCTCCCACATGAGTGTGGATTCTAATCTGGTGAACCAGGTCTGTTCCCCACTCCTCCATATGATGCCAGCTGGGCTAGTCACAGTTCTCTCAGAACTTTCTCAGCCTCATCTATCTCACAAAGTGTCTGTTGAGGGGAGGGGAAGGAGTTTGCAAGCTGCTTTGAGTCTCTTCGCGGTTGAGAAAAGTGGGGTATAAAATCCAAACTCCTTTTCTCAATGAAAGCTGAAGAAGCAGGAGAAATTTAGAATGACATAAATTATTAAAATAGCAGCAGTAAAACAATTCAAATGACGAGTGACAAAATACAGAATTATATTAAATTCAGTAAAAGAAACCAGGATATCAGCCTTTCCCCTTTCCCCCCAAATTAGCAGAAGGTCAGTTTTGGGCAGGGGTCTTTAGCCAGCCTTCACAGTATAGTTGCTAAATAATACTTGGAAATAGTTTTCTAAGGCTTTTGTGTTTCTCTGTTTTCTCCTTTCAGTGGAATGAGACTATTGAACTCTTTCGAGGTGGCATGCCGCTACGAAAGCATCGTTGTCATTTCAGAAGCTATGAGCGTTGCTTCACAGCATCTGAAGCAGTAGACTGGCTGCACAGCCTGCTCAGGCACAACCAGAATTTTAGTCCAGAAGTATCCCGTACTCAAACAGTTCAGCTCCTTAAAAAGTTCCTGAAGAATCATGTAATTGAAGATATCAAAGGAAGATGGGGCAAAGAGGATTTTGAAGACAACAGTCATTTGTACAGGTAAATAACTGACCAGCAGTATTGTCTGGGTAGAAATGTAAATAAAGAGCCAGCTATATATTTTTAACTACTGCTCACTAATCGCAGATCATGTGTTCCTGCAACTTACAGCTATAGTGATATTCTGATAAATGGAAATATAACTGAAAGGTATTATTATTATTGTGATGTCTATCAGTTGGATCTAAAGGTCTGTCAAATTGAGCCTTCCTCTGGTGGAGCATGCCTCATCTCTGAAGGCTGTTGAAGAAAGTTCCAGTACTAGAAGACTGGGACCCAGTGCAAGGAAATACTCTTCCATCTTCTCTCAGCCTTCTCAATGTGTTTTGATTATATTCTTAATGTAATGCTTAAGGGACAGCACTGTTAACGATCTTTGTTCATTTCAGCCTTTGGTGAGCCAGTGACTATACTTTTTAATTCCACTTCAGTTGTCCTCTTTTCCAGACTGCTTTTTATTTCAGTTGTATTCCCAGAAAGCTTCAGACATATGTTTTGTTTCTGTATTAACTTCACAAAAAACCCAGAAATGTATGCATGCCTGACAGAGGGCATAGCATGGCCTGGTGGTTATTCATGATTACGATGGAAAATGTAACCTTTTTTGACACACTGACCACTGAACTGATTGGAAATAACAAAGATGTAGGAAATGAAATTAATAAATACAGTCTTTTTTGAATTCTCCCACAGTTTTTTTCTTCTTGAGAGGAGGCACCACTTAAATGCCTCTAGTATCTTAAATCTTATTTGTTTCACTATAAGGGAGAAAGTTCTTCACTTCAAATATTCTGTTCTTTCAGTGTTTCATTATTATAAGTGCAGATTATGGGGCTTAGTCTAAGATTTAATTACTTGAGCTAGCTCAGACTTGTATAAAGTGTCAATGTGACAATTCTAGCAAACCCTCTCCTGGATACTGACTAATTAGGGGCTGTGACTCAGTAGAGGAGAACATGAAGAATCTAGTTTCATGTGTTGTCTAAGGCTTTCACGGCTGGATTCAACTGGTTTTCTGGGCTGTGTGACCGTGGTCTGGTAGATCTGGTTCCTAACATTTCGCCTGCATCTGTGGCTGGCATCTTCAGAGGTGTATCACAGAGAGAAGTCTGTTACACACTGTGTCCAGTGTGTAACAGACGTGTTTAACAGACTTTTCTCTGTGATACACCTCTGAAGATGCCAGCCACAGATGCAGGTGAAACATTAGGAACAAGATCTACCAGACCACAGCCACACAGCCCACCACAACCAATCTAGTTTCAGTCCTGACATTTGCTCCAGTTAAAGGAACTTGGGTAGCAGGTGGTAGCAAAGACCCAATTTTCTTGGAAGAATGGTGGTGGTGTGTGTAATACACACAAATGGAAGATGTGCAAAGACTTGTGGGGGCATCTCATTTTCTTTTCCCTAACTATATCCTCTTTTACTCAAAGCTTCCATACCATCTCCCCTTTTCCTGCTTCCTTCTGTCTTTTCCACTTACCAGTCAACCTACATTTATCTGCTCCCTGTCTGTAGTTTTCCTTCCCTCTCTCTGGCAGCTTCTTCCTAGGAAAACTGTGGCCCAGTTGCGTGGTACCAGCTGAGCAGGGCCCATTTGTATAAGGGGGTGGGACATGCAGGAACACCTCACTTTGTTTAGCATCTCCCCACACTTATTTAATCTTTCCCTCATCCAAGCAACTCTCTACTTCTTTCTCTCCTTCACACCCACTCACCAGCCTACATTTTATTTTCTCCCCATCTTATTGCTGTAATTTACTTCTTTCCTTTCTCCTCAATGAAGTTTACATTATTTTCTCCTCACAACAACCCTGCAGGTAGGTTAGGCTGAGAATGCATAACAGGCTCAAAGTTACCCAGTGAACTTCTGCAGCAGAATGGGAATTTGAGGTCCCATCTGAAACTCTGATCACTACGTTGCCCTGGCTTTTGTGGGGTGGCTGTTGCTGAACAGTAGCAGGCAGCCAAGCTTGGATGAGCGAAGCAGTTTGGGTGGTGTCAAGTTGTTTGGTGGCAGCTGCCAGGGCTGGCTGCAACAAGTCCCCCCTCAAAGACCAAAACAGCCCCCCGTGTCCTTTACTGGCAGAAACAAAGCATATCCCAAGCCTGGATTGCTAGGCAAACTATTATGGTTGTCTAGGAACAGCCCCTCAGCACATCTGTTTATTAAAGTTGAAGGTACTCTTCTTGCAGTGTTTAGGTTTTTAGACACCACACAATGTATTTTAACAGTTCAGATTTTTCTGCAAATCTAGGGCATTTTTCAAATTTGGCAAAATATCCATCTTGTGCATTCAGCACTCCAGTCTCTGGATTTAAATATCCTCAGTTAAGTGGGGGATGTAGTAGGTCTTTCAGGGTACTTCACGTTTTTCTCTCACTTATTCCTGCTTCCTTCATTTCTTATTAACCACCAGCAAACCTATCTTTACCTGTCCTTTTGCCTTCAGTTTTCCTTCCTTTCCTCCCCCTGGCAGCCCAGTTTCATGGTGCCAGCTGAGCTGGGTTCAATTGCACTGGGCGGGAACCTATAAGGAACTTGGGTGGCTGGATCCAAACTTTGTTCTGTAGCCCCTCCCCACCCTATTTCCTCCTTCCCTCCTAGGTAAAGGTAGCCCCCTATGCAAGTACTGGTTCATTACTCACCCATGAGATGATGTCTCATAACAACATTTACTAGTCAGACTTTGTTTACAGGGTGGTTTACCATTGCCTTACCCAGTCATCTTCTTTACCCCCATCAAGCTGGGTACTCATTTTACCATTTTTGAAGGATGGAAGGCTGAGTCAACCATGAGCTGGCTGCCTGACACTAACTTCTATTGAGGTTGTGAGCAGAGTTTTGACTGCAGTAGTACAGCTTATCACTTTGCAGCAATAAATCCTCCCTCATCCTAATAACTACAGGAATTAGAATTTTCTGATACCTTCTCACCCACCCTCTAATCTACTTTTTATTTGCCCTCCATCTTGTTTATTTCCTTCATTTAAGTTCCGCCTTTCTCCACAGGAGAAAGACCCAATTTGAGGACCAAGTGCAGCTTACATCATTTTCTTCCCCTCCATTTTATCCTCACTACAGTTCAGTGAGGCCCCCAGTGAGTTTCCACAGCAGAATAGAGATTTGAGGACCCAGTCTGAAACTACAATTCCCTGGCTTTTGTGGGATGGCTGTTGTTGAACAGTAGCAAGCACCCTTGCCTGGGTTAATCATGCCTTTATGGTTACCTAAAAAGGGCTACTAAGGGCGTATCTTTTAAAAGCTACAGGCCCTCCTTTTATCATTTTGGGGGTTCATAATACCCTCCATGCATTTTTTAAAAGGTTTCTGATTTTTCTGCACACCTGGAATGTTTTTAAGGTTTGTCTAATGATCCTTCTTGGCCCTTCATGGTTCACATCTGCAGATTTACATGTCCTCAGATTTGGCCAATTTTGCTGGGACCCCATGGAGAGCACACACGACCTGACAGCTGTGTTGGCTCCAGATTGTGTTGGCTCCAGATTGAATACCAGATCTATGAATACCTCCCTAGCGGAGGGAGAGGGAGGAGAGGCATGCAAGGGAAGGGAGGAGGGAGGGGAAGCATGCAAGGGAAGGGGAGGGAGGGAGGGGTGGCAGGCAAGGGAGGGGAGGGAGGGGGCCCGGCATCTGGACCTGACCCACCCACCCTAGCGGAGGGAGAGGGAGGGGAGGCATGCAAGGGAAGGGGAGGGAGGGGTGGCATGCAAGGGAGGGGAGTTCAAGGTGCTGGTACTTAGCTTTAAAGCTCTAAACTGAGAATCCTTGCATTTACAGGATTGTAAATGTATATATAGTGCTGGGAGTATCAGGCATCTGATGAGACAGTCTCACACACTAGTTTATTAGTTCAAACTTGTTTGTAAGAATACCTTCATGGAGAAATCATTTAAAATAGGACAGCATTTTGGCTCCTGTTGAATGTACTACCAGTATCATACCCTAAGGTTTTCCCAAGTCAGCACCAGTTCGTGCACCTAGGCTGTAAAAGTAGGTATTCTGTTCCAGAAGATATCAAATGACTAAAGAGAGATGTTTATACATGTTAAATACAAAGAATAAATATTAAGATTTCTTTATTGAGACGGGCAAGACATGCTAGCATTCCTGCATATAATGCTACAAGCAGGGGGGAAAAATTGAAATGTGTCATCTATTACAAAAATATGTATTTTAAAACAGTAAGAAAAATCCGATTAAGGTTATTGACATTGGCAGGCAGGAAAGCTGCCAGATTTAATTTGCGACATTTGTTTGTTATAGATTTTCCAGATGGATTCGAAACAGGTTTGAACAAAATTGGTTGTAGTCCTGGGACCAGGTGGGCTTTCACATGGAATATTACACTTTAGAAGAAAACCAAGATACTTTCCTTCCCTCCCTTACATGCATGCCCCTTCCCTCCCCTCCCTTGCATGCCACCCCTCACTCCTCCTCCTTTGCATGCCACCCCTCACACCCCTCCCTCCCTCTGCTAAGGTGGGTGGGTCAGGTCTAGATGCCAGCCCCCCTCCCTCCCCTCCCTTGCATGCCTCCCATCTTCTCCCTTTTCGGGGTCCATAAAATTTAACCTCTTGAAGGAAAGTTCACCAAACCTGAATGCTTTTGAGTCAACACCTTTTAGCATCAACGTGGCAGTAAGGAAAATAGTGAGCTCTTCCCAGAGCATCTACACTCGTCTGGGAATAGAATATAAACCATGCCTGAGACAGTGGACAGAGTTGTGCCTGCCCTGCTGTTCTTTCCATAACAGCTGACTTGATGGGCACTTAGGAGCCTTTCAGGAGTGAACTTGGCCTTCTTGCCTTTGCAGATATTGGGGGCAGATCTGAAGGTTAAGCTCTGATTGTTTTGAAACTTTTCCAGAACATTTTCAGTCTTTTGCATATTTCCCTCTAATTACTTGTTCAAAACAAGCGCATGCTAAGAGCACTACAGTAATCCATGCTTGATGATGGTTCAAAGGTTGGTCATCGGCTCAGAATATGAATCTGGGTCTCACTAGTGGGACCAAGAGAGAGCTCAGAGCACAAACTTGGCTGGGAAAAAAGTGATATATAGGGCTGGCTGATCAATTCTTTTCAGTCAGAAGACTACCAAAGACTAGTCAGAAGACTACCAAAAACTGTGAAGAGGCTAAAAGAGCTGGGACATAAAAGCACCAATGTGCTATTTAATATATAACTAAGCGAACACCACCCTGGGTTATATGAACAACAATGTTTTTTAACATCATAAGGTGAAGAATATAAGAAAAATCATGCAGCATGGAATTCTAGCTTTTCTATGCACAAACCATGGTTAACATAATTCCATGCACAAACCATGGTTACCATCTTGTATCATCTGAATATTATTGGTTGAAAGTCATGTTATTTTGAACAACAAATCAACGTGACTGATAGTCACACGACCGTTCCCTGTTTGGAAAATAATGGAACCGACTCTAGTTAGTTTTTTTATATGCCAATAAAGGCTTTTATATATAAACGCTTTAACCAACCAACCAACCAACCAACCAACCAACCAACCAACCAACCAACCAACCAACCAACCAACCAACCAACCAACCAACCAACCAACCAACCAACCAACCAACCAACCAACCAACCAACCAACCAACCAACCAACCAACCAACCAACTATATAATTAGTTAGTTCATTTCATTGTTTTGTAGCCTGCTGGTTTTCTTATCTGTCGCTCTGGTCTTGTGGAATGTGAATTGCTACTATTTACTAGGGTTGGTAGATTAGAAAAAAATTCGGGCCCAGTTCAGGTGTGTGGGGTCGGATCCACCCGAAATTACAGCAGCATCCGAGATTCTCGGATGCGTTTTTATTTTTTTGGTGTTTTTTGTGTTTCGACCTGCAGGGGGCGCATTTTTAGAGGTATCGGCACCAAAATGTCAGGGTATCTTAAGGAGACTCTCCTGATGATACTCCCCAAGATTGGTGAAGTTTGGTTGAGGGGGGCCAAAGTTATGGACCTGCAAAGTGGGTGCCCCTATCCCCCATTGTTTCCAATTGGAGCTAAGCAGATGGGGGCTATCCCCAGAAATGTGCCCAAGATTTGTCGTTTCTCTGTGAATTTGCTCCATGTCTCTCAATGAGAAATTTCTGGGGGTGCCTGCAGGGGGCTCATTTTTGGACCTATCCGCACCAAAATGTCAGAGTATCATAAAGAGACTGTCCTGATGACACACCCCAAGTTTGGTGAAGTTTGGTTGAGGGTGGCCAAAGTTATGGACCCTCAAAAGGGGTAGCCCCCATCTGCTTAGCTCCCATTGGAAACAATGGGGGAAGGACTTTGGGAGTCCATAACTTGGGCCCCCTCAACCAAACTTCACCAAACTTGGGGAGTATCATCAGGAGAGTCTCCTGGAGGTACCCTAAAATTTTGGTGTCACTAGCTTTAAAAAAAGTTTTGTGTGTTTCAATGCTCTTGCACATGGAGGGTCTACAACAAATTTTTTTTAAGCTAGTGACACCAAAATTTCAAGGTATCTTCAGGACACTTTCCTGATCATATCCCCCAAGTTTGGTTGAAGGGGACCAAAGTTAGGATTAGGATCCGTGAGGATCCATGCTTTTTGACCATGTTTTGGGGGCACTGTTGGGCCATGAAGTGTGGGATGTGTGACTGCTTTGTGCAGACATGTGTCTAAGGACTTGTGCCATGATGTGGTGGTGATTTTGGGGTGACCAAGTGAAAAAATCATTAGGATCCGTGAGGATCCATGCTTTTTGACCATGTTTTTGGGCACTGTTGGGCCATGAAGCTTGGGATGTGTGATTGCTTTGTGCAGACATGTGCCTAACAACTTGTGCCATGATGTAGTGGTGATTTTGGGGTGACCAAGTGAAAAAATGCGCCCTCTGCAGGCACCCGCATGTTCAATTCTATGGGACCCAAAAAGGGTAGGGCCCATCTCCCACTGTCCCCTGAAGCAAAGTTCCCCAAACCTGGATGGTGTCATCCAGAGACTCTCCTGAAGATAATTCTGAAAAAAGCTCTAACCATGAGAAATGTGCACTCCACAGCCCTCTATCAGAAATTCCCCATTGACAGCAATGCAGCTAAGTCACTGCAGAACAAAGAATCTTGGGCAAATTTCTGGGGGTGTCTGCAGGGGGCGCATTTTTAGATGTATCGGCACCAAAATTTCAGAGTATCATCAGGAGACTGTCCTGATGATATCCCCAGGTTTGGTGCAGTTTGGTTCATGGGGGCCAAAGTTATGGACTCTCAAAAGGGTAGCCCCCATCTCCTTAGCTCCCATTGGAAAGAATGGGGGATAAGAGCACCCCTTTTGGGGCTCCATAACTTTGGCCCCCCTGAACCAAACTGCACCAAACCTGGGGGGTATCATCAGGACAGTCTCCTGATGATACCCTGAATTTATGGTGCTGATATGTTTCGAAATGCACCCCCTGCAGGCCAAAATGTGAAAAAACACCAAAAAAATTTAAATCGCAATTTGGCTGGTGATCCGGACAGCTCAGATTCAGACCCTGCTCGTCCGAATCCGTCCGAATCAATGCAGATTCGGTCAAAATCCAGATTTGGACCGTCTGAATCTCCAACCCTACTTTATAGACACGACCTCATTATTCTTTTTCTGCTGAGTTTTTTTCAGTAATCTCTGAGCATTTAGGTTAAATAATATTACCTTCAACAAAATAACAGAACCATCTAAGCAGATTCAATTCTATTGGGGGGGGGGGGGCTGTCCCAATAAAGTGCACTGTTAAGTATTCAGTTGAAAGTGAACAGAACATAGTCATCACTACCAATATATTCTTCCCCAGTCCCCCCAAAATCAGGATATTTAATAATTATTTAAAATATTTAAATAGATTAAAAATAATATGCTTCCTCTTTACAGACATGCTTGAGGTGATTTTTAAAAAGATAAAACATAACATATTATTTAACAACCATTAAAATAAGCAAAAAAGCACATAAAACTCTAGCATAACATGTTGGGCAGCTTAAATAACCCTAAAAACACTCCTTGGGCTAGAAGCAGATTATAAAATGATCGAAGATGCTGTCTGATCATTTTATAGTCTACTTCTAGCGTGAGAATAAAATGAAACAAGTGGGATACTGCAGGATGTATGGGAGGCGTCTCATTTCCCCCTCCCCCATTATTTTCTGTTGCCGTTTCCTACAAGTCCCCACAGACTTTCCTTTTCCAGCTTCCTTCTCTCATAGTATTGCCAGCCTCCAGATGGGGCCTGGAAGTCTCCTGGAATCACAACGAACCTCCTAACAACAGATTTAAGTACCCCCCCTCCCCCATGTAGAGAGCTCCAGCTTGGGAAATTCCTGGAGATTTTGGGGTGGAGCCTTGGTGGGAAGAGGCCCCCATATGTAAATTGGCAACCCTGGTTCCCTTAGAAGAAATGGCCGCTTTGGAGGATGGAATCTGGCATTTTATCTTTCTTAGCCCCTCCCCCAAACCTCCCCCACCCTCTGCTCCATCCCCAAATCTCTAAGAATGTCCTAAAATTAAGTTGGCAACCCCATGTCCTCCCTACCCAACAGCCAACTTACTTTACATGTCCCTCTATGTTAAGCTTTCCCTCTTCCACCTTCTGCATCAGCCTCTACCTAGAACAGTCGTTCTCAACCTGGGGGTCGCGGCTCCTTTGGGGGTCGAATGACCCTTTCACAGGGGTCGCCTAAGACTCTTTGCATCAGTGTTCTATATCTGTAAAATGGATAAAAGTTAGGGTTAGGGGTCACCACAACATGAGGAACTGTATTAAAGGGTCACGGCATTAGGAAGGTTGAGAAACTTCACTTTCTCCTGTATCCTTCTCCCTGCACTATTCCTCCTCCCTGCAACCCCCAAAGTAACTTACATTATTCTCTTATTTTGTTCTCACAACAACCCTGTACGGTAGGTTAGGAGGAAAGTATGTGATTGTCTCAAAACCGCCCAGTGAGCTTCCAGATAGGGATGTGAACCTGGGTCTCCCAGACTGTACACTGAAGCTGTAACCGTTACAGCATACTGACTTTCATAGGAGGGGTGTTGTTGAACAGTAGCAAGCAGCCAGGCTTAGTTTAGTCATGCAAGTCAGGAGGTATCAAGTCACCCAGTGGTTAATGCCAGGCCTACAGTTGCCAACCTCCAGGGGGGACCCAAAGATCTCCTGGAATTACTACTGAACTCCAGATGACAGAGAGATCAGTCCCCCTGGGAAAAATGGCTGCTTTATGGATTGGAACTTTATGGCATTATTTCCCACTGAGGTATCTCCCTTCCCAAACCCTGCCATCCCAGGTTCCACACCTAAATTCCAGGAATTTCCCAACCTAGAGCTGTGACTTCAGTGAGTCCTTCAAAGGTCACAAAATAGGCCTAGAAAGAAATTTCTTCTCCTTCTGCCTTTTTACTCACAGAAACCCAGGCCGGAATACTGTGGTTGCCTAGCAACACCCACTGAGGCAATGTTGCTCAAAGCTACCGACACTCTTTTTATCATTAAAAAAAATTAAACCTCCCATTTTTTTTAGATTTTATATTTTTCTGCTAACCTAGGGTTATTTCCAGGTTTGTAGAAAAATATGTCTTTCCTGTTAACAGCTCCCGTCTCTGGATTTAAATATCCTGAGGTTAGGTTGACTTTACTGTTAGTATATAGATAAAGCACACATAGGTTTTTTTAATCTTTCTAAAACCCAACCAGTCTTTGACATGCCACTTCTGAGTAATTCAGTAACAAACTAGGCAAAGGGTGCTGCAGCAGTTCAAGCTTGATGATGGTTGTAAATGTAGGTGACTGGAATTAATGGTACAGCAATAGCAGATCCTAAGGCTGTGTATTGGAATGTTTGGGGGAAACTGAGCTCTGTCAAATATTTCTAATTTTCCTAGAATGCACATGTGAATCATAAGTCACTGAATGATCTTTCATTAGCTTACCTGCATCTAGTTCCTGCCTGTAGGCAAAAAGCAAGTTATAGCAGAGTACCAGCACCAGATAAAGACGAATATTAACAGCTGTGAACTTGTGATCAGTCTCTGCATAGTCTTTATACAAACCAGTTCCTTATATATAAACAATGATGAAGCTGGGTGAAAGGAACTAAGAAAGTCAGCAGAGTCAGGTGTTGACATCTGGATTTATACCCATTTCACTGTTTTGACCCTCAACAGCCTTTCTTATGACAAAACCCTCTACTTTCTAAATACATTTTTGATACTTAAAGTATGTAGCTTTCTTTAAAATGTGCATTTAAGGAACATTTTTATGATTTCAACTTGCGTTTATGGTAAAAACTCAAACTTTAGCTCTCTACTAACCCTACATTAAAAAACAAAAATGCTTAATTGGTTGTGGTGGGTTTTCCGGGCTGTGTGACCGTGGTCTGGTGGATCTTGTTCCTAACGTTTCACCTGCATCTGCGGCTGGCATCTTCAGAGGTGTATCACAGAGAGAAGGCTGTTACACACTATGTCCAGTGTG
Organism: Sphaerodactylus townsendi; assembly: GCF_021028975.2. Lineage (NCBI taxonomy): Eukaryota > Metazoa > Chordata > Lepidosauria > Squamata > Sphaerodactylidae > Sphaerodactylus > Sphaerodactylus townsendi. The sequence continues at coordinate 30,826,116 of NC_059431.1, read as the reverse complement.
TCACAGACTTCCCAGTCACTGTGTCTAGTCACTGGACACAGTGTTTAACAGACTCCCTCTGTGATACACCTCTGAAGATGCCAGCTGCAGATGCAGATGAAATGTTAGGAACGAGATCTGCCAGACCATCGCCACACAGCCCAGAAAACCCACCACAACCCATTGAATCCGGTCGTGAAAGCCTTCGACAAAAATGTTTAATGTTCAGCACTGATAACCCTGTTTGCTATCAACTGTTTAACAGATTGGTTTCAACTATGCAGCTTTTACAAGATTTTTCCATTCTTCGTATGATTGTCATGTTGAATGAATACATTTCTTGTACTTTTTGGTGACAAAAACAAAGTCATAATGCGGGCTGTATTCCAGATTTTAGTTTAAAATAGTGAATATATTTGGAGCTCTCCCTACTGGACTGTTGTATTATTGTGCAAACAAAGTTTAATCTTCTGAATTCTTTTTTTTTAAAAGGGTCCCTTTAGACATTTCCTCAAATATATGTAGATTTCTGTGGTACATTTTAGAAGTTTATTTGCATAGCAGACATTGATGCCAGAAGTCTAATAGGTTTTTCATTTATTTTCAAAATAATTGGTTGTGCTAGTCATTCACAGTTTCACAAATGGAGAAAAAGAATGAGAAGTGTTGACTTAGTCCGAGGCCATTCATTGGGGTTGTACTCATGGACGTAGGTAAGTGGGGGTTCTTGGGTTTGAAACCCCCCATTCATGTCCGAAGCTCTGCCCACCCGTTTGTGGGGTTTAAAAACATTTTAGTGTTTTTTGGTTTTTGGCCTGCAGGGGGCGCATTGTTTGGGCTAGCAGCACCAAACTTTCAGGGATTGTTTGGGGGACTCTCCTGATGACACTAACCAGGTTTGGTGAGGTTTGGTTCAGGGGGTCCAAAGTTATGGACTCCCAAAGGGGGTGCCCCATCCTCCATTGTTTCCAATGGGAGCTAATAGAAGATGGGGGCTACACCTTTGAGGGTCCATAATTTTGGACATCCTGAACCAAACTTCACCAAACCTGGGATGTATTATCAGAAGAGTCTCTTATTGATACCACCCAGGTTTTGTGAAGTTTGGTCCAGGGGGTCCAAAGCTATGGATTCAACAAAGGGGTTGCCCCCATCCCCCATTGTTTCCAATGGGAGCTAATAGGAGATAGCTGCCTAGTCTTGGGAGGGTCCATAACTTTGGATATCCTGAACCAAATCTCACCAATCCTTGGATACTATCAGAGAGTCTCTTGTTGATACCCAGATTTTGGTGTCAACAGGGACCAGCCATGGATTCAACAGTGGGTGTTCTCATCCCTCATTGCTTCCAATGGGAAAGCTAATAGGTTGGCTACTAATTCGCTTGAGGGTTCCCATAACTTTGGGACCCCCCCTGAATCCAAACTCCTAACCTGGGTGAGTATCATTAGGAGAGACTCCTAAAGATACCTCGTAGGAAAGTTTGGTGCTTCTAAGCTTAACCATTACACCACTGACAGCACCCCCCAAATTTCCCAGATTTTCTTTTTAAATCCCACCCCCTTACGGGCATGGATTTAAAAGGAGAATCTGGGGTCCTCAGTTTAGAAGAAGAAGAAGAGTTTGGATTTATATCCCCCCTTTCTCTCCTGTAGGAGACTCAAAGGGGCTTACAATCTCCTTGCCCTTGCTCCCTCACAACAAACACCCTGTGAGGTGGGTGGGGCTGAGAGAGCTCCGAAAAGTTGTGAATAGTCCAAGGTCACCCAGCTGGCGTGTGTGGGAGTGCACAGGCTAATCTGAATTCCCCAGATAAGCCTCCACAGCTCAAGTGGCAGAGCAGGGAATCAAACCCGGTTCCTCCAGATTAGGAATAATGCACTCTGCTCTTAACCACTAAGCCACATTGAAAGTGATGCTGTTTCAGGGTGGGGGATAATCCACCCCAAAACAGCATAACTTTCAATGTTGTTTAACTGGGGACCCCAGATTCTCCCTTTAAGGTGGATTTAAAAGGAGAATTTGGGCTCTGTAGTTTAAACACCATTGAAAGTGATGCTGTTTGGGGGTGGATTCCAGCATCACAGTGGCTGCCTGGGTGGGGGTGGGGGGCGCAAAACTCAGATTTTGCACCAGGCTCCATTTTCCCTTTATGCCTCTGCCCAGAGGGGTGGGGCAGGGCAGGGGAGTCTGCCATCCTCGACCTCGGAGAGCTGCTTTTATAAGCACTAGGTCAGGGGCGGGGCTTGGGGAGGCATGGCCATGCCCTAGGGGCGGGTGGGGGTGTGGCCCCCCCGAACCCCGCCATAAAAAATCTATACCTACGTCCCTGGTTGTACTCAAACTGATTTCAAGCTCAGAGCATACAATTCTGTTGGAGTTATGCTAACTGAGAGCAAACGTGTAAGTCTGTAAGCAACTTGAGAAGAGAAATAGGGACTTGTTTCTTTGAAGAGCATATTTGTTTCTAGCATTGCACTTCCATTTCTC